>NC_052322.1:34026822-34344322 GCF_016432855.1 Salvelinus namaycush | reverse complement strand
TCTGCACGGCAAGCGGTACCAGAATGCCAAGTCTAGGTCCAAGAGGCTTCTAAACAGCTTCTACCCCCAAGCCATGAGACTATTTGCATTAGCCCCCCCTCTTTTACACCACTGCTACTCTCTGTTGTTATCATCTGTGCATAGTCACTTTAATAATCATAGACTGTTCTCTCTGCTTCTGCATGGCAAACAGTACCAGAGCGCCAAGTCTAAGACCAAAAGTCACCTTAACAGCTTCTACCCCCAAGCCTTATTACTGCTGAACAATTAATGAAATAGCCACCGATTATTTACATTGACCACCCCCCCATTTGTTTTTTACACTGCTGCTACTCGCTGTTTGTTATCTATACATAGTCACTTCATCCCTACCTACATGTACAAATTACCTCGACTAACCTGTACCCCCGCACATTGACTCGAAACCGGTACCCCCTGTATATGGCCTCATTAATGTTATTTTATTGTGTTACTTTTAATTATTTTTTACTTTAGTTAATTTGGTAAATATTTTCTTAACTCTTTCTTCAACTGCACTGTTGGTTAAGCATTTCACGGTAAGGTCTACACATGTTGCATTCAGAGCATGTGACAAATCACATTGATTTGATTGTATTGGCTTATACATTCTTACCTGCACACACATCTGAGGGTGTTTATCCACAGCAGAAACATTATATTTCTGTCAAGGATAGAGGAAAGAGATCAGCAGCATCATCATCATCATCACCATCATCATCAACACTCACCAGATCTCCCTTCTCCTCCATGTCCTCCAGTGTGGAGTTTAGGATGGGAGTGCATTGTGGTGTGTTTCTCTGGTGTCGCCAGCAGAGGGAGGCAGAGGGCTTCAGGTAAGCAGCAGGACACAGGGCACTCCAGGCCACGCTTGAACCATACAGAGTCACCTTACTGGAGGGCCACACGTCTCTACCCCCTGGTGGTCAAACACAGACAGTGCACTGTTACTGACTGCTGCTCTGCTGGTTTGTCTGTGACTCATATTAATAATTGCTCCAGCAGAAAGCCCCTGCTATCCCCAGGTCTGATTCACTCGAAAATGTACAGGTAACAACACACACAGAAACTGAAGCCAATCATCAGCTACGGCATCTCAAACAGGTCTAAGAGACAAACAATACTTGAATAATCAGAGGTGTACTCAAATAAAATAAAATTGTATTAGTCAAATGCACCGATTACAACAGGTTACAGTGAAATGCTTACTTACGAGCCCCCAACCAAAAACGCAGTTTAAAAAAACCCGGATACGAATAAGAAATAAGTAATTAAAGGGCAGCAGTAAAATAACAATAGCGAGACTATATACATGGAGGCACCAGTACAGAGTCAATGTGCAGGGGCACCGGTTAGTTGAGGTAATATGTACATAGAGGTAATATGTACATAAAGTTATTAAAGTGACTATGCACAGATGATAACAACAGCAAGTAGCAGTGGTGTAAAAGAGGGGGGGCTAATGCAAATAGTCTCATGGCTTGGGGGTAGAAGCTGTTTAGAAGCCTCTTGGACCTAGACGTGGCGCTCCGGTACCGCTTGCCGTGTGGTAGCAGAGAGAACAGTCTATGACTAGGGTGGCTGGAGTCTTTGACAATTTTTAGGGCCTTCCTCTGACACCGCCTGGTATAGAGGTCCTGGATGGCAGGAACCTTGGTCCCAGTGATGTACTGGGCCGTGCGCACTACCCTCTGTAGTGCCTTGCTGTTGGAGGTGAAGCAGCTGCCATACCAGGCAGTGATGCAACCAGTCAGGATGCTTTCAATGGTGCAGCTGTAGAACCTTTTGAGGATCTGAGGACCCATGCCATGTCTCCTGAGGGGGAAAAGGTTTTGTTGTGCCCTCTTAACGACTGTCTTGGTGTGCTTGGACCATGTTAGTTTGTTGGTGATGTGGACGCCAAGGAACTTGAAGCTCTCAACCTGCTCCACTACAGCCCCATGAGAATGGAGGCATGCTCGGTCCTCTTTTTCCTGTCGTCCACAATCATCTCCTTTGTCTTGATCACGTTGAGGTTGTTGTCCTGGCACCACCCGGCCAGGTCTCTGACCTCATCCCTATAGTCTGTCTCGACGTTGTCGGTGATCAGGCAACACTGTTGTGTCATTGCCAAACTTAATGATGGTGTTGGAGTCATGCTTGGCCGTGCAGTCATGAGTGAACAGGGAGTACAGGAGGGTACTAAGCACACACCCCTGAGGGGCCACTGTGTTGAGGATCAGCGTGGTGGATGTGTTGTTACCTACCCTCACCACCTGGGGGGGGGGGGGGGCAGGAAGTCCAGGATCCAGTTGCAGAGGGAGGTGTTTAGTCCCAGGGTCCTTAGCTTATTGATGAGCTTTGATGGCACTATGGTTTTGAACACTGAGCTGTAGTCAATGAATAGCATTCTCACATAGGTGTTCCTTTTGTCCAGATGGGAAAGGGCAGTGTGGAGTGCAATAGAGATTGCATCATCTGTGGATCTGTTGGGCGGGATGCAAATTGGATTCTAGGCTAGGGTTTCTGGGATAATGGTGTTGATGTGAGCCATGACCAGCCTTTCAAAGCACTTCATGGCTACAGACGTGAGTGCTACGGGTCGGTAGTCATTTAGGCAGGTTACCTTAGTGTTCTTGGGCACAGGCACTATGGTGGTCTGCTTAAAACATGTTGGTATTACAGACTCGGACAGGGAGAGGTTGAAAATGTCAGTGAAGATGTTACAATTCCCAGCTTCTGCGTTGTTGTGGGTTTGTATGTGTTTATGTGTGTATTTCAGGGAATGGCTTCCTGGATTCCCCCAAGCAGCTGATTGGTCAGCCCCATGGCAGATTGGAACTCTGATCCCGCCCTCTCGTTAGGGGATACAGCTGTCGCCAATTACAAGCTCCTTCTCCAGCTGGATAAAGTGTTCCTTTGTTAGGAGAGAGAGCTTCTTTGATGTCCTGTGTTGGTTGTTGCTCAGACAGTTTTTGTAAAGTATTTTGTAGCCAGTCCTGCCGAGGCATGTTTATGTCAAAAGGACTGTGTTTTGATTATTAAAATTGTTTGTATTATTCTGTTTCATTTGTTCCCAGGGGAGAAGGTGAAGGCACCTTGAGAGTGCTTAGGCAAGAGGCCTGTGGGCATACATATACCTGTAGTATGTACTCTGCCTATGCACACTAGGTAAGACCTGCGCGGACCACCCCCTGTATTTTGGTTAGCGCTCCAGGTGGTGTTACGGTTAGGTAAGTAGTGGGTAGGCAGGTAAGGTAGGAGAGGGGTCTCTTTAACTTTAACTTTCTTTGCTTCGGTTCCGTCCAGCCCCTTTTCCCCACATTACCGTGTTAAGGAAATAAATTCCCAGTAAACGGTCATATTCTCTGCCTCTGTCATCCTTACCTACAATCACATACCTCTTTCACTCCACGGGGAGTTGAGTGTAGCAGGGTGTTGCGCTCCCTCCTCCAAGAGGCGTGCATAACAGAAGACATTTGCCAGTTGGTCAGTGCATGCTCGCAGTACACGTCCTGGTAATCCGTCTTTCCCTGTGGCCTTGTGAATGTTGACCTGTTTAAAGGTCTTACTCACATCGGCTGCGGAGAGCTTGATCACAGTCTTCCGGAACAGATGGGGCTCTCATGCATGCTTCAGTATTATTTGCCTCGAAGCGAGCATAGAAGTAGTTTAGCTCGTCTGGTAGGCCCGTATCACTGGGCAGCTCTCGGCTGTGCTTCCCTTTGTAGTCTGTAATAGTTTGCCAGCCCTGTCATATCCGATGAGCGTCAGAGCCGGTGTAGTACGATTCGATCTTAGTCCTGTATTGATGCTTTGCCTGTTTGATGGTTCGTCGGAGGGCATAGCGGCATTTCTTAAGCTTCCGGGTTAGAGTCCCGCTCCTTGAAAGCGGCAGCTTTAGCTCAGTGCGGATGTTGCCTGTAATCCATGGCTTCTGGTTGGGGTATGTACGTACGGTCACTGTGGGGACGACATCATCGATGCACTTATTGATGAAGCCAATGACTGATGTGGTGTACTCAATACCATCGGAGGAATCCCGGAACATATTCCAGTCTGTGGTAGCAAAACAGTCCTGTAGCTTAGCATCTGCTTCATCTGACCACTTTTTTTATTGATCTAGTCACTGGTGCTTCCTGCTTTAATTTTTGCTTGTAAGCAGGAATCAGGAGGATAGAATTATAGGCAGATTTGCCAAATGGAGGGCGAGGGAGAGCTTTGTATGTGTCTGGAGTAAAGGTGGTCCAGTTTTATTTTTTATTTTTTTGTCCCTCTGGTTGCACATTTAACATGCTGATATACATTTGGTAAAACGGATTTAAGTTTCCCTGCATTAAAGTCCCCGGCTACTAGGAGCACCGCCTCTGGGTGAGCGTTTTCTTGTTTGCTTATGGTGGAATACAGCTCATTCAATGCTGTTTTAGTGCCAGCCTCTGACTGTGGTGGTATGTAAACACCTATGAAAAATACAGATGAAAACTCTCTAGGTAGATAGTGTGGTGTACAGCTTATCATGAGATACCCTACCTCAGGCGAGCAATAGCTCGAGACTTCCTTAGATATCGTGCACCAGCTGTTACAAAAATACATAGTCCGCCGCCCTTGTCTTACCAGACGCCGGTGTAGCGTATAACCAAACAGCTGTATGTTATGTTGATAGTGTCGTCGTCGACTCCGTGAAGCGTAAGATATTACAGTTTTGAATGTCACGTTGGTAGTTCAATCTTCCGCGTAGGTCATCTATTTTATTGTCCAAAGATTGCACGTTTGCCAGCAGAATGGAAGGAAGTGGGGGTTTATTCGATCGCCAACGAATTCACAGAAGGCAGCCCGCCCTCCAGACCCTTTTTCTCCACCTCCTCTTCATGCAAATCACGGGGATCTGGGCCTGTTCCTGAGAAAGCAGTATATCGTTCGCGTCAGGCTCGTCAGACTCGTTAATGGAAAAAAGGATTCTGCCAGTCCGTGATGAGTAATCGCAGTCCTGATGTCCAGAAATTATTTCGGTCATAAGAGACGGTAGCAGCAACATTATGTACAAAAGAAGTTACAAACAATGCAAATAAACTAAGAAAAAAAAAACACAATCGGTTGGGGGCACGTAAAACGTCTGCCTTCTTCTCCAGCGCCATTTTAGATTAGATACTCACCATCTAATGAGCCATTCACAAACGGGCAAACTGTGGTTCGCCTTGCGTCTAGGTGTGTGTAATATACCTGCAGGCATATGTACAGACAGACAGAGAGACAGGCAGAGAGACATGCAAGGACACTAACATGAGACATACTGTAGTTTTAGCCATGCATTACTGTCACTGTCCATTGCACATTATCTGATAGTTATCTCTGCTCATTGTGATATGTCACTGAGTGAGACCTTCTTACCTGTACACAGACACAGGGTAGCAGGTAGGGGAAACTGAGAGTCACTGACCGATTCTTATTGGTGTCAATCTGGAGAGAACAACAGAATATTCATTAACAGATTATCAACCTACACTACCGGTCAAAAGTTTTAGAACACCTACTCATTCAAAGGTTTTAGTTTATTTTTACTATTTTCTACATTGTCGAATAATAAAGAAGACAACAAAACTATGAAATAACACATATGGAATCGTTATAACCAAAAACGTGTTAAAACAAATCAAAATATATTTTATATTTGAGATTCTTCAAATAGCCACCCTTTGCCTTGATGACAGCTTTGCACACTCTTGGCATTCTCTCAACCAGCTTCACCTGGAAAGCTTTTCCAACAGTCTTGAAGGAGTTCCCACATATGCTGAAAACTTGTTGGCTGATTTTCCTTCACTCTGCGGTCCGACTCATCACTCCATCACTCTCCTTCTTGGTAAAATAGCCCTTACACAGCCTGGAGGTGTGTTGGGTCATTGTCCTGTTGAAAAACAAATGATAGTTCCACTAAGCCCAAACCAGATGGGATGGCATATCGCTGCAGAATGCTGTGGTAGCCATGCTGGTTAAGTGTGCCTTGAATTCTAAATAAATCACAGACAGTGTCACCAGCAAAGCACCCCCACACCATAACACCTCCTCCTCCATGCTTTAAGGTGGGAAATACACATGCAGAGATCATCTGTTCATCCACACCGCATCTCAGAAAGACATGGTGATTGGAAACAAAAATCTCCAATTTGGACTCCAGACCAAAGGACAAATTTCCACCAGTATAATGTCCATTGCTCGTGTTTCTTGGCCCAAGTAAGTCTCTTCTTATTATTGGTTTCCTTTAGTAGTGGTTTCTTTGCATCAATTTGACCATGAAGGCATGATTCACACAGTCTCGTCAATTTCTGAGGCTGGTAACTCTAATGAACTTATCCTCTGCAGCAGAGGTAACTCTGGGTCTTCCTTTCCTGTGGCGCTCATGAGAGATAGTTTCATCATAGCGCTTGATGGTTTTTGCGACTGCACTTGAAGAAACTTTCAAAGTTCTTGAAATGTTCCGTATTGACTGACCTTCATGTCTTAAAGTAATGATGGACTGTCATTTCTCTTTGCTTATTTAAGTTGTTCTTGCCATAATATCGAGTGGCGCAGCCGTCTAAGGCACTGAAACTCAGTACTAGAGGCGTCACTACAGACACCCTGGTTCGAATCCAGGTTGTATCACAACCGGCCGTGATTGGGATTCCCATAGGGTGGCGCACAATTGGCCCAGCGTTGTCCGGGTTTAGCCAGTGTAGGCCGCCATTGTAAATAAGAATTTGTTCTTAACTGACTTGCCTAGTTAAATAAAATTAAAAAAATTAAAAATGTTTTTACCAAATAGGGATATCTTCCGTTTACCACCCCTACCTTGTCACAACACAACTGATTGGCTCAAACCCATCAAGAAGGAAAGAAATTCTTCAAATTAACTTTTAACAAGGCACACTTGTTAATTTAAATGCGTTCCAGGTGACTACCTCATGAAACTGGTTGAGAGAATGCCAAGAGTGTGCAAAGCTGTCATCAAGGCAAAGGGTGGCTATTTGAAGAATCTCAAATATAAAATATATTTTGATTTGTTTAACACTTTTTTAGTTACTACATGATTCCATATGTGTTATTTAATAGTTTTGATGTCTTCACTACTATTCTACAATGTAGAAAATAGTAAAAATAAAGAAAATCCCATGAATGAGTAGGTGTTCTAAAATGTTTGACCGGTAGTGTATGTTATAAACAACATTCACCTTTTTAACACACCTCTATACATGCACGCATGCACGCACCCATACACACAGACACACACATGCAAGCACACACACACACACACAATACAAACACGCAAATGAGCTTACAGTAAAAAGAGCAGAAAGGTTGGAGCATTCTGCATCTGTGTGTCTGTAGCACAACCTGGTGTATACATCAGATGAGCGAGCCGGTTGGTATATGTGGTCTCCAGTTGCTACTGTTACATTGAGGGATCGAGCCAGCTCATCCACAGACAGATCAAACTCTGGTACTGGATCTGAATCTGCATCACCTCAGACAGAGTCATAGTATGATTAGTATTATGATGTCATTCTCATCACATCTCAGGTGAGGGATGGGGATAAGTGATGGAGGTGAAAGGTGAGATTACTACCTGGACAGATGTCCTCCTGTACGATGTACCTGTGCTGTCTCTGTGGTTTAGAGGACAAAGACACATACACCTCTCACCCTGCGTCAGCAGGGAAACAGTCATACACCAACTCCCACTGGAAGGCAGCAGAGACACACACAGCAACATGATCAGAAGCACACTTTCATCATTCTACTGTGTGTGTGTGTGTGTGTGTGTGTGTGTGTGTGTGTGTGTGTGTGTGTGTGTGTGTGTGTGTGTGTGTGTGTGTGTGTGTGTGTGTGTGTGTGTGTGTGTGTGTGTGTGTGTGTGTGTGTGTGTGTGTGTGTGTGTGTGTGTGTGTGAGTGCGTGTGTGTGTGTGTCTGTGCGTGAGTGCGTGCGTGCATGCATGAAAATATCAGATCTTACCACAATCATGTGGCCAATGTCATGGGGATGTAAGCGCTTAATGTTGGTCTTTCCCACTATGATGGATCGAAACGGGTCACTCCACTTAAAATAAAAATTAATAAAGTTACTTTTATTTTATCCATCTATCTTATCCTTTTTAACTCTTCCTAAAGAATACTGAAAGGGAGAGGGGTTCCATTTCAAGAAATGTTACCTGTAAAGTGTCATTATTGACTCCATTTTTTATCGAGATGGTTCTGTGAGTTTTAGTTGACAGCTCCAGGTATTCAATGGTCAGTGTCCCAGTGAAGTCTAGAGGAACACAGAGGACAGATGAAAGAATTATGGCAGTAAAGGTAGAACGAGAGAAAGAGAGGACGTCAGGTTAAGGAAGAAAGATATAGACTGAAACAAACACAAGGCCAGAGAAAGGGAGACTGAGACTTTAGATAAAAGGAGGAAGGATGGAGGAAAGTTCTAAAGGGGGTGAGGATGGTGCGGAGAGACAGAGATTGGTTGTGGATGGGAAACAGTCTTACCTGCCGCTTTCATTCTGACACGTACATGGACACAGGCAAAACAGGAGCCTTGTGATGGAGAGAACCCGAGAGTGGACAGACTCAGCTGAGGAAGACTCTCAGGGTTCCAGTTGGAACCTACAGAAACACAGAACATACGGACACAAAAGAATATATGCAGTAAAATAAGTATGCAAGTGAAGTCTGAAAATGCCAAATAAATGGTTCCTCTTCACATTGTGTACAAAAGGAGTTATCCCATAGGGATCATGGACTGAAGTAACACTTACCATTTTGGTATTGAATCTATTGTGGAGAAATAGAGAAAGAAAAGGAGGAAGAAAAAAAGACGGGGTTAGTGAAGTGAATCTTGATGCAGGACAGGTTCACATAGGCTAATCAAGTTCCAATACATTATTTCCATTACATACAGTCTGAGTATAATGTCTCTTTTGCATATTAGTTACATTATGTCCATGGTGGTGGGCCCCAAAGATGGTATGAATTAGTCCCTTACCTCGGTGACAGTTAGTCTGGCGCGTGTTATCTCCTCAGAGGCGCACAGGAGCCGCAGCAGGCACAACAGGAGCAGGAGCACAGCAAGTGCAGGTCCATTCCCGCGTCTCATCATAATGATGGATGACCACTGGCCTACTCACAACAGAGGCACATGTAAAAAGTCATGGCTTATCCAATGTTGCTTGAACAACTTTGGCCCTAGGGACAAAAAAACGCAAATGCGCAAAAAAACAGCAGAACGACAGTTTAGCCTTACTTGCATATTAAAATCAACGAAATGAAATCCAAGAAAACGGAAACGTAGCCTACATGATAAGTTCCAGTGCTATGTTGTTTTGTCTGTTCCCAATAAGAACGGTAAAAAAAAATGACTCATTAAGAATTGTTCCATGCGTATTAAGTTGTGTATTGAGTGAGTGAGTGAGTGAGTGGGTAGTTTAGTACAGCTCCACCTTTCCAGCTGCCTCAGGCAGTGTGTACTCGTTTGATATTTATTTTTACGAACAATGAGGAAATAACAGTCATGATATGCTAAGAAATACTTATTTTTTAACGTGACATCGAGAAGGAAACGTGTATTGGCAAACATTGCAGTCCCCCTTGCACAGTCACTGCTCTGTTAATCATAAATACCGCATCTTTTCTGAAACAGACCTTGGTTCAAATTATATTTAGGGTAATTCAGTAACTTTCTAAGACATTTGGAAGTAAGGGTGTGTTCGTAAATTCACTCAGGAGTGCCAGAGTGTGCTCAGTGCGCTCTAGGCGTTAGTAATTTCAGAGTGTTGTCAGATTGTCCATTGGTAAATTCAGAGCATTTCGGCTCTCAGAGAATTCAGAGCGCACACTGAACGCTCTGGCGAGGATTACGGTTGATCCGAGCGTTCTGACCTCACAACTGGCAATCAAGCACCCAAGATAACTGACCAAAGTTGGCTAGCTTGCTAGCTACTTCCAGAAACAAATGAGAGACCACCTCACTCTGACCATTTTACTCGCCCTATCAGAGCTGGTTAAGCTGTTTTCATGTTCTCTAGAACGTTGGTGACTGTAAGTGTGCTGCTGGCAACAATTTAATTACGTTCTTTTTTGCCTACGTTTACTGACACTAGGTCATATTGTAAGAAATTGTATTAGATATTGGTAACTTGTTTTAACAACTGCTCAACATTAGCTATACTTGACACAACATGCACACACCCCCTCTTTCTCTTGGACATATGCTGGTCTCATTAGACGACAACCACAGACACACACAACTCAAGGTTGGAGCACAAGACAAAGGACTGTGGGAAGAGCCAATGGAATGTCGACATCAGACCCGGACAGGACAACCCACGACCCAGATCGACCAATCGGAAGGCCAGACGACAAGATCAACCTACTTTGCTAGTTGCCTATATAATCTGAATGTACTGTTTAGAGCGTTCTCTTTTCCGACGATTTCATACGAATCAGACAGAAGGGGCCGTGTGCACGATGTACTAAGATATTTTTACATGTAATTAAACGGCCTTATTATACAAATATCCACCTCGTCCTATGTCTCCACTTGATCTCCTGTCTCCAGTAAACGTTTTATTAACAATATCCAACGAGAGTGTTGCACGGTTGTAAATTCTTCAGTTATTCTGCGCTTTTGCACACATCACATCAACACCATTATCCCAGAAACCCTAGACCCACTCTAATTTGTATACCGCCCAAACAGATCCACAGATGATGCAATCTCTATTGCACTCCACACTGCCCTTTCCCATCTGGACAAAAGGAACACTTATGTGAGAAAGTTATTCATTGACTACAGCTCATTGACTACAGCTTAGCGTTCAACACCATAGTGCCCTCAAAGCTCATCACTAAGCTAAGGATCCTGGGACTAAACACCTCCATCTGCAACTGGATCCTGGACTTCCTGACAGGCCGCCCCCAGGTGGTGAGGGTAGGTAGCAACACATCTGCCACGCTGATCCTCAACACTGGAGCTCCACAGGGGTACGTGCTCAGTCCCCTCCTGTACTCCCTGTTCCCCCACGATTGCATGGCCAGGCACGACTCCAACACCATCACTAAGTTTGCAGACGACACAACAGTGGTAGGCCTGATCACCGACAACGATGAGACAGCCTATACGGGGGAGGTCAGAGACCTGGCCGGGTGGTGCCAGAATAACAACCTATCCCTCAACGTAACCAAGACTAAGGTGATGATTGTGGACGACAGGAAAAGGAGGACCGAGCACGCCCCCATTCTCATCGACGGGGCTGTAGTGGAGCAGGTTGAGAGGGCACAACAAAGCCTATTCCCCCTCAGGAAACTAAAAAGATTTGGCATGGGTCCTGAGATCCTCAAAAGGTTATACAGCTGCAACATCGAGAGCATCCTGACTGGTTGCATCACTGCCTGGTACGGCAATTGCTCGGCCTCTGACCGCAAGGCACTACAGAGGGTAGTGCGTACGGCCCAGTACATCACTGGGGCTAAGCTGCCTGCCATCCAGAATCTCTACACCAGGCGGTGTCAGAAGAAGGCCCTAAAAATTGTCAAAGACCCCAGCCACCCCAGTCATAGACTGTTCTCTCTACTACCGCAAGGCAAGCGGTACCGGAGTGCCAAGTCTAGGACAAAAAGGCTTCTCAACAGTTTTTACCCCCAAGCCATAAGACTCCCGAACAGGTAATCAAATGGCTACCTGGACTATTTGCATTGTGTGCCCCCCCCCCCCCCCCCCCCTCAACCCCCCAACACGCTGCTGCTACTCTCTGTTTATCATATATGCATAGCCACTTTAACCATATTTACATGTACATACTACCTCAATTGGGCCGACCAACCAGTGCTCCCGCACATTAGCTAACCAGGCTATCTGCATTGTGTCCCGCCACCCACCACCCGCCAACCCCTCTTTTACGCTACTGCTACTCTCTGTTCATCATATATGCATAGTCACTTTAACCATATTTACATGTACATACTACCTCAATCAGCCTGACTAACCGGTGTCTGTATGTAGCCTCGCTACTTTTATAGGTAGCCTACTGGTTAGAGTGTTAGACTAGGAACCGGAAGGTTGCAAGATCGAATCCCCGAGCTGACAAGGTAAAAATCTGTTGTTCTGCCCCGAACAAGGCAGTTAACCCACTGTTCCTAGGCCGTCATTGTAAATAAGAATGTGTTCTCAACTGACTTGCCTAGTTAAATAAAGGTTAAAAAAAAGAAATAGCCTCGCTACTGTTTATAGCCTCTTTTTACTGTTGTTTTATTTCTTTACTTACCTATTGTTCACCTTACACTTTTTTTGCACTATTGGTTAGAGCCTGTAAGTAAGCATTTCACTGTAAGTTCTACACCTGTTGTATTCGGCGCACATGACAAATAAATGTTGATTTGATTTGATTTGAGACTAGAGTGCTCTGAAATCGGAGTAGATGGCCAGAGTGAATTTACCAACGCACCCTAAATATTTGAATATTTTGTATTTTATTTGAAGTATGTGGAAATACAAATATTTAAATATTCTCATGCATTTGAACCTGGTCTGTTTGGTTATGGTATTTGACAATGTTTGGAAAGAAGTATTTGAAAATAGTTTCAGTATGCTGTTTATAGAAAATTATTTGAAAAAACGTTAATATTCACCCCATGCCTGCAGCAGCCTCTGGTTAGGCTCATGTGTTGTTTTCCAATTAAGCAATAAGGCACGAGGAGGTGTGGTATATGACCAATATCAAATCAAATTTTATTGGTCACATACACATATTTAGCAGATGTTATTGCGGGTGTAGCGAAATGGTTGTGTTCCTAACTCCAACAGTGCAGTAATATCTAACAATTGACAACAATACACAAATCTAAAAGTAAAAAAATGGAATTAAGAAATATATAAAAAATATTAGGACAAGCAATGTCGGAGTGGCATTGACTAAAATACAGTAGAATAGAATAGAATATAATACACTATATACATATGAGATGAGTAAAGCAGTATGTAAACATTAAAGTGAATAGTGTTCCATTATTAAAGTGGTCAGTGATTTCATGTCTATGTATATAGGGCAGCAGCCTCTAAGGTGCAGGGTTGATTAACCGGGTGATAGCCGGCTAGTGATGGCTATTTAACAGTTTGATGGCCTTGAGATAGAAGCTGTTTTTCAGTCTCTCGGTCCCAGCTTTGATGCTCCTGTACTGTCCTCGCCTTCTGGATGATCGCAGGGTGAACAGGCCGTGGCTCGGGTGGTTTATGTCCTTCATTATGTTTTTGGCCTTCCTGTGACATCGGGTGCTGTAGGTGTCCTGGAGGGCAGGCAATGTGCCCCCGGTGATGCATTGGACAGACGGCACCACCCTCTGGAGAGCCCTGCGGTTGCGGGCAGTGCAGTTGCCATACCAGGCAGTGATACAGCTCGACAGGATGCTCTCAATTGTGCATCTGTAAAAGTTTGTGAGGGTCTTAGGTGCCAAGCCAAATTTCTTCAGCCTCCTGGGGTTGAAGAGGTCCTGTTGCGCCTTCTTCACCACACTGTCTGTGTGGGTGAACCATTTCAGATTGTCAGTGATGTGTACGCCGAGGAACTTGAAGCTTTCCACCTAGGTGCTTGCTCCCTCTGCTGTTTCCTATAGTCCCAAATCAGCTCCTTTGTTTTGTTGACATTGAGGGAGAGGTTATTTTCCTAGCACCACTGCACCAGGGCCCTCAAATCCTCCATGTAGGCTGTCTCGTCATTGTTGGTAATCAGGCCTACTACTCTTGTGTCATCTGCAAACTTGATAATTGATTTGGAGGTGTGCCTGGCCACGCAGTCATGGGTGAACAGGGAGTACAGGAGGGGCTGAGCACGCACCCTTGTGGGGCCCCTGTGCTGAGGATCAGCGAAGTGGAGTTATTGTTTCCTACCTTCAGCACCTGGGGGCGGCCCGTCAGGAAGTCCAGGACCCAGTTGCACAGGGCGGGGTTCAGATCCAGGGCCCCAAGCTTAATGATGAGCCTGGAGGGTATTATGGTTTTGAAGGCTGAGCTATAGTCAATGAACAACATTCTGACATAGGTATGCCTCTTGTCCAGATGGGATAGGGCAGTGTTTTTGGTTTGGGTAGGTTTTAATAGTCACTGTGGGAACAACATCCCCTATACATTTCCTGATGAACTCAGTCACCGTGTCCGTGTAAACGTCAATGTTATTCTCAGAGGCCACCCAGAACATATCCCAGTCCACGTGATCAAAACAATCTTGAAGCATGGATTCCGATTGGTCAAACCAGCATTGAATAGACCTTAGCATGGGTACTTCCTGTTTGAGTTTCTGCCTGTAGGAAGGGAGGAGCAGAATTGAATCGTGATCTGATTTGTCGAAGGGAGAGCGGGGGAGGGCCTTGTATGCATCTTGAAAAGGCGAATAGCAGTGGTCTAGTGTTTTTTCCTAAGCGAGTACTACAGTCCATGTGTTGACAGAACTTCTGTATCGTTTTCCGCAAATTTCCTTTGTTAAAATCCCCATCTACATTAAATGCGGCCTCGGGATATGTGGTTTCCAGTTTACATAAAGTCCAGTGTAGTTCCTTGAGGGCTGTCGTGGTATCGGCTTGAGGGGAAATATACACGGCTGTGACTATAACCGAAGATAATTATCTTGGGAGGTAATACGGTCGGCATTTGATTGTGAGGTATTCTAGGTCGGGTGAACATGTCACGTCCTGACCATAGAGAGCCCTTGGTTCTTTGTATGTAATACAAAAAAAACTGTGCTAATAATGTAAGAAATAACACACAAAAGAAACAAAATACTGCAAAGTTGCTTAGGAGCTAGTAGCAGAGCTGCCATGTCTGTCGGTGCCATCTTGCTTCAATGCAGAGTGCCTGGATACAGCTCTTAGCCGTGGTATATTGGCCATATACCACAAACACCCGAAGTCCCTTATTGCTATTATAAACGGGTTACCAATGTAATTAGAGCAGTAAAAATATATATTTTGTCATACCCATGGTATACAGTCTGATATACCATGGTTGTCAGCCAATCAGCATTCAGGGCTCGAACCACCCAGTTTATAATGTTATATAGACTGTTGCTTGTTTAGCAACAAAACTGAGTCATGCACAACTATGCATAGATTGTTGACAATATGTGTCGTAGACAATCGGTTCAAATATAACGCTGACAAGAACTTGTGAAATCAATTAGGCTTTTAATACAAAGTATATCAAAAGCCGGAATGGCCCGCGGAACACACAATTTCCCAGAGCCCTAGCTCTTCTATTTATACACACATAGTATTATGTCCATCCCTTATGCAAATGAAGTTTCTTTTCTTAAGTCATTCACCACCATTATCTTTTAGTTCAAGCTTCCTACTTGTTCACGCCCAAATCTGCTTTCAATTAGTTTATAATGGTGGCCGGACCCTCTATCTTAGTGTGTCAGCAGATTCTGTGTCTCTTCCTTTCATTAATGTGTCAATGTACTCTTTGTTCTGCCTTTATTGGAATCAGCAGATTCTATCCTATAAGCCTTCTTTTTAGAAGGAGCTGACTATGGGTATTTTTATCATTAGTGTGTCAGGTCAGCAGACCATGTGTCTCTCCCTTTCATTACTGTGTCAATCTACTCTTTGTTCTGTTCTCCCCTATCCTTAGTGTGTCCAATTGTCTTAGGCGCCTATGTGTCTCCCTGTCTTCCTGTAGTCTATTTTTAATGTTCAGCTATCTTATACATCTATGTGCTGTCCTATACGTCTCATTTACTCCTACAAATCCCTCCTCTGGGGCTAATTAGCCACATAAATTATACAAATATGACTTTGGGATAGTAAATGAGAATACCTATGATGGACAAGAAAATACAAAAACAGAGTAAAACATATAAACCAACTGGACCAAACATCTCCAAATGATTAATACTAAAATAGGAGTAAAAGATCCAATTAGAAACATTAATGAAAACCTAACTAGACCAAACATCTCTAGTTTTCATAAGAGTAAAAGATCTAATTTGGTATAAAAATTAGAAAGATAAAATATTACATATTTGATGAAGCATGAGCGTGTAGGTACCTAGCCTTGCCTGAGGTTATCTCAGTTATGTGAAAATTAAAAATTAAAAAAATTAAAAATAATACAATGAGTATAATAATAATATTGAATATGAAAAATTAAAAAATAAAATAAAATAATACAATGAGTATAATAATAAATGAATATGAGAAAATCAGAGACCTACATGCAGTTACAAAAGAAAATTGACACAACATCATTCTAAATTTAAGCATTTCAACATGATCCTCCCTCGCAGACACCTCTCTAATAAAGTGATATCAATGATACCAACCTTTGTTTAGAAGATTAAGGACATGGTCCATAGACACTTGTAACCGGAATACCCTCTGTTACCTAACATGTTTTTGAAATTAACCTAGTTTTTTAGAAGGCATAACTATCTTTAATTAAAGGAAACCAGATATATTCATTGATATACATATCTAAAAATTCAACCAAACATACAAAAACACAAGGCCTTAAGCAAAAATAGATATACTAAAATCCTTACATAGGTGCACAGTCCTCATCCTTACAGATACTACAATCTCCTCTTTGACATTTCGCGCAAAACACGGGGTCTCCGTGATGGTCATGGCCTTCCACATTAAATTTTGTGCACCACTTGCACTCACGGCGCAAATGACACTTTTTGTGAACATGTACAAGTAGACATTCATCTGAATTTGGGAATACAGCATATACAGGTAGACCATCCTTACGAAAATCATGGCAAGCATAACCACCTCCCCGCACCACTCCATGTAGACAATTTGGATTACCAAACGGGCAGTCTAAAGGTCCACCAACCGCATTGCATGGCTGTCCATTTTTTGTCGGTATACTGGCCTGGGCTCCCAGGTACAGGACCAATCACCACAGGAGGGTCATCTCTCCTTACAGACATCTGTTTAACTGTTGTCTGAACCACAATTGACTTTACCAGGGGTATAACACAACAAAATGCAATACCCAGAGCCAATAACCCTCCTCCCAACATGATGGCCATCCTAGCAAATATGGCTCCCCACTTTCCTAACGCTAGGTCCAACCAATCCCATACATGAGAGTCTAAACCAGCATTTTTTATTTTATTTTGTATTTTTTTTTATTTAACCTTTATTTAACCAGGTAGGCTAGTTGAGAACAAGTTCTCATTTGCAACTGCGACCTGGCCAAGATAAAGCATAGCAGTGTGAACAGACAACAACACAGAGTTACACATGGAGTAAACAATAAACAAGTCAATAACATGGTAGAAAAAAAAGAGAATCTATATACAATCTATATACAATGTGTGCAAAAGGCATGAGGTAGGCAATAAATCGAGTAATTACAATTTAGCAGAGATACTGGTGTGCAAAAGAGCAGAAAAGTAAATAAATAAAGCAGTATGGGGGGTGAGGTAGGTAAATTGGGTGGGTAGTTTACAGATGGACTATGTACAGCTGCAGCGATCGGTTAGCTGCTCGGATAGCAGATTTTTAAAGTTGTTGAGGGAGATAAAAGTCTCCAACTTCAGAGATTTTTGCAATTCGTTCCAGTCGCAGGCAGCAGAGAACTGGAAGGAAAGGCGTCCAAATGAGGTTTTGGCTTTAGGGATGATCAGTGAGATACACCTGCTGGAGCGCGTGCTACGGGTGGGTGTAGCCATCGTGACCAGTGAACTGAGATAAGGCGGCACTTTACCTAGCATAGCCTTGTAGATGACCTGGAGCCAGTGGGTCTGACGACGAACATGTAGCGAGGGCCAGCCGACTAGGGCATACAGGTCGCAGTGGTGGGTCGTATAAGGTGCTTTAGTAACAAAACGGATGGCACTGTGATAAACTGCATCCAGTTTGCTGAGTAGAGTATTGGAAGCTATTTTGTAGATGACATCGCCGAAGTCGAGGATCGGTAGGATAGTCAGTTTTACTAGGGTAAGTTTGGCGGCGTGAGTGAAGGAGGCTTTGTTGCGGAATAGAAAGCCGACTCTAGATTTGATTTTGGATTGGAGATGTTTGATATGAGTCTGGAAGGAGAGTTTGCAGTCTAGCCAGACACCTAGGTACTTATAGATGTCCACATATTCTAGGTCGGAACCGTCCAGGGTGGTGATGCTAGTCGGGCGTGCGGGTGCAGGCAGCGAACGGTTGAAAAGCATGCATTTGGTTTTACTAGCGTTTAAGAGCAGTTGGAGGCCACGGAAGGAGTGTTGTATGGCATTGAAGCTCGTTTGGAGGTTAGATAGCACAGTGTCCAAGGAAGGGCCGGAAGTATACAGAATGGTGTCGTCTGCATAGAGGTGGATCAGGGAATCGCCCGCAGCAAGAGCAACATCATTGATATATACAGAGAAAAGAGTCGGCCCGAGAATTGAACCCTGTGGTACCCCCATAGAGACTGCCAGAGGACCGGACAACATGCCCTCCGATTTGACACACTGAACTCTGTCTGCAAAGTAGTTGGTGAACCAGGCAAGGCAGTCATTAGAAAAACCGAGGCTACTGAGTCTGCCGATAAGAATATGGTGATTGACAGAGTCGAAAGCCTTGGCCAGGTCGATGAAGACGGCTGCACAGTAATGTCTTTTATCGATGGCGGTTATGACATCGTTTAGTACCTTGAGCGTGGCTGAGGTGCACCCGTGACCGGCTCGGAAACCGGATTGCACAGCGGAGAAGGTACGGTGGGATTCGAGATGGTCAGTGATCTGTTTGTTGACTTGGCTTTCGAAGACCTTAGATAGGCAGGGCAGGATGGATATAGGTCTGTAACAGTTTGGGTCCAGGGTGTCTCCCCCTTTGAAGAGGGGGATGACCGCGGCAGCTTTCCAATCCTTGGGGATCTCAGATGATACGAAGGAGAGGTTGAACAGGCTGGTAATAGGGGGTGCGACAATGGCGGCGGACAGTTTCAGAAATAGGGGGTCCAGATTGTCAAGCCCAGCTGATTTGTATGGGTCCAGGTTTTCCAGCTCTTTCAGAACATCTGCTATCTGGATATGGGTAAAGGAGAAGCTGGGGAGGCTTGGGCGAGTAGCAGCGGGGGGGGCGGGGCTGTTGGCCAAGGTTGGAGTCGCCAGGAGGAAGGCATGGCCAGCCATTGAGAAATGTTTGTTGAAGTTTTCGATTATCATGGACTTATCAGTGGTGACCGTGTTACCTAGCCTCAGTGAAGTGGGCAGCTGGGAGGAGGTGCTCTTGTTTTCCATGGACTTTACAGTATCCCAGAACTTTTTGGAGTTAGAGCTACAGGATGCAAATTTCTGCTTGAAAAAGCTGGCCTTTGCTTTCCTGACTGACTGCGTGTATTGGTTCCTGACTTCCCTGAACAGTTGCATATCGCGGGGGCTCTTCGATGCTATTGCAGTTCGCCACAGGATGTTTTTGTGCTGGTCGAGGTCAGTCAGGTCTGGAGTGAACCAAGGGCTATATCTGTTCTTGGTTCTGCATTTTTTGAACGGAGCATGCTTGTCTAATATGGTGAGGAAGTAACTTTTAAAGAATGACCAGGCATCCTCAACTGACGGGATGAGGTCAATATCCTTCCAGGGTACCCGGGCCAGGTCGATTAGAAAGGCCTGCTCGCAGAAGTGTTTTAGGGAGCGTTTGACAGTGATGAGGGGTGGTCGTTTGGCCGCGGACCCGTGGCGGATACAGGCAATGAGGCAGTGATCGCTGAGATCTTGATTGAAGACAGCAGAGGTGTATTTGGAGGGCAAGTTGGTTAGGATAATGTCTATTAGGGTGCCCATGTTTACGGATTTAGGGTTGTACCTGGTGGGTTCCTTGATGATTTGTGTGAGATTGAGGGCATCAAGCTTAGATTGTAGGACTGCCGGGGTGTTAAGCATATCCCAGTTTAGGTCACCTAACAGAACAAACTCTGAAGCTAGATGGGGAGCGATCAATTCACAGATGGTGTCCAGGGCACAGCTGGGAGCTGAGGGGGGTCGGTAGCAGGCGGCAACAGTGAGAGACTTATTTCTGGAGAGATTAATTTTTAAAATTAGAAGTTCGAACTGTTTGGGCATAGACCTGGAAAGTATGACAGAACTTTGCAGGCTATCTCTGCAGTAGATTGCAACTCCTCCCCCTTTGGCAGTTCTATCTTGACGGAAAGTGTTATAGTTGGGTATGGAAATCTCAGAATTTTTGGTGGCCTTCCTAAGCCAGGATTCGGACACGGCAAGGACATCAGGGTTGGCAGAGTGTGCTAAAGCGGTGAGTAAGGCAAACTTAGGGAGGAGGCTTCTGATGTTGACATGCATGAGGCCAAGGCTTTTTCGATCACAGAAGTCAACAAATGAGGGTGACTGGGGACATGCAGGGCCTGGGTTTACCTCCACATCACCCGAGGAACAGAGGAGTAGTAGGATGAGGGTGCGGCTAAAGGCTATCAAAACTGGTCGCCTAGAGCGTTGGGGACAAGGAATAAAAGGAGCAGATTTATGGGCGTGGTAGAATAGATTCTGGGCATAATGTGCAGACCAGGGTATGGTGGGGCACGGGTACAGCGGAGGCAAGCCCAGGCACTGGGTGATGATAAGAGAGGTTGTATCTCTGGACATGCTGGTCTCAATGGGTGAGGTCACCGCGTGTGTGGGGGGTGGGACAAAGGAGGTATCAGAGGTACGGAGAGTGGAACTACGGGGTCCATTGTAAACCAAAACAATGATAACTAGCCTGAACAACAGTATGCAAGGCATATTGATATTTGAGGGAGACATACAATAAGGCATAAAGTGATTGCAGGTCTTGATTGGGAGAGCTAGCTAAAACAACAGGTGAGATAACAGCAGCTAGTCTGCTAACACAGCAACAGCAGGTAAAAATGGCGACGGCTAGGCAGAGAGGGTCGGATTAACTACACACAGATCCTGAGTTAAAGCACAGAGCCGACAGATAAAACACAAATAAACGGAATGGAGTACCATGAATTAATGGACAGTCAAGCAGGCATCAGCTATGTAGCCAAGTGATCATAGTGTCCAGGGGGCAGCCGTAGATGGAGCAGTGAGGCCTCCACTAAGCTAGCCCGCGGCGTTTAAAGTTAGTAGCCCGGGGGGTGGTCTGCTCAGACGGAGGGGGTCTGCTCAGACGGAGGCCGGTTGAGGGCACAGCGGATGGGGTAATCGTCTGCAGACCAGACGTGGTCGTGTCGACAGAGAATCCAAGCCGGATGGCGAAAGAGAGGTTGTGAATTGTAGAATAGTGTTTGCTAACTGGTGCTAGCTTCGTGATTCAGACAGCTAGTCATGGGTAGCAAGCTAGCAGAAGATGGAGGTCTGATTTTAGCCACGCCGTGCATTTCCGTCGGTAGATTAGTGGGGTTCCGTGTGGTAGAGGGGACCAATCCAATTGTCAAAATAGTTATAGTGGCCTAAGAAGATTGTTCGATAGACCTGTTCAGATAGCAGCCGATATGCTCAGGACAGCTAACGATTAGCGGGCCGCAGTTAGCATATGGGCGTTCAGGTTACGTCGCGATGGAGGGGCCAGTTGAATAACTCCCTCGGGCAGATAACGTCGGTATCCCAGTCGTGAAGGCCCGGTGGGGCTCCGCATCGGCAGTAAAACGGGTCCGGATAGGTGATTGTAGCCCGGGAGTGGCTGATGGAACTCTTCAGCTGGCTAGCTCCGGGATAATTGGTGTTTGCTCCGGAATTGATGTTAGCCAATAGTCACTCGGATAGCAGCTAGTTAGCTGCAAGATCCCGGTGTAAATGTCCAGAGCTTGCGGAAAAAATCCGGGGATATGGAGAGAAAATAGGTCTGGTATGCTCTGGTCTGAGTCGCGTTGTACGAAACTGGCAATAGTTTTCCGAGCTAAAGGATAGCTGATGAGCGCTAGCTGTGGTTAGCTGAACTACTCACGTTAGCTTGTGAGCTGGCTAACTTCTGGCTAGCTTCTGTTGTAGATTTCGGATACGAGGTGAATAATACCTTTGAGGAAAAAAACAGATCCGCACCACATTTGGTGAGGTGGGTTGCCGGAGAGTGTTTTGAAGTTGAGTTTTTAAGAAGAAAAAATATATATATAAAAAGAAATGCGAAGAAAAATATATAAAATATATATACACGGGACAGGACGAGGACAAAGGACATCTGACTGCTACGCCATCTTGGATTGAAGATTTAGCCTTTACTTCTGCTCGTAATCCTTTGAGTTTGGCCATAGCAATATTGGGAATAAAGGTGCAACAGTCATCCCCAAACATGACACAAACTCCACCCTTCTCCGCTAAGAGCTAATTGAGAGCCTGTCTATTTTGCCATGTCATTTTACTGGTAGCCTGTACCTGTTCCCCCAACGCCGTTAGAGCCGAGTCAGTATAGTTAATGAATCTCTGTTGGTTGTAGTATATATAATTAATCCACTCTAAATTCTTATTTGGTGTTATCCACAAGAATATAGATTCAAATCCTGATTTAACCTCATCTCTGGCCTTGAAATCCCGAGGTACACCTCTAAGCAGTCCAATTGCATTAAGGTATACCTCAAGATCCTTCTCATAAGCCCTTTTAACTCTAGATTTTACATAGTCATCATGGGGTGATTTAATAATAGTAACCTATTTAATTGCTCTAACTAAGGCACAAAGACCAATCCATCCATCAGACAATACATTCAACAGTTAGTTTCTGGATGTGTGGAAAGAACAATCAGCAATACCTCTGTCTTGATTTTTCAACATAGTAAGAGATGGCGCATCCAACCAACTCCCACATTCTCTAACACCCAAATAGTATCACTTCTACAGTGGTGTTTCCTACATCAATTCCTTCGGTGTGGTGTCTGTAAAAACATTCATATTTTCCTTTAACCACGGTACCTCTGTCTAATTGAGGTACAGTTAATTCAGTTCTAATGTTATAGGCAGCACAATCATTGTCTCCCAGCATGGTCTCATTCAACATAGTTTTACCCCTAGTGCTTACCCAGAGCAATCCTACATTTTATGTCACACAAGGAAATAGAATACTTTCTATTGGTACAATGGTCATTTTTCCAACTTACACAGTTTTTAAATGATGCTGGTTCAGAGACTATTAAAAGATCAGACAAAGGTGATTTTCTACACAAAATACAATTGTCCATTCTGTGTTTGTTTGCCGTATACTTAGCCCATTCGTATCACTCGTTCGTCACTCCTTCTCGTGTGGTGTCCTTGAGTGGTTCTGATTCTGATATATCTAATTCTGTTGCTTTTTCAATGTTCTTATCTTGAGGTAGATCATTAGAGTTGATCAGAAAGTTCCAAATGTCAGTAAAAAACTCTCCTGACTGATGTCTCAGGTTGCTTTGTGGGTACGGTGGTCTGCTTGGTAAGGGAGGTCGATGTCATCTTAGTGGTAGCTACTGTGGTCGTCACAGCAGCCGCCACCCTTGTTGTTGTCACAGGTTCTTCCTGTTCAGGTGCAGGGGTAGGATCAATCTTAATGACCGTGGTGCTACTCCCTTCGGTCACTGTTGTTCTTGTTATTTCAACTATTAATTCTTCACCTTCAACTGGTTCAATCTGATTCATGATGAGCACCCTCTCGTCTTTTTCTTTGATTAATGTCAGGTAACATCCTTTCGGATCCCAAACGACTTGTCCCTTTGTTTGGTGATGTGTCCATCCACAGAGTGCCATCTCCGGTAAGGGTTTGATCCTTATGATTGAGATAGACTTCAGTTCTCCTGCTTCTGTTATAAGTTGAGGTGGAACAGAGATTCTAACCTTGTCAGTCTTTTTGGATTGTTCGGCTGATTCCTTTCTTCTCTTCCTGCTTCCACCATACATCTTAATTGTGCATGAGTCTGTTGTTTCTATACTAGCATTCACTGTTACTTCTGTTATGTCAATGTCATTATTCTTTTGTTGTTCTAACTTCAATTGTCTAAAGGAGACCATTCAAGAGCCGAAAAGTCAATTGTGGGGAAATCCCCATTTTCTTCAGCTTGCGGGACTTTTCCTCCTCTTTCTTCACCTGAGGCTCCCTCCTCAGGCAGGACTTAGCTTCCATCTGGAAGGGTTTCAATTTTTAGGGAAGAGATGTTCTCATTCTGTTCCTTGTGAGGCCTCTCCTCCTCTTCTGGGTGCATTAGTCGGTGCACCTGTCACATTTTGGCTTTCACTTGATTTGCTGTTTTCTTGGCTCCTCCCTGGTGAATCAGCATCCTCTGTGTCCTAATCTCTATATGGTTGTGTCCTTCTCTCTGTTGGGACTCAGGTGCAGTGGTTCAGATGGTACCACGTCTGGCTTCCTTTCACTTGGACGGCCGTTCTTGTTGCTTTGGCCACCTCATAGGGTCCTTCTCTCCTCGGTTGATCCCACTTCCTCCGGAACACTCGAACGTGGACTAGATCTCCTGGTGTCACTGGGAGAGGTCCTTCTGGTCCCCTTGGATCATCAGACGCGGAACCTCTCGTCCTGGTTCAGGTTTCTGCCTTCTTTCTGTGAGGCATTCATACTTAGAGACTTATGGCCTCTGTTCTATGATTGCACCATACATCCTCTTACTTCCATCTCTCATCACACAACAAACTGACATTCCAGCTGAAGCTGACGAACCCCTCTCCTTCTTGTTTCCTAAACATAAGACTTGGAAAACAACAGACAAAGCATAACAGTATTGACAATGTTATGTGTTATGCATAAATATATTCATGAAAACTGAAATCTGAGACCATGACAATTCCCACTCTCTCTTCACCTGACTCTATGCCTCCAGGATACTTTTCTGCTGGACTCCACAAAAATAAAAGCCCTAAAAAGCTTCCTCATGCTTCCACCCAGTCTTCCCCTTTTGGCCCCAGGTTCTGAGAGGTGTTCCCAAATCATGTCATTTTTTACTTAGTTTCCCATCTGCTCCATTTCAACTGATAATCATGTGCATAACCTTAATCAACATTATCTCTTCTTGACGTAATTCAACACTGTGTAACGGCATTCCTCCTCCTCTTCATACGAAGAGGAGGAGTAGTGATTTGACCAAAGTGCAGCGGGTTGTGAATACATAATGATTTATTAAATCAAACGATGAAACACGAAAACAAACACTTGGAAGGATTTTACAAAATAACAAAACGGAGTAGACAGACCTGGACATGGAACTTACATAAAATACACGCAGAACTCACGAACAGGAACAGACTACATAAACCGAGACAGTCCCGTGTGGCGCGACAAACACTGACACGGACGACAATCACCCACGAACAAACAGTGAGAACAACCTACCTTAATGTGACTCTCAATCAGAGGAAACGTCAAACACCTGCCTCTAATTGAGAGCCATACCAGGCAACCCAAAACCAACATAGAAACAGAAAACATAGACTGCCCACCCAAAACTCACGCCCTGACCAATAAACACATACCAAACAACAGAAAACAGGTCAGGAACGTGACAGAACCCCCCCCTCAAGGTGCGAACTCCGGGCGCACCCCTACAACTCAAGGGGAGGGTCTGGGTGGGCATCTGTCCGCGGTGGCGGCTCCGGCGGTGGACGAGGACACCACTCCACCACTGTCTTTGTCCCCCTCCTTAGCGTCCTTTGAGTGGCGACCCTCGCCCCCGACCATGGTCCAGGAACCTTCACTAAGGCCCCTCCTACATAGAGGAGACAGCTCAGGACAGAGAGGTAGCTCAGGACAGAGAGGTAGCTCAGGACAGAGAGGTAGCTCCGGACAGAGAGGTAGCTCCGGACAGAGAGGTAGCTCCGGACAGAGAGGTAGCTTAGGACAGAGGGACAACTCTGTACTAATGGCAGCTCCGGACTGAGTGGCAGCTCCGGACTGGGTGGCAGCTCCGGACTGGGTGGCAGCTCCGGACTGGGTGGCAGCTCCGGACTGGGTGGCAGCTCCGGACTGAGTGGCAGCTCCGGACTGAGTGGCAGCTCCGGACTGAGTGGCAGCTCATGACTGAGTGGCAGCTCATGACTGTAGGGCAGCTCATGACTGTAGGGCAGCTCATGACTGTAGGGCAGCTCATGACTGGAGGGCAGCTCATGACTGGAGGGCAGCTCATGACTGGAGGGCAGCTCATGACTGGAGGGCAGCTCATGACTGAAGGGCAGCTCATGACTGAAGGGCAGCTCATGACTGGAGGGCAGCTCATGACTGGAGGGCAGCTCATGACTGGAGGGCAGCTCATGACTGTAGGGCAGCTCATGACTGAGTGGCAGCTCATGACTGGAGGGCAGCTCATGACTGGAGGGCAGCTCATGACTGGAGGGCAGCTCATGACTGGAGGGCAGCTCATGACTGAAGGGCAGCTCATGACTGAAGGGCAGCTCATGACTGTAGGGCAGCTCATGACTGTAGGGCAGCTCATGACTGGAGGGCAGCTCATGACTGGAGGGCAGCTCATGACTGGAGGGCAGCTCATGACTGGAGGGCGGTTCTGGCAGCTCCTGACTGGCTGGCGGATCTGGCAGCTCCTGACTGGCTGGCGGATCTGGCAGCTCCTGACTGGCTGGCGGATCTGGCAGCTCCTGACTGACGGACGGCTCTAATGGCTCGGGACAGACGGGCGGCTCTAATGGCTCGTGGCAGACGGATGGCTCAGAAGGCGCTGGGCAGACGGATGGCTCAGAAGGCGCTGGGCAGACGGATGGCTCAGAAGGCGCTGGGCAGACGGATGGCTCAGAAGGCGCTGGGCAGACAGATGGCTCAGAAGGCGCTGGGCAGACAGATGGCTCAGACGGCGCTGGGCAGACAGATGGCTCAGATGGCACTGGGCAGACGGATCTCTCTGACCCGCTGAGGCGCACAGTAGGCCTGGTGCGTGGTGCCGAAACTGGAGGCACTGAGCTTGAGACACGCACCACAGGAAGAGTGCGTGGAGGAGGAACAGGACTCTGGAGACGCACTGGAAGCCTGGTGCGTGGTGTAGGCACTGGTGGTACTGAGCTGGGGCGGGAAGGTGGCGCCGGATATACCGGACCGTGTAGGCGTACTGGCTCCCTTGAGCACTGAGCCTGCCCAACCTTACCTGGTTGCATGCTCCCCGTAGCCCGTCCAGTGCGGGGAGGTGGAATAACCCGCACTGGGCTGTGTTGGCGAACCGGGGACACCATGCGTAAGGCTGGTGCCATGTACACCGGCCCGAGGAGACGTACTGGAGGCCAGATATGTTGAGCCGGCTTCATGGCACTTGGCTCAATGCTCACTCTAGCCCGGCTAGTGCGGGGAGGTGGAATAACCCGCACCGGGCTATGAACACGTACAGGAGACACCATGCGCTCTACTGCGTAACACGGTGTCTGCCCGTACTCTCGCTCTCCACGGTAAGCCCGGGAAGTTGGCGCAGGTCTCCTACCTGACTTCGCCACACTACCCTTTAGCCCCCCCCCCCAAGAAATTTTTAGGTTGTACTTGCGGGCTTCCAGCCTTGCTTCCGTGCTGCCTCCTCATATCGTCGCCTCTCCGCTTTAGATGCCTCCAGCTCCGCCTTGGGACGGCGACACTCCTCTGGCTCTGCCCAGGGTCCTTCTCCGTCCAGAATCTCTTCCCATGTCCAATCCTCCTTGACCCACTGCTGCTGTCGTTGCTGTCCGTTAACCCGCTGCTTGATCTGGGTTTGGTGGGTGATTCTGTAACGGCATTCCTCCTCCTCTTCATACGAAGAGGAGGAGTAGTGATTTGACCAAAGTGCAGCGGGTTGTGAATACATAATGATTTATTAAATCAAACGATGAAACACGAAAACAAACACTTGGAAGGATTTTACAAAATAACAAAACGGAGTAGACAGACCTGGACATGGAACTTACATAAAATACACGCAGAACTCACGAACAAACAGTGAGAACAACCTACCTTAATATGACTCTCAATCAGAGGAAACGTCAAACACCTGCCTCTAATTGAGAGCCATACCAGGCAACCCAAAACCAACATAGAAACAGAAAACATAGACTGCCCACCCAAAACTCACGCCCTGACCAATAAACACATACCAAACAACAGAAAACAGGTCAGGAACGTGACACACTGTATATGCTTTCACATCAATTCCTTTAACATGTTTGTTTAGAGTATAATATCCTATCATCTATTCTTTTTCACATGATGCATTAAACAATGAAACAAGTAGACCCCAAACACAACCCAGTATGTCTAAAGTAGCCCCCAAACTCAACCCAGTATGTCTATAGTGGAATCTAGTCTCTCTCTCTCTCTCTCTCTGATTCCACGTCCTCTGTCATGGTGTTTTCAAGCTCACCCATTATTCAACTGGACCTCACTTCTCGTGAGACTTATGCACCCACCAAAGAGAGACATGAAGAACTTTACCACTGCAGTGTTGTACGAAGTATACCACCAGCCTGGTGTATCTTGATGTACACTCAGTCTCCAGAATGCAGCCCAAGCCCTTCCATTTCTGGCTGTTTTTTCCTGAGGACATACACACTAACACATGGGTTATTTCCTGACAACAGACTTTCTTCTTATAGCAAGATCACTAAATCTTAATTTTTAATAACAGCCCTATGTAAACATTCTGCCTCAAATACCTGGCCTCCTGCCACAGAAATATTCATAATGATAGTCAAATGATGGTCCCTACAGCAACTGCTGTAAAATAACATGTAATCAGTCAAGTGTCTTCCAGTTGGATTAATATCCAATCCTAACAAAACTAAGTCATAAGTTTCTTAAACTTTTGCTCTAGTGTTCAAAATGCCACCACTTATTCTTTTTACCATATCTTTAGATATGTGAATTGTTCTATTTACTTTAGAATTGTCCCTATATTTTACACAGCCAGCTGTCTTTCCTTTTCTGTGAATTATCTCTATTTTTATACATAGTTTCTAGAAATAACACCCCTTCACTACCATTACCTTCATTTATGAGTCCCCTCATATCCCCTAACCCATAACAGCCATTGTTTGATACATACTTAAAACATTCTTATGTCAATTTATATATCATTTATATCAGTATCAGTCCCTCCTCAGGAACATATACACAACCTCATGTTCCTCAAAACAAAAATAAATTGACCAAACGAGAATTTTTTTTTAACAAAATTATAATAATTGCACATTTGCAATATTACCACTATTTGTAATGTAATTAAACCTGGGGAAAACGTCCATCTGTTTCATTCTATGCCAATATTATTGTTGGTCTCTTTCTTCTTCATTCTTGGGTATCATCGCACAACAGACTACCTTTTTATTCAATTATATTATTACATTTTATCATTACAATTCCAATGACATTATAAAACAAAAGAAACAAAAAACCTTTAATCTAATATTCTGTAAGTTTTGTCAACCACCCTGTCTCAGGATTAGTTTCCAGAGCTTCCCTAGGCCTATTAAATTTAAACAGTTCTATATCTAAATAACTAAACAGTTTTAAAAAAAATACATTTTCCAACCCAATATTCAGGATAACAGTCCTTAGTGTTTACTTTAACTCAAATTTGACCTTATCTATTCAATACACATCATCCCTTTAATAATTAACATTTATACTAAACACTTTTATTACCAGTATTATCTATTTTCCCAATAACCCTTTTGTCTCAGTCTTTCTCTCATGAGCGGCCTGGTAATAAAAGGTCAGTACCCCAATTCCTTTAAGTCATTATTCTCCCAACAAATATAATTTTAGCATGTCTATTTTTAGATACAGTTCACAGGTCATCAGACACAGTTGTCCCTCACTATTCAGTCGGTTAGGGTGGGTTTGAGCTCCACACCCACTTGTGGTGATATTCTCTCCCATGCCTTAAAGCATTCTGACGTCACCTTCCATGATAACTCCCTTATTCTACTGGTGATTTCTCAGACGAATTACAGATGATGTATTTATCAACATAACCCTCACAGAGACCCACACTCCAATAAACCCTTTGGAGTAACTTTCATCACTTTTTATATGCAGAATGAACAAAGCACATTTGTGTATTTACTCAAAGACCATAACCCCAGGGAACTGATATTTTTTCAAAGTAATTATACACTTTGAATTGAGTCTGGTGTTTATTAATTATTTTATAATTAAATCCCACCTGTTCCAACAATTTCTAGTGAAGGTGATCAGTCTTACACAGGAAATTCTTAGGATTCAGGGCATTTTGACACCATTCAAATGTTTCCACTCCCCTTTCTTTAGAAACAACTTAAATACATTTTTCAAAAAACATTTCCATCCTTCTGCATACCCAATTTGAAACTGAATTGGAAAATACCCTTCCAATAAATCTACTAATGCATATTCATTCCCAGTATATGGTGTACTTACTAGTGAACCATAGGCCAATAACACAAAGGGACTGGACTCACTTATCCAGAACTCCATTTTTAGCCTTATCCAGATATTTTTATTTTTAAAGCGGCTGACTTTAACTAACTGCTTTCCACAGTAATGCAGTCTCCAATGACATTTTGACCAGAGAAGATTAAAACCCTTTTTTTTTTTTTCTTATTCTTTCTGGAAAAGAAAGTGTACATATCGTTAATATTCACAATGTTACCTTTTATTCAGCAAACCAATAGTATTACTTATACATAGATTTTATTCTATAAGCGTCTTTAACAGTTCCAGAGAATTGTGGTATAGAATGTCTAACAATTAAAATTCCATCGGTACTCTACTAGACGTTAGGTAAAAACATGATCTAATACTTTTTTCATCACATAGAAACTGTAATCTCTATGAACCACTCATTAATCAATCAGAGACTATACACCGACAAGTGAAAATTCCATACCCACTAACCTCAAACCAATTAGTTGTTTGTTATTTTGACAAGGATACAAACTCTTGTATAGCGGCATTTCCTGCTATTTCACTAAGTTCTAGTGTCACCTTACACTAATTTTCCCCATACCCACTATACCCATATCCAAAACAGGGAGCTATTTTCTTATTTGTTCTTAGATATTGTCAATAGTTCTGCTAATCACCCGCACGTCTGCGAGGACGAGTGGAACCACATTTGTCTTTTATAGTAATGTATTTTCTGATGATAGAATGTTACCGGGTAATGGCGTCCCCCATTATCCAGTTTTTTCATATTCAATCCGAATTCGGTAGAACTAATGTGCGCTTCTTTCAGTGACTCCATGGCTTTTTTAAAAATCCCTCATCTCTCTATGCTATGGAGAAACAGTCCTTTTGTTTTCATGCCACTATTTATTTATTTATTTTTCCTAAATACTCCCATGTATTATATTTATTTACTATTTTTCCGAGGTAGAGCTAATCCCCTTTCCAATTAATAATTCATTTGTCACATCACTTAATTTCTCTTATCAAAGCCTACTCTATATAGTACAGACATTATTTCTGAATACTACAGATGACAAATTGTCTTATTCTAGTACAGTACTTCAAATATCACTGTGTTTTTCCCTTTACAGATATCATTATTTATTCATTTTATTTGTTTGGTTTGTTCTGTTATTACAGTTCTAATCAATTTTTAAGATTACATTTACATTACATTTAAGTCATTTAGCAGACGCTCTTATCCAGAGCGACTTACAAATTGGAAAGTTCATACATATTCATCCTGGTCCCCCCGTGGGAATTGAACCCACAACCCTGGCGTTGCAAGCGCCATGCTCTACCAACTGAGCCACACGGGACCACTGCCCGCTCCGTTAAGATCTCTATCTAACGTCTTACTTTTACCTTTATTTATTTATTTTGTCTATACTTTCTTACCTCTTCTCTATATTCTTATTGTTTGATCCTATGGTCAATTTACTAGTGAGGCAAGCCTCAGTATTTTTTACACCCCTCTCTGTCCTTCAGACTATTTTTAGACCGTAGTTTCTGTGACCACAGAGTGACTAGCGCCTGTTTTTTCCCCTTACTCCGTGTACACTGTTTATGAATTCTTAATGTGTCCTGGATTTTACCTAGTTATCACTCTTTATCTTAGCTAACCTAGATTCGTTTTAACGTTATAGTACAATTTCAGTTTATTGCCGATTCTGTTTTCTCTTTTGTTACCCACTGCTCTATCCGTATTTATACTATTCGGTTAACGCCTTTTTAAGTATTTTTATTTATTATTTGTTTTGACACCTTTTTGTTATTTTTACCGCGGTCTCTTACCACTTTATCACATCATTGTTTTTATCCTTGTTTATAACTTATTTTACTTCGATGTTTCTTAACTTCGTCCCTCTGCCTAATAGCAGTTAACGGCACCCTTCTTTAACTCTTTACTCTGTCACAGGAGGGCTGCGCGCTCCCTCTTCTGGACGTTCTGCCTACACACACACAACCTGTCCTTTCTTTCTTCCTAATGTTCTATTTTTACACAGATCTACTCATTTCTTATAATCATTTTCATTCATCCTTTTATTTTTCATCCGTTCATTCAATCCCTTTGTTTTTACCTCAAAACAACTTACAGTCTTTCTTTATTGACCTAATTCACTTCCTCTACATAAGCCTTAGACTGCTAGGATTTCTACAATATGACGAGACTACTGTCTAATCGGATCAGCCTGTCTTCATATCATATTCACCCACCCCGTACTGATCTCTATTTTATATTAGAGCAATATCGTAGCGTGACCTACTGAATTACAAACCCCCGTTTAGTTAGACGGAGCGTTTCTTATTCGTAGGATTTCGCTTGCAGTTGAACGCCGCACAATCGGGCCAACGTTCTTCCTGCCTTCTAAATATTCATCCGTTCAGTCCCCCTGATTGGGGCGGTAGCCATGAAATATTTATTTACTAAATATTCACCCACAGACCCTTCTGCCGTGAATATCCCACCCAAGCAGACCCCTTCAAAAATGTTCCTTTTTAAAGGGCGGTATCGTGGCTTCCTAACTACTTATTTATGCAGTTCTCTATTATTTTTAGAGCCATTATTCATAAGTAACCTGTCCAAGCATTCCTTCTACTAATTTTATTGAAGAGGTATCACAGGATTTTCTACCTACATTATCTGTTTTGACCGTATGGGCTGTCCCACATTATAGCCAGCCATCTCAACCAGATAGCGCAAACAACCGCATTATTTAAGCTACACATTCGAACGATCCGATCAGAACGAGCACCTGCCCACTCCGTTAAACACCCAACACAAGCAAAAGTTTACAGCGCCTATTCACTCAGTCTCTATACATGCGCATACATTTATATTTAATACAATTCCCCAAATCACACATACATGCAAATTCATTGAATTCAAAAGTTCTTTAGTATTTACTGGTTTCTTTTTAGGAAATTTGAAAGAGAGACTTACATGGCGCCCCTCTCGCTGAGACAGGATCTCTGAAGCAATCCATACAAACATTTCAACTATGTAAGAACAAGCCTACCTTTTTATAGTTGTGGCCATATTGTTTGCAAGATTGTCCAAAGAAACTATCTCCAGCCCTGAACGCCATTCCGCAGTCCCTGTCCCTCCTGGCTAAGCTCGCCAAATTATGTCGTAGACAATCGGTTCAAATATAACGCTGACAAGAACTTGTGAAATCAATTAGGCTTTTAATACAAAGTATATCAAAAGCCGGAATGGCCCGCGGAACACACAATTTCCCAGAGCCCTAGCTCTTCTATTTATACACACATAGTATTATGTCCATCCCTTATGCAAATGAAGTTTCTTTTCTTAAGTCATTCACCACCATTATCTTTTAGTTCAAGCTTCCTACTTGTTCACGCCCAATAACGCCCATATCTGCTTTCAATTAGTTTATAATGGTGGCCGGACCCTCTATCTTAGTGTGTCAGCAGATTCTGTGTCTCTTCCTTTCATTAATGTGTCAATGTACTCTTTGTTCTGCCTTTATTGGAATCAGCAGATTCTATCCTATAAGCCTTCTTTTTAGAAGGAGCTGACTATGGGTCTTTTTATCATTAGTGTGTCAGGTCAGCAGACCATGTGTCTCTCCCTTTCATTACTGTGTCAATCTACTCTTTGTTCTGTTCTCCCCTATCCTTAGTGTGTCCAATTGTCTTAGGCGCCTATGTGTCTCCCTGTCTTCCTGTAGTCTATTTTTAATGTTCAGCTATCTTATACATCTATGTGCTGTCCTATACGTCTCATTTACTCCTACATATGTAAGCTATATTTCGTCTCCAATGTTTATTGAAAACATAAATACATTTGCACAATGAACACTTATTGTCTCTCAAATACATCATCACAGTTATTGGTTAGCTAGCTAGCTAATTTTAGCCAGTTAAAACACCTCAAAACAAGATTTGGTATTAATATGAAACGAGCTGAATTGAGCCACTTACGATTCCCCAGATGGCAGTTTCTTGTCATTATTGCTAGCAATCTGGCCATCCAGAATCACAACATGCTGACTTCTGCCCCTGGAAGTGCACACATTGTCTTCATGAAGTCAGCTAACCAACCCATCTATAGGTATTCTAACAATATATGATGTGTGGGTTTCTGTCTATTAGTTTTTGTACAGAAATAGTCAGATTTTTTTCAATTCTATCTCTCTCAAACACACGCTATAACGTGTTAATTGTTAACTGTAGTTGATGGCAAACAGGGTCTCTAACTGGGACAAAGGTTTCATAGTGGTGCTGATTGTCACAATACAGTGCATTCAGAAAGTGTTCAGACCCCTTCCCTTTTTCCACATTTTGTTACGTTACAGCCTTATTCTAAAATGGATTAAATGAATTGTTTTCCTCATCAATCTACACATAATACCCCATAATGACAAAGCGAAAACAGGTTTAGAAATTTTTGAAAATCTATTAAAAATAAAAAACGGAAATACCTTATTTACAAAAGTATTCAGACCCTTCCCTATGAGACTCGAAATTGAGCTCAGGTGCATCCTGTTTCCATTGATCATCCTTGAGATGTTTGTACAACTTCATTGGAGTACACCTGTGGTAAATTCAATTGATTGGAAATGATTTGGAAAGGTACACACTTGTCTATATAAGGTTCCACAGTTGACAGTGCATGTCAGAGCAAAAACCAAGCCACAAGGTCGAAGGAATTATCCGTAGAACTTAGAGACAGGATTGTGTTGAGGCACAGATCTAGAGCTGGCCGCCCAGCCAAACTGAGCAATCGGGGGAGAAGGGCCTTGTTCAGGGAGGTGACCAAGACCCTGATGGTCACTCTGAAAGAGCTCCAGAGTTCCTCTGTGGAGATGGGAGAAACCTCCAGAAGGACAACCATCTCTGCAGCCCTCCACCAATCAGGTCATTATGGTAGAGTGGCCAGATGGAAGCCACTCCTCATTAAAAGGCACTATAATGATGTGCGCTGAGAGTCGGGAAGCAAGTTCAGGGAGTGAGTGTTTTCATAAGTAAACGTAACATAATATTAAACAAGAAAACACGAACAACGCACAGACATGAAACAGAAACAATGACGCCTGGGGAAGGAACCAAAGGGAGTGACATAAATAGGGCAGGTAATCAAAGAGGTGATGGAGTCCAGGTGAGTGTCATTAAACGTGTAACACTGGTGACAGGTGTGCGCCATAACAGGCAGCATGGTGACCTAGAAGCCAGAGAGGGAGCACACGTGACAGGCACATGACACACCACTTGGAGTTTGGCAAGAAGCACCTAAAGAACTCTCAGACCATGAGAAACAAGATTCTCTGGTCAGGTGAAACTAAGATTGAACTCATTGGCCTGAATATCAAGGGGCACATCAGGAGGAAACCCGACACCACCGCTACAGTGAAGCATGGTGGTGGTAGCATCATGCTGTGGGGATGTTTTTCAGCGACAGGGACTGGGAGACTAGTCAGCATAGAAGGAAAGATGAACGGAGCAAAGTACAGAGAGATCCTTGAGGAAAACCTGCTCCAGAGCGCTCAGGACCTCAGACTTGGGCGAAGGTTCACCTTCCAAAAGGACAACGACCCTAAGCACACAGCCAAGACAACGCAGGTGTGGCTTCAGGACATGTCTCTGAATGTCCTTGAGTGACCCAGCCAGAGCCTGGACTTGAACCAGATCTAACATCTCTGGAGAGACCTGAGAATAACTGTGCAGCGACGCTCCCCATCCAACCTGACAGAGTTTAAGAGGATCTGCAGAGAAGAATGGGAGAAACTCCCCAATTATAGGTGTGCCCAGCTTGTAGCGTCATACCCTAGTTCCAACAGCTAGTAGACAAACACTGTTGAGTGTTTTCAGACACCCAACCTTTTGAGTTTCACTTCAGGATAGGCTATTACCTGTGAGAGAACATTACATACAGGCATAACATCATAACATCACAGGCTTACGTTCTAATGTTTCCACACACACACACACACACACACACACACACACACACACACACACACACACACACACACACACACACACACACACACACACACACACACACACACACACACACACACACACACACACACACACACACACACACACACACACACACACACATAGAACTGTTGTGGAAATGGTAGCAGGGTGTATGTTTGCATAGAGAGATCAAAGAACTCATGAACTGTCAGATGAAGAAAAACAACAGTGTCGACATCCTGAGCTTATCTCTCATGTCATCTGTCCTTTCACCAAACTACTGGGTGGTATCTATCAGTTCTTCCAGCTCCCACTCATTCTCCATATGACTGTAAACAGGAGTGGGGGGTTTAGGGCAGAAAACAGAGATCTTCAGAGAAGTGGGCTGTCTAGTTATCTGTGAGTCTTTAGCCTGAATGGAAATACTAAGGGAAGTTAAGTTGAGTGGGTGATCTGGGTGGCTGGGGATCTTTCACCTGTGAAGTTGAGTTGAGTGGGTGATCTGGGTGGCTGGGGGATCTTTAACCTGTAAAGAAAATATGACACACATATGCCCACACATGCTGATAAGAAACAATATGCAGGGCATGGGGGGACAAGTCTTGGTGATTTCTACTGTGATACGTTGCATGTGGCTACAAGTCCATCTCTACTTATCGAAAAGATAATCTGAATGTCCCTGTAAGACTGTGTTTTGAAAGACTGTAAATCTGACATGATATAGTGGGCCTAGAGCGAAGGAATCCCTAGTGTTAACAGGAAATGCTAACCAGTTGTACCTGCTCCAATGGCCTAGTTTAGACGTCCTGTCATCTCTCAGTGCGTCAGTGTGTGAGTGACAGGCAGACAGAGAGAGAGACACACAATGAAAGAGGTCAGGGGGAGTGTACTGTATGTTAGGCATGCACTGGGAAAAAAGGGTCCATTTCAACTGGAGAAACAAAGTGAGAAGCTGTTCAGAAAATACCTAAAATAAGTTAATGCAAAACTGAGTAGCTAATTTGAGATGTTTTATATATCTTAATAACTAGAAACAAGAAAGTTAGCTAATTTGGCCAGCACTGTAACTGGTAGCCTAGCAACAATAATCACTCTTTTCTTCTGTGGAGTTCCAACTGTCATTTTTTTATTTGGGCACCACAAATGAGTGCGTTGAACTCCCAACTGGAGAAACAAAGAAGTGAGAAGCTGTTCAGAAAAGACCTAAAATAAGTTAACGCAAAACTGAGTAGCTAATTTGAGATGTTTTATTTATCTTAATAACTAGAATCAAAATAATTTGCTAATTTGGCCAGCAGCCAGTAGGGCTAACTAGCGAGGCCTGATAGGGGGCAAAAGCTAACTGGTAGCCTAGCCAGCTAACAACAAAATTGCCTTCCTTTCAGGCAAAACATTTTTACCCCCTATCAAGCCTCAAGGTGACAGCTAACGTTTTAAAAAGTTTAGGTGTATTTTGTATTACTGGTTAGTATAAGCTAGCTAACTAACTTAGCTAGCTAGCTAGCTTGTTCCAGATAGTTTTCTCATCATGAATGAAGACGGTAGAGTAGCTACCTTGTGGTATGATTGCGTGAAATTATTAATGATTTATGCATTTACAGTTTGGAGTGGATCACAGTCCGACACTACCACCACGTTGGGTCTGGACTGCGAGGGACCACCACTGACATGACGACCCAATCTGCACCCATCTCATCCATCCATTTTTATTTTCTGTTAAATATACTGAACTAAACGCAACATGTAGTGTTGGTCCCATGTTTCATGAGCTGAAATAAAAGATCCTAGAAATGTTCATTACGTACAAAAAGCTTAATTCTCTCAAATGTTGTGCACAAATTTGTTTACGTCCTTGTTAGTGAGCGTTTCTCCTTTGCCAAGATAATCCATTCACCTGACAGGTGTGGCATATCAAGAAGCTAATTAAACAGCATGATCATTACACAGGCGCACCTTGTGCTGGGGACAATAAAAGGCCACTCTAAAATGTGCAGTTTTGTCACACAACACAATGCCAAAGATGTCTCAAGTTTTGAGGGAGCGTGCAGTTGGAATGCTGACTGCAGGAATGTCCACCAGAGCTGTTGCCAGAGAATTGAATGTTCATTTCTCTACCTTAAGCCACCTGCAACCATGTGGACGGCTGATGAAACTGAGGAGTGTTTCTGTCTGTAATTAGGCCCTTTTGTGGGGGAAAACGACCTGGCTCCCAGGTGGGTATGCCCAGTCGTGAAATCCCTTTAAATAGTTTAACTTGGGTCAAACGTTTAGGGTAGCCTTCCACATCCTTCCCACAATATGTTGGGTGAATTTTGGCCCATTCCTCCTGACAGAGCTGGTGTAACTGAGTCAGGTTCGTAGGCCTCCTTGCTCACACACACTTTTTCAGTTCTGCCCACACATTTTCTATAGGTTTGAGGTCAGGGCTTTGTGATGGCCACTCCAATACCTTGACTTTGTTGTCGTTAAGCCATTTTGCCACAACTTTGGAAGTATGCTTGGGATCATTGTCCATTTGGAAGACCCATTTGCGACCAAGCTGTGACTTCCTTACTGATGTCTTGAGATGTTGCTTCAAGATATCCAAATGATTTTCCCACCTCATGATGCCATCTATTTTGTGAAGTGCACTAGTCCCTCCTGCAGCAAAGCACCCCCACAACATGACACTGCCACCTCCCGTGCTTCACGGTTAGGATGGTGTTCTTCGGCTTGCAAGCCTCCCCCTTTTTCCTCCAAACATAATGGTCATTATGGCCAAACAGTTATATTTTTGTTTCATCAGACCAGAGGACATTTCTCCAAAAAGTATGAACTTTGTCCCCATGTGCAGTTGCAAACTGTAGTCTGGCTTTTGTTGTGACGTTTTAGAGCAGGGGCTTCTTCCTTGCTGAGCGGCCTTTCAGGTTATGTCAATATAGGACTTGTTTTACAGTGGATATCGATACTTTTGTACCTCTTTCCTCCAACATCTTCACAAGGTCCTTTGCTGTTGTTCTGGGATTGATTTGCACTTTTCGCACCAAAGTACGTTAATCTCTAGGAGACAGATCGCGTCTCCTTCCTGAGCGGTATGACGGCTGCGTGGTCCCATGGTGTTTATACTTGCGTACTATTGTTTGTACAGATGAACGTGGTACCTTCAGGCGTTTGGAAATTACTCCCAAGGATGAACCAGACTTGTGGAGGTCTACCATTTTTTTTCTGAGGTCTTGGCTGATTTCTTTTGATTTTCCCATGATGTCAAGCAAAGAGGCATTGGGTTTGAAGGAAGGCCTTGAAATACATCCACAGGTACACCTCCAATTGACTCAAATTATGTCGATTAGCCTATCAGAAGCTTCTAAAGTCATGACATAATTTTCTGGAATTTTCCAAGCTGTTTAAAGGAACAGTCAACTTCTGTATGTAAACTTCTGACCCACTGGAATTGTGATACAGTGAATTATAAGTGAAATTATCTGTCTGTAAACAATTGTTGGAAAAATTACTTGTGTCATGCACAAAGTAGATGTCCTAACCGACTTGCCAAAACTAAAGTTTGTTAACAAGAAATTTGTGGAGTGGTTGAAAAACTAGTTTTAATGACTCCAACCTAAGTGTATGCAAACTTCCGACTTCAACTGCATTTACCTGGATTGATATGGTAGCTAGGAGATTTCTGAGGTCCAGATTGGATGCATGTAGAAACTGTCCCATTACGGAGAATATCCTAGCTCCATATGAAATTAGGAACATGTGTATCTGGAGCATGTCTACTCCTTCTATCTGATAAAATGTCAGATATACGGGAAATAGATAAAGTTATACTGATATTGAGCCTTTTCTCCCAGTTACGGTGGTAACTAAATAAACTCACTCATGATTCATCCTGGTTGAAAGGCAGAACATGGCTTCCTTAGAACACACAGGGGTATTCCACATAACTTCCTTTTTACAACTGGGTAATGAAGGTTGCGCAACAAGTCCAGGCCCTGCTGTATGTACTCATGTAATTCAATGTGATTACATATCATATCTGCAAAAATATTTTGAATGAGAGAACCTTTGAATTTAACAGGGAAAGGCAGCATTGTTGTACACACACATACACAGACAAACACAGATGCACAAACACAGGCAAAAGAGAGCTGACCAGGACCAAGGTGTACAAAACTCAATTATTTTATTAAACTTCTATTTTATGTAATCTGTATATATAAAAAGTTCTAAAGCCATTGGCCCGAGACTAGAACAGACAGTGAGGCTGGCGTGTGTTTCTCATCACATTTACATTAGTCTTCATTATTCGCCAGCGGCCAGAATAGTACAAACAGACAAGAACAAAAAGAGACGTAAACTAAAGAAACAAAATAAACACATACGGAAGAGTGGAGGAAACGACTGCGCAATGCAATGTTGTGGAGACAGTCCGTCAGACTAGTAGAGAGAAGAAGACTGGAGGTCCTTGGGAGACGGAATAAATAACAGAGGAAGCTGCTTTGCTTACAGTCGATTGGCCATGCCGGCCAACCCCGTGCTCCACTAAGCCGTGATTGGACACGGGGATCCGATGGGGCGGGCAGAGGGAGTTGTGTAGAGAGGGTGTTGGACCAGTGATACTGTGGAACCATAAGTGCACACCATAGATGTAGATGTGTGTGTGTGCATATGCATTGCCCTGTTTGAATGTACAGTTGAAGTCAGAAGTTTACATACACCTTAGCCAAATACATTTAAACACAGTTTTTCACAATTCCTGACATTTAATCCTAGTAAAAATTCCCTGTCTTAGGTCAGTTAGGATCACCACTTTATTTTAAGAATGTGAAATGTCAGAATAATAGTAGAGAGAATGATTTATTTCAGCTTTTATTTATTTCATCACATTCTCAATGGGTCAGAAGTTTACATACACTCAAATAGTGTTTGGTAGCATTGCGTTTAAAATGGTTTAACTTGGGGCAAACGTTTAGGGTAGCCTTCCACAAGCTTGCCACAATACGTTGGGTGAATTTTGGCCCATTCCTCCTGACAGAGCTGGTGTAACTGAGTCAGGTTTGTAAGCCTCCTTACTCGGAACACACGCTTTTTCAGTTTTGCCCACACATTTTCTATAGGATTGAGGTCAGGGCTTTGTGATGGCCACTCCAATACCTTGACTTTGTTGTCCTTAAGCCATTTTGCCACAACTTTGGAAGTATGCTTGGGGTCATTGTCCTTTTGGAAGACCCATTTGCAACAAAGCTGTAACTTCCTGACTGATGTCTTGAGATGTTGCTTCAATATATCCAAATGATTTTCCCACCTCATGATGCCATCTATTTTGTGAAGAGCACTAGTCCCTCCTGCAGCAAAGCACCCCCACAACATGTTACTGCCACCTCCCGTGCTTCACGGTTAGGATAGTGTTCTTCGGCTTGCAAGCCTCCCCCTTTTTCCTAGAAACATAACAATGGTCATTATGGCCAAACAGTTCTATTTTTGTTTCATCAGACCAGAGGACATTTCTCCAAAAAGTACTATCTTTGTCCCCATGTGCAGTTGCAAACCGTAGTCTGGCTTTTTTATGGCGGTTTTGGAGCAGTGGCTTCCTCCTTGCTGAGCGGCCTTTCAGGTCATGTCGATATAGGAATCGTTTTACTGTGGAAATAGATACTTTTCTACCTGTTTCCTCCAGCATCTTCACAAGGTCCTTTGCTGTTCTGGGAATGATTTGCACTTTTCGCACCAAAGTACGTTCATCTCTAGGAGACAGAACACGTCTCCTTCCTGAGCAGTATGACGGCTGCGTGGTCCCAGGGTGTTTATACTTGCGTACTATTGTTTGTACAGATGAGCGTGGTACCTTCAGGCGTTTGGAAATTGCTCCCAAGGATGAACCAGACTTGTGGAGGTCTACAATTTTTTTTCTGAGGTCTTGGCTGATTTCTTTTGATTTTCCCATGATGTCAAGCAGAGGCACTGAGTTTGAAGGTAGGCCTTGGAATACATCCACAGGTACACCTACAACTGACTCAAATGATGTCAATTAGCCTATCAGAAGCCATGACATCATTTTCTGGAATTTTCCAAGCTATTTAAAAGGCACAGTCAACTTAGTGTATGTAAACTTCTGACCCACTGGAATTGTGGTAGACTGAAATAGTGAAATAATCTGTCTGTAAACAATTGCTGAAAAAATTACTTGTGTCATGCACACAGTAGATGTCCTAACCGACTTGCCAAAACGATACTTTGTTAACAAGAAATGTGTGGAGTGGTTGAAAAACAAGTTTTAATGACTCCAACCTAAGTGTATGTAAACTTCAACTGTGTATATATATATATATATATATATATATATATATATATATATATATATATATATATATATATATATATATATATATATATATGTATGTGTGTGTGTGTGTGTGTGTGTGCATATCTGTGTGATGCGAGCCCATGTTCTTCAGTCGCTGGTAAACACTCATCAACCATATAGAAGGACAATTCCCAATCATGATTCTGGGAATATCATTTTTTCTTAATCGCTTTTTGTTTCAATTCTCTTAAATACATATTTTACATCTCAGATTAAATACCACTGTGTGTGCCAACAACGTGTGTGTGTGTTGGAAAGAGAGTGTTACATGTGCTTTCCAATAGGTATTACTGGCATATTGTTCTGTGTGCTGGGTGCTAGGCTCTCCAAGGCCACAGGGTAGCTCAAACCCCACAGATCTGAAACCAATACCCTATCAATACCTGGGGAGGCCAGCAAAGACGTGTGTGTGTGTGTGTTGGGCATATCTGTGTGAGTGTGCAGCCCGTGCATATGTGTGCGAGTGCTCAGTCGCTGTCGCTGGTGTCGCTGCTGGGGTCTCCCTGGACCTTGTTGCGGTGCTGCATGGCGCGGTGGTAGGCCACCTGCACTGACTTGCGGATGTTGGACTTCCTTCCCTCCAGCATCTTCTCCTTGTCCAGCTCCCGGTCCACCCCCAGAGGAACCAGCTTAGAACGCGGCAGCCACTGCCTTCAGACACAGACACACACACACAGGGTTAGAAACACTTTCTCTCACAGGTAATTATTATCCACCCACACCCACAGTGCAGCACTAACTGCTGTGACCTAAAACAAAGTGTATTTTCTCTCTCTTTGTTCTCTCTCAAAGCGTCCTCTTCAATCACTCCTGACCCACTTCTGCTAGCGAGAGATGGATTTTTTTTCTTTCTTGCATTTCTATGTAAAAAAAAACATCCTTTGCTCTTGTACTACGTGCAGACAGCCTTTTGAAATTATTTAATGCTGCTGAGCTGCACATTGTTGACTACAGAATGAGGTTTGCTGCTACACTCTGATTCTGGGTTCTCCTCTGCCTCCACTGGGATATAGTAGGAGAAGCCTTCAAAACAACACTTCTCCACTAGTGTGAGAGAGGGATAGAGGTTCACATGGGAGAGAGAAGGGGGGAAATGAGTGAGAACAAAGACAGAGAGGAGAGAGAGAAAGAGGGAGGGAAGAAGAGAGCGGGGGAAGAGAGAGCGAGGGGCAGAGAAAGACAAACACAGAGGACTGAGAGAGAGACAGTGTACTGACCAGGTTCTCTTGTTGTCGAAAAAGAGTACCAGGAAGAGGTGTTCCCGGGCCTCTTGGGTCATCTGCTCCCCCAGCTTCAGGACATCCAGAGGGGGCACGGGGATAGGAACCCCTCTGTGGAATACCCCCTCACTGGGCATTTTAGGATCTATGATCTACAGGGGGAGGGGAAGGGTTAGAGGGAGGGTACAGGACAAGTAAATGCAATAGTTTAAAGTTTTATGGTATTGGTTGGTATGAAATACTAGCAACTTGTGGCGGAAATTTCAACAATAGTTTATCCTAATGTGTGTGTATGTGTGTGTACATCCATGGCTGGATTACCAAAGCAGGGTATGAAGGATAGCCTCTACACTTGGCCCACACCAGGTCCAGAGCATCAAGGGAAGAGTAGTCATCTGATGGCGTCCTACAACCTGATCGGCCCCGGCCCCACCCTACTGAGAGAAACACCCAATACATCAGAATCACACACATACAGTGTGTTCGGAAACTATCCAGACCCCTTGACTTTTTCCACATTTTGTTACATTAGCCTTATTCGAAAATCTACACACAATACCCCATTATGACAAATCGAAAACAGGTTTAGACATTTTTGCCAATGTATAAAAAAATTATATAAACTGAAATACCTTATTTACATAAGTATTCAGACCCTTTGCTATGAGACTCGAAATTTAACTCAGGTTCATCCTGTTTCCATTGATCATTGTTGAGATTTCTACAACTTGATGATTTGGAAAGGCACACACCTGTCTATATAAGGTCCCGCAGTTGACAGTGCACGGCAGAGCAAAATCCAAGCCAAGAGGTTGAAGGAATTTTCCGTAGAGCTCTGAGACAGGATTGTGTCGAAGGAACATATCTGGGGAAGGGTACCAAAACATTTCTGAAGCATTGAAGGTCCCAAAGAACACAGTGGCCTGCATCATTCTTAAATGGAAGAAGTTTGGAACGACCAAGACTCTTCCTAGAGCTGGCCACTCGGCCAAACTGAGCAATCGGGAGAGAAGGGCCTTGGTCAGGGAGGTGACCAAGAACCCGATGGTCACTCTGACAGAGCTCAGTTCCTCTGAGGAGATGGGAGAAACTTCCAAAAGGACAACCATCTCTGCAACACTCCACCAGTCCTCCCTTTATGGTAGTGTGGCCAGACGGAAGCCACTCCTCAGTAAAAGTCACATGACAGCCCGCTTGGAGTTTGCCAAAAGGCACCTAAAGAACTCTCAAACCAAGAGAAACAAGATTCTCTGGTTTGATGAAACCAGATTGAACTCTTTGGCCTAAATGCCAAGCGTCACTTCTGGAGGAAAACTGGCACCATCCCTATGGTGAAGCATGGTGGTGGCAGCATCATGCTGCCCCAAAGCGCTCAGGACCTCAGACTGGAGCGAAGGTTCACCTTCCAACAGGACAATGACCCTAAGCACACAGCCAAGGCAACGCAGGAGTGGCTTCGGGACAAGTCTCTGAATGTCCTTGAATGGCCCAGCCAAAGCCCGGACTTGAACCCGATCGAACATCTCTGGAGAGACCTGAAAATAGCTGTGCAGCGACACTCCACAACCAACCTGACAGAGTTTGAGAGGATCTGCAGAGAAGAGTGGGAGAAACTCCCCAAATACAGGTGTGCCAAGATTGCAGCATCATACCAAAGACACGAGGCTGTAATCGCTGCCAAAAGTGCTTCAATAAAGTACAGCGTAAAGAGTCTGAATACTTATGTAAATGTGATATTTCAGTTTTCAATTCCTGTTTTTGCTTTGTCATTATGGGTATTGTGTGTAGATTGATGAGGGGGAAAAAACTATTTACAATTTTAGAATAAGGCTGTAACGTAACAAAATGTGGAAAAAGTGAAGGGGTCTGAATACTTTCCGAAGGCACTGTGTATACCTCCTAAACACATACACTTTGGGAAAATGAGAGGTAGAGGTGGCACGATAGATGAGATTGACGAAGACAGGTAAGTGCATGCATGCCTATGCATGTATGTGTGGCACTCACAGTGTGAGACGCTGCGTGACCCTCCCACAGAGTAGGAGTCGTTCTCTGTCCCTGATGTCTCCTCACTGCTGTCCTCCTGGAAGGCGGAACGAGAGAACGACTGCTTCCCCCGGCCCTGCTTAGACGGAGTGGTACTGAGAGAGAGAGAAAGAGGGCGAGAGACAGAAAGACAAAAAGAGAGTCATTCATTCATCCTAAACCAAATGTGTGCATCATAGACAGTGCAGTTGTGTTTGACTATGTGGCTGTGTATAAATACCACAGTGTGTGTCTATAATTACCTGGTTCTGTCAGAGGCAGCACTACTGCTGCTGCTGGTGGTGGATTCAGAGTCAGAGCTGGATCGAGGAAGGCTCCTCTCGTTCCTGTACACCCGAAAACTCTCCGTCACCGGCTGGTTGGCCCCGCCAAAACCATTAGTGGGCAGGCCTAGGAGATACCGTCATAACCGTTACAGTTACTAGACTGACCTTAGAGAGTCGTAACCGTTAAAAGATAAGAGTAATGACAATGTAACAATGTTGTTACAGACCTAGTGTGATTGTGTATGTGATTGGTTTGATTGTGCGTGTGTGTGTGTGTCTTACTCGGGAGGAGGTTGTCGATATCACTGTCGCTCTCGGAGCTGGAGCTGCTGTGGGGTCTCTTCCTCTGCCGAGGGGGAGACAAGAGGGCCAGCTGAGGGGGACCTATTGGACTGGGGCTCACCCCTGCCCCTCCGTGTCCCGCGTCTCTGTTCTTAGGGGGACGGCCCGGCCTCTTGGGGGGTCCGGCCATTTTGGGGTTCTTCTTGGAGAAGAGGACAGAGGTACGACGTCCCACCTCTGGAGCTAGAGCCGAGGACAATGCACTTAAATCTGCAGAGAGAGAGGAGGAGGGAGAAGCAGGGAGTCAGAGACTGAAAATGTTATTTCATAAATCTAACATAATGAGAGTTAGACATGATAAGTATGGCTAGGCCTATGTGAGATCAATTTGTAAATGAATTCTGGAGCGTGTACACTGAGCTTAGTGTAGATATCCCCTCAGTCTCACCCTTGCCACTGATCTCCTGACTGCTGCTCTCTTCCCCCTCGTCGTGGCGTCCTGTGGATGAGGGGTGATGGGGGAGGGATGGTCCCCTGTCCCCCCCGCCCCCTGAGTCCCTGCCCCCCATGCCCGAGCCTCCCTCTCTCTGGTGGGCAAGTTTCCTCTTGATGACCGTCATTTCTTTCCTCAGGGCTTTGGCACGCCGTGACCGACCAATGCTGTGCTTCCCTGAGCTGACCTCATCAAAGCGCGCCTGAAGGAAACACAGCTGCTCCTCCAATGGCAGCCGCCGCCGGTTCTCTGGTAAGAGCAGGTCTAAGGGACAGAGAGAAATTTAACAACTACAGAATCCCACACGGCTATAGAGCAACATAATAACTTAAGTGGAAGAGTACAACTGTAAGAAAAGGAGAAGGCGGGAGTAGAACATTTGGTGAGAATACAGGACTCTAAGCCACTCACCATCCTCATTGGAAGACAGGGGCCTGTCTCCGTCTCCGTCCCTCTCTCGTTCCTGGTCCCTGTCCCTCTCTCGTTCCTGGTCCCTGTCCCTCTCTCGGTCTCTCTCTCTGTCACGTTGGCTGTCCGGGCTGGGCTCTCGAGGGAGGTGCATACCTGTGTCATAGTTCAAGCCGATTCGCTCTGCCTGTCTGCGGGCAGTCCTGATCACGGCCCCACCCATCTCCCGGAGGCGCAAAGCAGCGCGGTAGAACACTGTGTCCTTGGCGTTGTATTTGAGGCAATTGTTGACGATGAGGCCGAAGTCTGCCTCAAATGCTTCGAAGCTGAGGTAGCGGTGAGCCTCTAGTAGGTTCCACATGGTCTGGAAGTCCATGGGCCTCTCGATGTGGTCCAGGTAGTCTGGCACCTGAGGAGAGAGAGGTTAGCGGTTAAACCCCACCAGCCACAGTATGTGTGAGATAACACAACGGGGTGTCAGAGTGTGTGTGTGTGAGTTACCTCGGCCAGGGGGACAGGCTCAGTGAAGAAGTTGCTGGTGTCTCTGTCCTGTAGCTGTTCCAGTGTGTTCCTCAGCAGGACCAGGAAGGGAGTCAGCTGCATCTCTAGCGCCATTTGCTGCACCTTGATCTGAACACACAGACAGATCAACATGTGTAAGCACACCTGCTCACTGTGCAAACTGCCAGATGTCAAGTGTGTGTTCATGTGCCAATATACAAAAGTGTGCATGAAGTAAGGATGTGAGGAGTGTGTGCATGAAGTAAGGATGTGAGGAGTGTGTGCATGAAGTAAGGATGTGAGGAGTGTGTGCATGAAGTAAGGATGTGAGGAGTGTGTGCATGAAGTAAGGATGTGAGGAGTGTGTGCATGAAGTAAGGATGTGAGGAGTGTGTGCATGAAGTAAGGATGTGAGGAGTGTGTGCATGAAGTAAGGATGTGAGGAGTGTGTGCGTGTCTCACCGTCTCTCTCTTGAGTTTCTCTCTCTTGCGGATGAGCTCCACCAGTAGTCTGGCTCTCTCCAGGTCATGTCTCAGTCTCTGCCATGCTTTCAGCTGCTCCTTCAGAGCCAAGTTATTCTCCTCACTGTCCCTCTGGGGCCCCAACACACACACACACACACACACACACACACACACACACACACACACACACACACACACACACACACACACACACACACACACACACACACACACACACACACACACACACACACACACACACACACACACACACACACACACACACACACACACACACATTAGATTGGCAATATAACACACACAAAGACACACACACGCAAAATAAACACACACAAACTGGTTAGTTTGGCAGTGTTACACACCAGTAAGCCTACATAGTTAAATCAGGACGAAGCACCACACCCACTACATCACAGCAGAATCAAACAAAGCAATCGCCTGAGACAATGCAACCTTAGCATTTACATAAACAGAGCACACACTCCCTCTTTCCTTCTCTCTCTGAAAAGCCGGCACACTTCAGTCCAAACACATGCAGAGCTTCTAGTAGTATTCTCCCTACCGCTGTGATAACAACACCAGACAGAGACTGTGTGGTGGTTACCGTGGTAACCTGCGACTGTGGCGCCTGAGGCTGTGGCTGTAGCTGCTCAGTGTTGCGCTGTGACTGCAGGTGGGTCTGGAGCCGGCGCAGCAGAGGGACACCATTCCGGCTTTGCCTCTTCAGGGTCCAGTAACTGTGCAGTCGCTGCATAAACTGGCTCTTCCTGGGCACTGTCAGGTTACTGGTGATTTTACTGAGCCTGGGGAGGAACACATAGGGAAGATGGTAGGACTGAAGAGACTGGGAGAGTATGTGAGGTCTGAATCTGTATGCCTTTGTGTCTGCAGTGAGTATGTGTGAGTAAGTGATTGAGTACCTGTGTGGGGGTATACAGGGCACAGACACCACGGGCGCAGCGTTCCTCTTCTCAGCCAGTATCTTCCTGGCTCTCTTCATCTTCAGTCTGGACTTGGCCTTGGCCCTCTTTGCCCTCTCTGAGCTCCAGCCCTTGGTGTCGTCATCGTGACCTATACTGGGCTCATCGTCCTCTTCCAGCTCGCCTTCACTATGGGAGGAGCCCATGCTAGCCCCTCCCACCCCTCCGAGGGGGCGTGCTAAGCCGGGCGGGGTGTGGATGTCGCAGTAGGCGGTCTTGCGGACGCTGAATGAGGTGCCATTGGCGCCGGTCTCCCTGACGGGCTCCATCTTCATGTAGAGGCCGGCCTGTTGGGCACAGGTCACGTGGAAGGCTGTATAGCAGTTGGCCTTGTGGCACTGAATGCAGGCCCCTGAGCCGCGCTGCTTGCAGATGTAGCAGGTGAGCTTCCAGCGCGCCGGGGGGATGTGCTCGATGCTGTCGATGGGCTCCAGGAAGACTGTGTTGGCAAAACACACCTGGGGAGAGAAGGAGAGGGAGGAAGGGATGAGGAGATTCACATTCATTGCAACAGGACTGTCAACAGGACAGACTAGAGACATGAACAGCATCAAAACTTTGTCAAATACATTCAAGCACACACACACACATCCCCCTACCCTCACACACTCCTACCCTGACACACACACACACACACTCCTACCCTCACACACACACACACTCCTACCCTCACACACACACACTCCTACCCCCACACACACACACACTCCTAACCCCACACACACACACACTCCTAACCCCCCCCCCCCCCACACACACACACACACACACACACACACACACTCCTACCCTTACACACACACACACTCCTACCCCCCCCACACACACACTCCTACCCTCCCACACACACACACACACACACTCCTACCCTCCCACACACACACTCCTACCCTCCCTCCCACACACACACACACTCCTACCCTCACGCACACTCCTACCCTCACGCACACACACACACACACACACTCCTACCTTCACACACACTCTCACCTCGGGGATCCAGAGGGCACACACCACGTGGGCCCAGCGTGCATCGTCCGTCTGTTTAAAGGCCCCACCCTTGTTGGGGCAGAGGGCACAATCGACGGCGCGGCTGGGGGACTGGAGGCAGCGGCGACACAGCCACTGGCCCTCAGGGATGTAGGGCACGCCGTAACACTCCTGGTGCACGGCCAGGTTACACATATCACAGAACAGGATCACGTTGCTGTTCTGACACTCGCCGTCGTTACAGATGCAGCAGACGGCGTCCTCGTCGATCAGGGCGCTGGGGTCCGTCTGAGAGAGGAGGGGAAAGGAGTAGAAAATGGACAAGAGGGTAAGTAAAGGGATAATTATTTAGGGGAACAGATTCACACAGCTAATGCCATTTTACATCCTACTGCTCACTCAATACAGTACACCACACACCCAACAGTAGGTGACAGATAAAGCAAGTCAACATCATGTCTGGAAAGAAGGTGGAAAAAAGCTGGAATGATACAAAATCTGTCACTCAGAGCCAGGCCGAGCGAGAGCGAGAGAGCGAGAGTGTCACCTTGTTGTGGCTCTCGAAGTAGGACTCTTTCTCCAGCCGGTCCATGAGGTACTCAAACACCTCCTGGGGGATGGGCGTCACCCCGTCACTACGCCGCTTGTCATTCATGATGTCCAGCCAGATATAGTCCTCCTCATCAATGTCATACTCCACCTCCTCATCCAGCTCCTCCACTGACTTATCTATGTACCTGAGGGAGAGGAAAGTGTGGGGAGAGAGCAGAGAGGAATGGAATGACAGAGTATGAAAATTCAGACCTTCAATACCATCGGCTGAGGCAGGGTACTGTGACTGACTATAATATGATAATATATGCCATTTAGCAGACGCTTTTATCCAAAGAGACTTAGTCATGCATTGTGTACGTATTGGTGGTCCCAGGAATTGAACCCACTATCCTGGTGTTGCAAGAGCCATGCTCTACCAACTAAACTACAGAGGACTGACTGACCTGTAGTAGAATGATGGTTGTGTGGTTCTATGATTGACCTGTAGTAGAATGATGGTTGTGTGGTTCTATGACTGACCTGTAGTAGAATGATGGTTGTGTGGTTCTATGACTGACCTGTAGTAGAATGATGGTTGTGTGGTACTATGATTGACCTGTAGTAGAATGATGGTTGTGTGGTACTGTGATTGACCTGTAGTAGGATGAGGGTTGTGTGGTACTGTGACTGACCTGTAGTAGAATGATGGTTGTGTGGTACTATGACTGACCTGTAGTAGGAAGAGGGTCGTGCGGTACTGTGACTGACCTGTAGTAGGAAGAGGGTCGTGCGGTACTCTGACTGACCTGTAGTAGAATGTGGGTCGTGCGGTACTGTGACTGACCTATAGTAGGATGAGGGTTGTGTGGTACTGTGACTGACCTGTAGTAGGATGAGGGTCGTGCGGTACTGTGACTGACCTGTAGTAGGATGAGGGTTGTGTGGTACTGTGACTGACCTGTAGTAGAATGATGGTTGTCTGGTACTATGACTGACCTGTAGTAGGAAGAGGGTCGTGCGGTACTGTGATTGACCTGTAGTAGGATGAGGGTCGTGTGGTACTATGACTGACCTGTAGTAGAATGATGGTTGTGCGGTACTGTGACTGACCTGTAGTAGGATGAGGGTTGTGTGGTACTGTGACTGACCTGTAGTAGGATGATAGTTGTCTGGTACTATGACTGACCTGTAGTAGGATGAGGGTCGTGCGGTACTGTGACTGACCTGTAATAAGATGAGGGTCGTGTGGTACTGTGACTGACCTGTAATAAGATGAGGGTCGTGTGGTACTATGACTGACCTGTAATAAGATGAGGGTCGTGCGGTACTGTGACTGACCTGTAATAAGATGAGGGTCGTGCGGTACTATGACTGACCTGTAATAAGATGAGGGTCGTGTGGTACTGTGACTGACCTGTAATAAGATGAGGGTCGTGTGGTACTATGACTGACCTGTAATAAGATGAGGGTCGTGCGGTACTGTGACTGACCTGTAATAAGATGAGGGTCGTGCGGTACTGTGACTGACCTGTAATAAGATGAGGGTCGTGCGGTACTGTGACTGACCTGTAATAAGATGAGGGTCGTGCGGTACTGTGACTGACCTGTAATAAGATGACTGTCGTGTGGGTGCGTCAGGCCTCTCCTGGTCAAGCTCTCTGTACACCACCTCAGGCAGCTTGACCGCTGGACCAGAGGAAGCGCTGTGGTGGTGTGACGATCCCTCCTTCTTCTTCTCTTTACTCTTGTGCTTCCCGGACTTGGGTGTGGCCTTCCCCCCGTTAGCAGCAGGGGTGTCTGGCCTGTCCTTGCCCCCCACCTCACTCCCTCCTCCCCCGCTGTCGCCCCCATTACACACCCCTCCCCCACCTCCGCCCGAGGACGGAGGGTCCTCGTCCCCACTGTCGTCCTCCGATACCACGTCAATGTTCTCAAAGATGCTGATGCGGTGGATGTGTCCATGGATCTCCAGCTCCACCATGCGCTGTGCCTGGGCATAGGTCATCGTCTCCCTGCCTGGGGAGTGGGAGTGCTCTGACTGATTAGGACTCCCAGGGGTGTTCCCTGCCTGCCCTGGCCCACCTCCCTTTCCCAGCCCTCCCTCCCCGTCCCCGGTCCCCACCAGGGTCATGCGAGGGGGGCGCCCCTTCCTCTTCTTCTGGGGCATGCCCTGTGCAGGCGTGGGGTTGTCATGTTCGTAATGGTAGAGGTGGTACTCAATGCCGCTGTAGCTCTTGTAGACCTTGCGACAGGTCTCCACTGGGCACTCGTAAGGGGGCTTGGTGGCTCGGAGGTTGTGGCAGAAAGTCTTCACGTCAAAGTCCAGCCCCATTGTGCCGATGGCCACTGCTGGGACAGGAGCTGTTCAAGCTTACATCTAAGACAGAGAGGGGAGGGGGAGGGTTTTGGCATCTCTCACTCCAACATCATTGAAACACAGACATGCCAATGGGTATTATGTCAAAATAAAAGTCATTCTATGTTGAAAACAACACAGTTGTGTCCATTGCCTTTAGCCCTTTGGAATCCTAAAAGCTATTCCATGTTGTCTTGCTGATTTCAAGGAAACAAACCCCTGCAAACAGCAGGCACGTGGCTGGATAGCTGTCAACTTTACCATGGCAACGACAGGTGCATTTGACAATTTTTCTTGCTAGCTAAATCAATGTAAATGAAATTTAACTTGCAATACTGTTTACTTACCGTTACAAGTAACAATGCTTTCGAATAAAAGATTGATTAAAATCTTAAACTGAAGACACAAAAAGCTGGCTAGCTAGCCAGTAACCGGATCGATTTGACAGCCGAGATAAATTACACGTTTGGAATGTTGTATTACAGATAACAGATACATTCAAGGTTGATTCGACCAGATGCTTTATATAAATCATAAAGTAGACTTCTAAACACCTGCCGATAGCCTCCACTGTCATTGAATAAACATATTCACCAGAAGTACCAGATAAAACTCTGACAAGCTAATCAATGTATAAGATAATAAATCATATGAATGACTCTTTTACTCTTGATCGATCGAATGTTTAGCCCCTGTATTCATTTGGATAGCGTAATCTTATGTTATTCTATTCACGTGCTCAAAGATCCAAGGAAATGTGTAGCAATTTACTATAGCTTGCAAATGCAACCAGATAGCTATATCCACTAGATTGCAACTATTGTTGCTAGTTGGCAGAAAAAATTATACATTTGTATCTATAGAACCCTGAGAAACATTGTAACCATTCTTACAGGTGACAACAACCCGAGGTGATACAATGTAACTGCTCAAATGATGTATCAGCTTGATACAATGTTTCCCTCCACAATGTTTAGACCTCACCCTGATCAACCAAGCCACTACAAAATAACACCCTGTGTTACCTGATTGCAACCTATTAATGTAACTAAAGCACAACCATTTCCTTAGTCCTCAATGTGGTTCTAGGGGAATTACATTTACTAACAGGGAAAGATAAATATATCATAATTATGATAATGTAGCACTCAGAATCCTGGGTCTTATCTCGCTACCTACATAGGATAAGAAACTATTCGAAAAGCAAATTGTAACATAAATCAAAGCACAAATACATTGCGTTTTTAAAAAAATCCTAAAACACCTTACAAATGTAAGCCTATTTCTCTCTAGACACCACGAATACATAGTCAATGTAGCTCTGAATTAATAAACACTTACTACTCAGGGCTCCTCAAGCTTGCGTGCTGCAAAATCTCTCACTCCAGCTCGGTAAATGGGACGATTGCAGATCGATTTATTAATCACATAAAACACTATCTTATCACAAGAAATGTGGGGTAAATGGTTTACACGACAACACAATATCCTGGTAATTTCACTGTGATAGGAATAATTCAGGAACTCCAGTGAACAAAAGGGGCAGCCACTGCTGTACGGCATAGGCGCGTGTGGGCACTTTCGTCAAATATAAAATTATTTGTTCTATGGTGTATTTGTCGAAATAAGGCCCTAATTTCGATGTGAACCATTCTTTGGTGTTTGAGGAATGTGTACTTTTGAAACCAATGGAAACCTAGGGAAGTGGCGTCACGTTTATACAGTTAAATGTAATTTGGTTCCTTTTGTTGTTATTTTTCTGTGTGGCGAATCTAACTATCAGTTTCACAAATTTTAATATACATCTGGATAAATATGCACTATAAAGAATAGAATGTCCAAAGACGAAAAACATACGGATAAAATACGCTGCATTCGATTTTATGAAAACATCTAAGATCCTTGTTTTTTGTTTTTTTTTGTCACTTGCGAATCTGCCAATGTGGAAACGTAAATCATATATGGAGGGTTTCCGCCATAAATTTGAATATGAAAACGACAGATCAGAGTTACATGTGCACGGTAGGTTTGAAATTGATTATTTGATCAAAAAGTGGAGGTGGGTGGAATTTTCATTGGAGGTCAATTTGAACAGACTCATTAATGGAGGAAAGATAATTAGGCCTTGAAATATACTGATGTGTTATATTTATTTTCATGGTGTGGTTTTCATATAAGCCCTTGGGCTTCCAACCACACCTGCAAACTGCTTCTTTTTTAAATAATATATATATATATTTTTTTTTACATCTGTATTGTTGTCTATTCTCTGGCGCATTCTCTTTGGTGCAAAAAAAAAAAAAAAAGGCAACATGTAGATTATTGGTCCCATATTTCATGAACTGAAATAAAATATCCCAGAACCTTTCCATATGCACAAAAAGCTTATTTCTCTCAAATGTTGTGCACAAATTTGTTTACATCCCTGTTTGTGAGCATTTCTCCTTTGCCAAGATAATCCATCTACCTGACAGGTGTGGATATCAAGAAGCTGATTAAACAGTATGATCATTACACAAGTGCACCTTGTCCTGGGGACAATAAAAGGCCACTCTAAAATGTGCAGTTTTGTCACACAACACAATGCCACAGATGGCTCAAGTTGAGGGAGCATGAAATTGGCATGTTGACTGCAGGAATGTCCACCAGAACTGTTGCCAGAGAATTGAATGTTAATTTCTCTACCATAAGCCGCCTCCAACACAATTTTAGAGAATTTGGCAGTATGTGAAACCGGCCTCACAACATCAGACCACGTGTAACCACACCAGCCCAGGACCTCCACATCCCGCTTCTTCAACTGTGGGATCATCTGAGACCAGACACCCGGACTGAACTCTCGACCCGCTCCACTTCAGCCCGTCGATGTTAATGGGGGCCTGTTCGGCCCTCCTTTTCCTATCGTCCACGATCAGTTCCACGATCAGTTCCAGTCTTGCTCACATTGAGAGAGAGGTTGTTGTCCTGGCACCACACTGCCAGGTCTCTGACCTCCCTATAGACTGTCTCATCGTTGTTGGTGATAAGACCTACCACTGTTGTGTCGTCAGAAAACGTAATGATGGTGTTGGAGTCGTGCTTGGCCACGCAGTCGTGGGATAAACAGGGAGTACAGGAGCGGACTAAGCATGCACCCGAGGGGCCCCCGTGTTGAAGATCAGTGTGGCAGATGTGTTGTTGCCTACCCTTACCACATGGGGGCGTCCCATCAGGAAGTCTAGGATCCAGTTGCAGAGGGAGGTGTTTAGTCCCAGGATTCTTAGCTTTGTGATGAGCTTTGTGGGCACTATGGTGTTGAACACTGAGCTGTAGTCAATGAACAGCATTCTCACATAGGTGTTCCTTTTGTCCAGGTGTGTAAGGGCAGTGTGGAGTGTGATTAAGATTGTGTCATCTGTGGATCTGTTGGGGCAGTATGCGAATTGGAGTGGGTCTAGGGCAGGGGTAGGCTACTCCAGTCCTCGAGGGCCTAATTAGTGTCACACTTTTTCTCCATCCCTAGCAAACACAGCTGATTAATCAAATTGCATTCTAAACTGAAGATCATGATTAGGTGATTATTGGAGTCAGGTGTGTTAGCTGGGGCTGAGGCAAAACTGTTACACGAATCAGGCAGGACTGGAATTGCCCACCCCTGGTCTAGGGTTTCCGGCATGATGGTGTTGATGTGAGCCATGACCAGCCTTTCAAAGCACTTCATGGCTACCAACGTGAGTTCCACAAGGTGGTAATCATTTAGGCCGGTTACCTTCGCTTTCTTGGGCACAGGGACTATGGTGGTCTATGGTGGTGTTGAAACATGTAGGTATTACAGACTCAGTCAGGGAGGGGTTGAAAATGTCAGTGAAGACACTGCCAGTAGGTCCGCGCATGCTTTGAGTACACGTCCTGGTAATCCATCTGGCCCCGCGGCTTTGTGAATGTTGACCTGTTTAAAGGTCATGCTCACATCGGCTATGGAGAGCGTGATCAAACAGTCATCTGGAACAGCTGGTGCCCTCGTGAAATACTTCAGTGTTGCTTGCCTCGAAGCGAGCATAAAAGGCATTTAGCTCATCTGGAAGGCTCACGTCACTGGGCAGCTCATGGCTAGGTTTCCTTTTGTTGTCTGTAATATTTTTCAAACCCTGCCACATCCGACAAGCATCAGAGCCAGTGTAGTAGGAGTAAATCTTAGTGCTGTATTGACGCTTTGCCTGTTTGATGGTTCGTCTGAGGGCATGGCGGGATTTCTTATAAGCATCCGGATTAGTGTCCCGCTCCTCGAAAGCGGCTGCTCTAGCCCTTAGCTCTGTGCGGATGTTGCCTGTAATCCATGGCTTCTGGTTGGGAAATGTAAGTACGGTCAATGTGGGGATGACATTGTCGATGCAGTTATTGATGAAGCCGGTGACTGAGGTGGTGTACTCTATTCCATTGGATGAATTCCTGAACATATTCCAGTCTGTGCTAGCAAAACAGTCCTGTAGCGTAGCATTCGCGTAATCTGACCACTTCCTTATTGAGCGAGTCACCGGTACTTTCATGGCAGACAGCGTGTATGGCATCGTGTGAGCGAGCGGTTTGCTGATTTCAACGTTATGAACCCATGGTGCCCGTGGGGTTATGCTATGAGCAGGCATAAGCTACAGACAAACACATTGCATTTTATCGATGGCAATTTGAATGCACAGAGATACCGTAACGAGATCCTGAGGCCCATTCATCCGCCACCATCACATGTTTCAGCGTGATGATGCATGGCCACATGTCGCAAGGATCTGTACACAATTCCTGGAAGCTAAAAATGTCCCAGTTCTTCCATGGCCGCATACTCACCAAACGTGTCATCCAATGAGCAAGTTTGGGATGGCCTGGATTGATGTGTACAACAGCGTGTTCCAGTTCCTGCCAATATCCAACAACTTCGCAGTCATGTGAAACCCTTAGATTATTGCCTAATGAATTCATTTAAATTGACCGATTTCCTTCTATGAACTGTAAAGGAGTAAAATCTTTGAAATTAGCTGCATGTTGTATTTATATTTTTGTTAATTGGTCAAGGATTTGAAGTGGAATGATTTATACAATGCAGATGTAAACTACTGGTGCGTCAGATGGACAAATCACCACCCAGAACCTGTGAAAATAAGCAATGCGCATAATATAGTGCACGTTCCCCAATAAAGTGTTAAGGGAACCTGATAATTTATCACATCTGTTCAGTAATATGATTAAATCTTTACTCAAAAACCATCAGTTGGATTTAATAGATTGAGGAATAAAGGGAGGACATCATCAAGCACAAAATAATGTTTATTTCTCTTTAAACACGTACAGTCTTTGTGATTAGAGTGGGGCTGACTGGGTTGGTAAGGTAATATAGTGGGAAATGCACAGCAGGCAGAAGCAAATCCCACGCAGAGCTTTATTGCAAGCCTTCCATCAGGGGGTGCATATTCAACAGGAGGCAATGTTGCTCAGAACTGATAGAAATGCAATGATCAGAAGAAGCACAGTGCGCTATTCCTCAGATAATCATATTGGCTCTATACAATCCATTTCTATGGATCTGAATGTTGCCTCCCAGTGAATATTCCAACAGAGGTTCTCTGCTCACTAAGCATAACAGACAGGGAGGTGTAGCATTACTTGTTAGCTACAACGAGTAACAGAACAGAAATCTCTTACTACTAGAAGTGTTTCACCAAAGCAGAAGACTGCATAATATCCTATAAAAGCCCAATTCAAACCAAATTGATGGAATAACAAACACTGATGTGAAATCTCAAAACAGACAAAGAAAATGTACAAATACTAATTACAGGAAAACTGTACAATTCACAGCTTGGCAGGACTGGAGTGCTGCAACCTTTAACTGGTGTGGTGGTTGTGAGATTTCTAGCTGGCGGTATAATAATAACCTTGCTGTATGGAAAATATTTGAACAGTTTGAACTGCTCTTGAATTGAGCTGCTCTTTCAATGGTCAGGAGGATAAGGGGGAGGTTAATCCCATTATGTACAGGTATGTTGGGATACATATTGATCAGTTGGTAGAGCATGGTGCTTGCAATGCCACGATTGTGGGTTCGATTTCCCGGACCACCCATATGTAAAAATGTATGCACGCATGACTAAGTCGGTTTGGATAAAAGCGTCTGCTAAATGGCACACATTTTTACAGGTTGGAACCTATTTCATACAGGCTATGGTTAGAACACAGGTCATGCCATGTGCAATTCTCCCCAATCAAGTATCCATCTGCATTTAGCATGTTTCATTCTGAACAGAAGAATCAAACACTCAAAACCATAAAGAGAAGAAAGCCAGGGTATCAAAAACCACCTGGGAAATGATACATCATTTAATAATGTCAACAAGGCAATATAATAACACTGCTTCACATGAACATCTCATTGAGAAAACTTATCCTCTGAAAAAGGTATTTATTACTGGAGGGATGTGTATCTTGTGTCGTGTTATCAAGTACCACGAGATACACACCCTAACTCCTCCTTTCCTTCTTAATGGATCCACCAGACACACTAGCAGCGTCGACATCACGCTCAAGAAACACAAAACAATACTTTAGACGAGTAAATAACTGGTAATTCCACTAATTAAGTCACATGTGTTTAATAATAGGAGCCATGCTCTTGGCCCAACAGAAAATATTTTGCAGTTGTAAATGCAGTTAGTGTTTTCTTTGTGATTTGTAACTTACGTTCAACTAAAAAGGCAACAAAAGAAACTAGCTCCCGTTCAAGGTTCCTGGATAAGGCTTGTGGCAAGGCCACTACAAAAGCTAGGTGGAGGGGTGAAATTGCACTTTAAGTATCGCTCGGTAAACCTGCCTCTGCTACATTCTGAGCTGGACACTACTGGCTCCCCTCTAAAAACAGACCTACAAATATAGAATGAGAATTCAATTGATCCATCCATTGGGGAACGTTGACTTGAATTGGAATGTTAATTCTATGAATTCTAACTCTATGCCTATGACACTAACCACTGCCCAATGAGTGGGTTTTGACTTTTATTGTATGTTCTCTCTTATTAACTGTAGCTACATCAACTGCCTGTTCTCGCAAGGCAACTGTCCATTTCACGTCTATGACGTTCTAAATTCACAAGGGTGGAGTAAACAATGATTAAAGACATGATTTTATTCCTTAAATAAAAGCATATACTGTGTTAATAGTGCAGTGCTACAAGGGCATTCAAATGTAAACCAAAAAAAGTGTCTGCAAAGCATAAAAAAATGAAGTGGCACTCAAGCCACCATGAAATAAAATCTGTGATTTGGACATGCTTCATTTCACAGAAAAAGCTATGTTCAAGGCACTCCTCCAGAGAACTTCACCTTAAATACAGGTATCCTGTCATCTTAAACCCTTGTATTTTAATTTCTAATGTAGTGTATTAAGGTTGACAAAACGTTAGTAAACAATAAAAAGCTATCTGAAAACATTACTGCTTATTGGTTAATGATGGATTTGGTGAAAACGTCACATTGGTGACCGCTAATATTATTTGTATGACTGAGTTTAGTCAAGACCAAAGCAGTAGGTACTCTGACACACACACACAAAGGACATTTATACTGTGCGCAAGCACACAGGAAAACTTCAGGTGTTGTATAAACTACATCTACCTGCACACTGGAGATTTACAAGCTCACAGGTTATTTACATGCATGTTACTCTTTGATAAAGCATCAACCCACATAATCAGAGCAGAGTGGAGCAGGACTATCCTGCATATAGGAACACTGGAGGGGTTGAGTAGTACAGTCAAGTAGGGGCCAGTACTCAGACACACTCTTATGTGTACTCAACACATAAGAGTCATCCCATGTCATTTCAGCAAGCCATGACACCATCTCAGATTGTTCGGAAATCGTTTCTGTAGTTAGAAACATAAGATTGGCATTCTTGCAACATTGTTGAAATTTGAGAAATCAAGCTAATTGATTGTACCCAAATTGGCCCTTTTAATTTATAGGATTCACATAATATTCAATACATATAGTACCAAACATACGTTTTGGGTCAAACTTCTTCCTACAATTGAGTAAGACAAGGAATCCAATAAAAATGGTCAAACGCCACCCACAGACCCCCCACACCAATCCCACCCAGTATACAGCAACAGTTCTCTATGTCTGACTTGGAGTATTGCTTCTTCATCCTATGTAACATATTCCCTTGAGCTAAAGCCAATGGTTTTCTACCCAAAGTGGCAAATCAAATGTTGTGATCCATTTAATAAACACTAAATATCAGTGAAATTTATAAAAGGGTGTGGCAGTAACAAATTATACTTCAACAAATTGTTTCAGGAATGCTAATCTTATGTTTCTAACTACAGAAACAATTTGAGCACAATCTGAGATGGTGGTTGTCGAAATCCTCTTTCTTGTGCTTTTTGAGGTGGAACGACCCATAAGCCATTTGTTGGTGCATCTATAATGTATGGGCCCTACTTTATTCTATTTTCCATCCCGTCACCCCATTAAAAGTGATTAGACTGATTTCATTACAATTGTAACCCTGGAGTGAGAACCAGGGGGGACAGAGTGGAGTTAGGTTATCAGCACAGAATTAGGAAAGGCCTGTTAGTTAGACAGTCCTGATGTGAGGGTGCTGGGATAGAGGGGAAAGTTGGGGGAAGTCTGTTTTGAGCATCAGGTGCGATGGGGTGGGGGTTTGCTGGGTGCAAGAAGGTGCTATTTGTCACATTAGGTAGTCCTGGTGTTAGGGCCATTCTCAGGGCTGTGCAGGGTAAGGGGGTACGCCTGCAACCCTGGGTTGGCCATGGTGGGGTAGGGCATTCCTTCCGCTGACCCCATCATCCCCACAGGACTGGGCATACCAGACCACTGCTGGGGGTATAAGGGGCCGGTCACAACCCCTCCATAAGGACCTGCTGGTACCAGGTACCCGGGCTGGAGCATGGCAGAGGGGTTGGAGCCCAGGTCAGTGGGCATGGCTAGGCCTACAGCTGTCAGCGGACAGGACAGAGGCAGCTGGAACTTGTTTGGAAGGATGGCACATCTCACCTGAAAGAACCAAAGGGGATGTTTAAAATTGTGTACAGGGACTTTTGTCAACTGCTTTTCGATGAAAATCTAAAAGAGAGCAAGGTAGGCTGCAACTCCCACACTGGTGATACAGTCTTCAGACTTTTGATGTGTTTTTCTATGATATTTACCTCCTGTGTGGCTCCTCCCATGGGCGTGGCTCGGCCCTCCAGGTCCTGCCTGCGTCTCTGCTGTTTGATCTGGTTCAGAGAGGGCCGTGGCTGATTGGCCGCCAGCGTCTCCTTCGTCCAATCATCTACCAGCTTGTGCAGGTCGTCCGTGAAGGTGCCTGGCTTCTTGTTGTTGCTGTTGTTCGTCTGGGCCTGAGCTAGCGCCGCCATTGGTTGAGGAGATGACGAAGGGGTGGGAACAGCTGGTGGCTGTTGCTGATTGGACGCTGTCTGAGTTGCACTGGCGCCGTGAGAAGACCCTAAAACAGAAAGATTTGTAAACTCTGCCAAGTTAGACCCTACCGATGGAATCGATTGGCTGCTGTTTGTTAGGCCTTTTACAGATGTCCATTATGGCACTTTAACTACTTTCAGCCTGGATAGAGCCTGTATATTTACTCAAATAGGCCAACTACAATTGGGAATGAGGAAGTTTCTGTTTTTCAGTGTACCTTAAAAAATGTCCCTTTGATTGGTAATCGTTTTCTGGAGAAAGTTGAAATGTGATCTCATTTTACTGGTCAGCAAATGTTATTTTTTCCCTCAAACCTAGCAGCCAAAGGATTACAGCATGGTTGAAACCCAACCACCCACCCAACCGATCTACCACAGTAAGACAAACAGAAACCATTAATGCTGACAACCACACGAGTCACATTGAGCACTGACATTTAGGCCAAACACCGCCATGCACTACCAAATTAAAAAAAATATTCAAATCAATCTATGAAGGTGACACTCCTTGTGCAACAGTGCCCAACATTTTCAACATCTGGCATGTTTTTTTCCAGTGCCAAACGCAACACGTGAATATAAACGGGTGCTCATGCAAACAGAAAAAAACAGAGTGAAGAAGACAGAAAGAAGTAAATTAGATAGTTACTACTACTGCGCTCTTTGCCTAGACATAGTCGTTTCAGTGTGGACCCTATAAGAAGGTAAAACAGCACAGAGACAGAAACAGTTAGGCCGGGACACACTAAACACCACAGGTCTGTGGACAAGCTGCTTCAAAGCCACACACAGCTATCACATCGGTTAAGGAGAGAAAGGAGTGGAGAGGAGAAGGAGAAGGGGGTTTAAAAATCAGCGAGACGTAATGGGAGTGGGGGAAAGACTAGGTCATATTCAAATTGTGCGGTCATTCCAAAACATTAATGGAAATAAAATAAAAGGAGCCAGAACAGAAAGAGAAGTCTAGGCCCTGGGTATGGTGCTAGAGTACAGGGGGTTTGGAGAAGACTGGTCCACAGTAAGGTGGGGCAGGTCAACACTGTACCTCAGACCTTCACATTATATGCTCCTTGTAAACTTCTCCTGTCCTATTGTCATGTCTAAAACTTTTCTTTAAACTTACTTGGAATAAGTCAATGTTTTAGTCTCCAGGCTTATATTATTTCAGTTATTACATGGCATGTTAAAGGTTATAATGGAAAATCCAACTGTACAATGCAGTGTTGATAGTAAAGCTATGCCATCCTCTCTCACACACACGGTGAGTGGAGAGCCGAATCACTGAATCATCAATACTGTAATTACTGGAGTAACAAGTCCCCTGAAGCTAATTTCTAAACAGTTCAACTACCAGTAAGTACAACAATGCCTGTGAAACATAACATAAAGGAACCAAAAAAAGCACATAGAGACTATAGCCGGAGCACATCAGAGTCAGCACTTATCAAGACATGCAGGTAAAGCAGGAGAAGAGAAAGTAGATAATATTGATGATACAGCCCTTTTGCAGGAGCCAGTCTCCTTCAGTGCCCTGCCCCCCGCCTGCCTGCACCGTCCTCCCAGTCCAAATATGAGAGAGAGGGACCTCGACCAACGCAAGCCTCTCTGGAACCTGGCTGGCTATCAGGGGAAGGGCTGGCTTTTCTCTTGGTATACAGAGGGGTTGTGGGCCGATGCACCTCAATTCGAGACATACAATTAAGGAAGTGAGTAAATGAAAACACACACATAGGATACACTCTCGCTCAGGTTTCAGATCTAGCGTCGCCCATGTTTGGAGAAGACTAGCTCTATGACAATACAGTATCCCAGCTAACAATTCTAGGGAGAGAGAATGTTTTTGTAAAATAACCTGTAATGTTCCCCTAAAGTTTGAGTGTCCAGTTTTTCATTAGTTAAAAGGAACATTTGATCCATGTCAGCAAAATCCTTCTGAGAACCTCTTAGCATGTTTTGGTGTTAAAGTTAGAACATCCCCTTAATGTCAAGGACAACTTATCTAGAACGTGGTTACAATGTTCTTAGAATATACAACAATGTTCTAGGTGTGTTTTATGAAGAAGTTGGAAGAACATTCATGTTTTCAGAGGGTTATGAGAACATTCCACCAAACATACACAGAACATGGTTGCCAATATTCATGTTCTCGACAGGTTTCATTAGAATGTTGCAAGAACATTCCTGTGTCCAGTTCTGTGGGTTAGGAGAATATTCCTTCAATGTCACATCCAAACATACACAGAACATGGTTGCCATTTGGTGGGACGTTGATGGAATATTCTCCTAACTCACAGAAAACTGGACACAGGAATATTCTTGCAACATACTAATTAACGTATCCAGAACATTAATATTTTATATTCTGAGAACATGGCAACCATGTTCTGTGTATGGTGGTACGTTGATGGAATATTCTCTTAACCCACAGAAAACTGGACACAAATGTTTGTGTCACGTTCCAATGAAACCTGTCTAGAATATAATTACATTCTGGGGTATGTTCTATTTGACATTAAGGGAATGGTCTTTTGGAAACATTCCTATTAAAATGTTAATTTCCTAATGAGACTCTTAAGGGAACATTCTCTACAGTTGTGGGAATATTTGTTGTTAGCTGGGATGCTTTTGGATTCTGTTTAAAGCAGTGCACAAAGTATTTGAATGGAGGAAGGTCTAAACCCAAAACAACTTAGGGCTGAGGGGAGAAAGCCATGAGGACAAAATGGCAGACATACGCTTGTGTTTGGAATAGGGAGTAGTGAGGAGGGCAGAGGATCCACTATCTAAAAACATACAACAACAAAAAACATTCTGGTCGAGAGAAAAGATAGAGGTGAAATAAAGAGAGGAGAGAGGGATGGGATGTGTGAAGAAAAGTAGAAAATAACAAATACAAACAGATGGACAGAGACACGGGTCCACTGAGGAATCTAGCACGCGGTTTGCTACTAGATTTATAGGTCACTCTCTCTGACGTTTGGTGGTATACCGTCCATCCTGTAAAAATTAATATAAGAGGGAAGAAGAGAAGAAACAAGAGAGACACTTCTGTAAAAGTGCACAGACTTGGGATGAGAAACCCCCACCACTAACAGCAGCAGCACCAGTACAGGGTACAGCCACATGGGCTAAACCAGCAACAGGAGACAGCCTGCACATTCACTACAGGAACAAGTTGTCACTATGCACTGGTCTAAGATCAAGTTACCTTTCCCAAATCTATCCAGACCTTTACCATGAGGAGTGTTAAACTGATCTGGGACCAGTGCTTGAATACATCTTCCATTGACACCTCAATGCAGTATTTTGGCATGGGAGACATGTGTGATGCAACTCTCACCTTGTGTATATTTGCATAAAAACATTTGCTTTGGATGAAAGACTGATAAATCATGACTATTTGCAATGCAGTAATTACCATGTCTCCTTATGAGACTTCCGATTCAGACACAGTTTAGAATATTAGAGCTTAGAATACTGAAGCAGATGAAGCTGATGGTCTTGTGTTGTTCTTCTTGTTCCTCAGTACAAATCAGTGTGTTTGAGTATGTGTCCACATCTCAGTGAGTGACACGTGTTTGGGCGTGTTTTCTTTTGGTATATTACGTGAATCCTGTGTGTGTGTGTGTGTGTGTGTGTGTGTGTGTGTGTGTGTGTGTGTGTGAGAGATGCCATGCATTCTTAGGTACGGATATGCGCCAAATGTGTGTGCTATGCCACAGTGTGTATAACTTGTCCTTTATGTGTGTGTAGGTACCTTGCCCTGGGCCAGTGTGTGTGGCCATGCCACCACCATAGATGCTGTCAGAGGAGAGAGAGCCCTTGAGAGAACAGGGCTGCTGGGTCTGGACGGGTTCTGGGGCCGTGCTGGGCAGAGTGCTGCTGGTACTACTGCTGCTGCCACTGGAGCAGTCAGAGCCGTCAGACACGATGGAGCTCTTAGCTGGAGAGCCAGACAAGCCCGGTGCACTCTCACCTTCAGAGAGAAATACTGGATAAGCCACAGAGCCAGCTTTATGGTGAAGTGGGGATACATATTTATTATTACCACATTTCTAATCCTCCCAAATCTGCTCACAAACTCACCTTTCTCTCGCTCTCCTCCCACTCACATTTTCACTCCTCACTCACACCTACTCTCATACCCCTCTATCAATCACACCTCTCTCCCCACTGTCTGACACATCCACACACCTTTCCTCTCACCGGCGGTGGTGGTGTTCAGGTTGTTTTTCAGCTGCTGCACCGTGGGGTTGAGCAGCTTGCCCGCCTTCAGCTTGTGTTTGCTGGCCCTATGTCTGCGGCCACTAGGGGGCGCAGCGTGCAGCAGGCCTACACCAGGCGGCAGGGCTTTCCCCACCTCTTTATACAGATGCTCGATCTCATTCCTCTGGAACGCCTGCAGCTCTGAGATCTCCTTCATGTGTCTGGGGAGGAAGAGAGAGCGCAAGAGAAAATCTACATGCAATAATATGGAAGAAAGTATTCCATTTTCTCCCCCAGTTGGAGAGAACTGTTGTTTATATTGACTCATACAATTTTAAAAAGGTCACTAAATAGCAGTTAAGCAGAACGACAGATTTTTACCTTGTCAGCTCGGGGATTCGATCTTGCAACCTTTCGGTTACTAGTCCAACGCTCTAACCACTAGGCTACAAACCTATCCAGGGCTATGAAGGTTACAGTGGTTGATAGTTTGCTATATTTCAAATGGGTTAACATTGACCCTGTGCATGTATGAATTCATATTTCTGTGTGTGTGTGTGTGTGTGTGTACACATACTTTTCCCTCAGCCTCTGCAGCTCCTTCCTCATGTCCGCGTCCTCAAACTCAGAATCGTTGTCACTGCTAATGTACGATGCGGGGCTGGGTCCAGGCGGCGAGAGGGCGTGGCCGTTCGCTACCGCGGGTCGCCGGCTCGGCGAATCAGAGCTCTGCACACTGCTGCTGCGGCCCGTGCGGCGCAGGAAGGCCACCGCCCTCTTCATGAGGTCACTTCCGCTGTGTTCTGAGAGTGCGTGGGCTGGAGGCTTGTGGTGGGCAGGGGGAGGGGCTAAACTACTGGTGTCCTCCTCCCCTGAGTCAGAGTCGAAGTGGAAGGAGTAGTTCGTTGCAGCGTCAGCAGTGTGGGCGCGTGGGAGCAGGGTGGGGGTGGCATTGGGGCTGGAGGTGGGAGTGTCCTGGTAGAAGTCTGGGGGGGCTGAGTAGCGGTGGCTACAGTGAGGTTTGGGGGTGTTTTCCAGCCCCTCTTCGGTGGTTATCACTGAAAACCTGCCCACGGCCATACACCCCTGGTCTCGACGTCCTCCCCCCTCAGCTGCAGCGTGAGAGCCCCCCGAGCCACTAGAGGGAGCCGTGGAGCTGCAGGTGCTGCGACTTCTGGCCTTCTCTAAACGACGGATGATGACGTCTGGAGGAGTGGGGATGATCTGGAGGGGGAGAAAAGACCATGATCAAATTGAAGCTGAGTAAACTATTTAAACATTTAATATCGTATTGAATAAACTGTTTACTAGATCTAAATCTTGAGAAAAATATTACATACGTCAGAAGAATAATTAAATCTAATAAAATAGAAGTGAACTTTGGTTTACTCAAGATAAGCTAAACATTCTGAAAAGAGAAACTACGGTAAAGTTACCTGAAAACGGCTCTTGGAACCATAGGAACTGGAACTGCCCATCATGTTAGTGTTCAGCACACCTTTACAGGCTTGACAAAATATTGAAACATTAAAACAATTGAATCACTTTGGGGTCTACCCTAAATAGTCAGAAATAGATACACAATACATAGGATAATGTAATTTCATAGAAAAAGTGTGTTTTGGGATGTTATTTACCTGCAGAGGCACTCAGGGTATCCAAACTATCTGTACGCTCGGGTATCTGAGGCTGAGAGCGGAAAAAAAGGGGGGGGGGACTATTTGGTCAATAGTATATGAGGGTTACAGGGTGTTTGTCTAGCCATTGTCCTTCTCTGACCCCTGCCATGTCTAAATATATCAACGGCCATCCCACCCACACAACCCGCATCAGAGATCAAACCGCCATGGGTGCAGAGTATAATGCATTATCTGGCCAGCAACCCTGAGCTCTACTTCCTCTGCTAAATGCAGTACCAGTCTCACTAAAGGCTGTGAGTTATAATTGCCAGTGATTACAGTCAATGGCTGAATCAATATCACACTAGGGATTCATACACATCAGATCAAACACTGCGGCTGCCCCAATCAGAATACGCATGCGTACACACATGGTGCATCTTTACCAGCAGCTCTCCCTTCCTGGGGAGCCCCCCCTCTGTGATGGTCTGGCTGTCAGAGACAAGGGGAGAGCTGACCCCCTCTGTGCTGAAGCCCTGGAGGTCTGAGGCGGTACTGGAGGGAGCAGATAGGGCGTACTCCTGGTACAGCAGGTTCCTCAGCTTCTCATCAAGAGTCTTGATAGTGCGGTCCACAAATTCTACCCTGGGGGGGCCCTCTCCATCAGACTCCCCCAGGCCCCCACCACCTCCACTCCCGGATCCACCAGGTCCGTCCTGCTGCTGGGAGGCCTGGTGGGCTGGACTCTGGGGCTGTGATGGTGTTGTGACTTCACCTCCTCCACCCACCATGCTGGGTGTGGCGTAGGGCTGCTGCAAGACCACAGGTTGGTGGGAGCCCAGAGGGGGTGGGTCTCCTGACAGGCTGGCCCCCTGATTGGGTAGACAAGAGGAAGTGCCGCTCGCCCCTTTATGTCCCACCCCATTCACATCCAGAGACACGGGTGGAACAATGGGGCAGCATGGGATGTCTGTTACCATGGAGACACAGGGCTCGTGGCGGCCCACAGCAGCAGTGGTAGTATTGGTGGTGGGTTTGGTTCCAGAGGCCTGGGGCTGCTGCATTCTGGCCTCGCCCACATTGGGGTCCTGAGGCTGAGCAGAGCTCTGGGGTGCAGGGAGGGCAGACGGGGCTGGAGTAGGGGCTGTGGTGGTCAGGGCAGGAACAGGAGGAGTAGTAATGCAGCTGGACCTAGACAATGACGTATCAGGAGCCTCTGTAGCAGAGAGCAGGGGAGAGAGAGAAGAGAAGGCGTTAAAGAAAGAGAGATGATGGAATTAAAGAGTGGAGTCAAGGAGATAGATGTCCTGTGGGTGTGTGAGGGTATTACATCATCACTTGTCTTCCCCCATCAGAGCTCTGTCAGTTGGAGCACAAAGCCTGCCCTTCACCACAGCCACTGCAACACTGGCATTACATAACTGACCCCTACACAGCACATACAACACACGCTCATTAGCTCATTCACACAGCTTTATTCACCCACTCGTGTGTGTGTGTGTGTGTGTGTGTGTGTGTGTGTGTGTGTGTGTGTGTGTGTGTGTGTACACGCACCCTTGGCTGTAGAGGCATTTGATGAGGTCTTCTCCCTGTTTGGCGTGGGCGTCTCGGCCACGGGGCAGATAATGAACCAGCGCTTCCCAGTGTGGAGGACTGCCAAGTACACAGAGACAAAGACACACTCATATATCCAGATCTACTAGCAACAACAGAATAGAGCTAGAAAAGACACATGCACTGAAATTCAGATGAACTGCAAATACAGGAGAAAAAGAGTCACAAATTCATATCAACTACCAACTTATGTTCAGAGGAAGAGAACGGGGGATAGGGAGATTGATTGGGGGAGAAAAGATAGGACAGAGAGATGTGAAAGAAGAGCGATTGAGAGCTGAAGAGAGATTGCAGTCCCTATGAAACAACCAGTCACCCTCTTCATCTCCACTCCTGACCACAACCTCCCAGAACATTCTAACCTGCTGTGTCTGGAGGTTCACAGGGAGAGGCTGTAATGTGCTATGTAATGCATCTGAAGTGGTTTGAGAAACTAGAAGATTAGTGGTCCTGGAAGACCTCAGCGAGTGCAGGCATTTGTTCCAGCTTATCTCTAACATACATAATTAAAAAAGAATTTGAAACCATGATTAGTTGATTTTATGAATCGATGTGTTACAGCTGGGCTTGAGCAAAAGCCTGCACACAATGTGTGGCCAGGAGGTCGCGAAGCCTTACCGTTCTGCTGGTAAACAAGCTGTGGTGAATTAGGTGTAGCAGTCTTTGAACCCTAGAAAGGGAAATAATCATTATAAAATGGCTGGCGCTAAAGAGTATAACTTCTAGACAATGACGCTTGAATGGATACTCTCAACAATGTCACCATGTTGGCCCCCGGATGGTTTGTTGGCAGCCCTGCTCACAGTCATCTTGAGAGTGTTTTGAGGATGCCAACTGCCACCCCCCCCAACTCTGTTACCCTCCCAAATCCCCTGTACCCCCCCTTCCTCACCTCTCCCCCCAGTATGACTGTTCCGTGGCTCTGTTGAGGACTGCCCACGTGGTCAGAGCTCCTCTCCCCCTCCGTGTCTTCACTCAGCATATCCTCAGCCTTGTCCACAATGTCCTTCAGCTGCTCTATAAACATCTCCTTCTCCAGGAGCAGGATGAAGTCATTCTCCACCTGAGGGACAGAGAGAGACCATCCATCAGTATTAGATCCCGTTAAAAGTTGATAATAAATGGACTTTCCTTTGGTAAATATTGGACTAGGCCTATGTGAATTGAATAAGTCACTAAAAAGTGTTTGAAACCTGCCTTTCCAAAACTGGGCCGGAGGTATCAGTTTTGGAAACCTCTATAGGATGTTGGGGGAATGAAACAAAAATAATGTGCAATAAAATAGGAATCCACATACAAAAAATAAATAAAGTGTAACCACCCATAATGAACAGGGTAGGAGTTTTTAGAGCGAGAGGAGAGAGTTTTGCTGCAATGCAGTGGAAAAGAACAGCATCATAGGGAGTTTCTGTGCCTTGAGACATGAAAGAGCATCTCACTAAGAGCGAGCAGGCAGAGAGCACAAACACAGTTTAGGAAGCCGGCTGAAAGAGGTAACACTTTCTCTGGGGCGTAGTGGAACATTCTTGGAGCTACTGTGTGCATCTGTAGGTGCAGCAGCCCCACAACACAAGTGGGTGTTCAAAAGGATATTCAGGACTACACAAGCTTGTGTGTGGAGGTGTCAATCAGTGCTTGTGTGTCTCAAAAGCCTGTAGAAGTGTATGTAAGGAACAAATATATTTTTTCTCCAATATTCACATGGCTTTACAGTGCATTTGGAAAGTATTCAGACACCTTGATTTTTTCACTTCACAGCCTTATTCTAAAATGGATTAAATCGTCCCCCCCCCCCCTCAATCTACACACAATACTCCATAATGACAACAAAAACAGGTTTTTAGAAATATTTGCAAATTTATTAAAAACAACAGGAATTTCACATTTAAATACAGTACCAGTCAAAAGTTGACACCTACTCATTCAAGGGTTGTTCTTTATTTTTACTTTATTTTCTACATAGAATAGTGAAGACATCAACACTATGAAATAACACATATGGAATCATGTGGTAACCCCCCCCAAAAAGTGTTAAATCAAAATATTTCTTATATTTGAGATTCTTCAAAATAGCCACGCTTTGCCTTGATGACAGCTTTGCACACTCTTGGCATTCTCTCAACCAGCTTCATGAGGTAGTCACCTTGAATGCATTTCAATTAACAGATGTGCCTTGCTAAAAGTTAATTTGACAAATCTCTTTCCTTCTTAATGAGTTTGAGCCAATCAGTTGTGTTGTGAAAAAGTAGGGGTGGTATACAGAAGATAGTCTTTTACCAAATAGGGCTACGTCCATATTATGGAGAGAACAGCTCAAATAAGCAAAGAGAAAGGACAGTACATCATTACTTTAAGACATGTTCAGTCAATCCGGAAAATGTCAAGAACATTGAAAGTTTCTTCAAGTGCAGTCGCAAAAACCATCAAGCACTATGATGAAACTGGCTCTTATGAGGACCGCCTCAGGAAAGGAAGACCCAGAGTTACCTCTGCTGCAGAGGATAAGTTCATTAGAGTTACCAGCCTCAGATTGCACCCCAAATAAATGCTTCAGAGACATCAACTGTTCAGAGTAGACTGCATGAATCAGGCCTTCATGGTTGAATTGCTGCAAAGAAACCACTATTAAAAAGGACACCAATAAGAAGAGACTTGCTTGGACATTAGACCAGTGGAAATCTGTCCTTTGGTCTCAGTCCAAATTTGAGATTTTTAGTTCCAACCGCCATGTATTTGTGAGACGCAGAGTAGGTGAACGGATGATCTCTGCATGTGTGGTTCCCACCGTGAAGCATGGAGGTGGTGTGATGGTGTGTTGCTGGTGACAGTCAGTGATTTATTTAGAATTCAAGGCACACTTAACCAGCATGGCTACCACAGCATTCTGCAGCGATACGCCTTCCCATCTCGTTTGAGCTTAGTGGGAATATAATTTATTTTTCAACAGGACAATGACCCAACACACCTTCAGGCTGTGTAAGGTCTATTTGACCAAGAAGGAGAGTGATGGAGTAATGCATCAGATGACCTGGCCTCCACAATCACCCGCCCTCAACCCAATTGAGATGAGTTGGACCACAGAGTGACAAAAAAACAGCCGACAAGTGCTCAGCATATGTGGGACCTCCTTCAAGACTGTTGGAAAAGCATTCCAGGTGAAGCTGGTTGAGAGAATGCCAAGTGTGCAAAGCTGTCATCAAGGCAAAGAGTGGCTACTTTGAAGAATCTAAAATATATTGATATGTTTAACACCTTTGGTTACTACATGATTCCATATGTATTATTTCATAGTTTTGATGTCTTCATTATTATTCTACAATGTAGAAAATAGTAAAAATTAAAAATAACTTAAATGAGTAGGTGTCCAAACTTTTGACTGGTACTATAAATTCAGACCCTTTACTTAGTACTTTGTTGAAGCACCTTTGGCAGCGTTTACAGCCTTGAGTCTTCTTGGGTATGACGCTACAATCTCGGCACACCTGTATTTGGGGAGTTTCTCCCATTCTTCTCTGCAGATCCTCTCAAGCTGAATGGGGAGCATTGCGGCACAGCTATTTTCAGGTCTCTCCAGAGATGTTTGATCAGGTTTAAGTCTGAGCTCTGGCTGGGCCACTCAAGGACATTGAGACTTGTCCCGAAGCCACTCCTGCGTTGTCTTGGCTGTGTGCTTAGTGTCGTTGTCATGTTGGAAGGTGAACCTTTGCCCCAGTCTGAGAACCTGCTCGAGAGCACTCAGGACCTCTGTACTTTGCGCTGTTCAGCTTTCCCTCGATCCTGACTAGTTTCCCAGGCTCTACTGCTGAAAAACATCCCCACAACATGATGCTGCCACCACCATGCTTCACCGTAGGGATGGTGCCAGGTTTCCTCCAGACGTGACGCTTGGCATTCAGGCCAAAGACCAGAGAATCTTGTTTCATGTTCTCAGAGTCCTTTAGGTGCCTTTTGGCAAACTCCAAGTGGGGTGTCATGTGCCTTACTAAGGAATGTCTTTCGTCTGGCCACCATAAAGGACTGATTAGTGGAGTGCTGCAGAGATGGTTGCCCTTCTTGCTCTGTCAGAATGACCATCAGGTTATTGGTCACCTCCCTGACCAACGCCCTTTTCCCCCCGATTGCTAAGTTTGGCCGGGCAGCCAGCTCTAGGAAGAGTTTTGGTGGTTCCAAACTTCTTCCATTTAAGAATGATGGAGACCACTGTGTTCTTGGGGACCTTCAATGCTACAGTTAAGTTGTTTTGGTACCCTTCCCAGTACCGTTCCTCTACACCAGGGGTGTCAAACTCATTCCACGGAGGGCCTAGTGTCTGCAGGTTTTTGGTTTTTCCTTTCAATAAAGCCCTAGACAACCAGGTGTGGGGAGTTCCTAACTAATTAGTGATGTTAATTCATCAATCAAGTACAAGGGAGGAGCGAAAACCCGCAGACACTCGGCCCCCCGTGGAATGAGTTTGACACCTGTGCTCTACACAATCCTGTCCCGGAGCTCTACGGACAATTCCTTCGACCTCATGGTTTGGTTTTTGCTCTGACATGCACTGTCAACTGTGGGGCCTTTCCAAATCATGTCCAATCAATTTAAATTTACCACAGGTGGACTCCAATCAAGTTCTAGAAACATCAAGGATGATCAATGGAAATAGATTGCACCTGAGCTCAATTTTGAGTCATCGCAAAGGGTCTGAATACTTATGTAAATAAGTTATTAATCTGTTTTTGCTTTGTCATTATGGGGTATTGTGTATAGATTGATGAGGGAAATGTTTTATTTAATCCATTTTAGAATAAGGCTGTAACATAACAAAATCTGGAAAAAGGGAAGGTGATACTTTCAGAATGCACTGTATGTGCCATTGCAAGCGTTTCCACTAACCGTACCATGTAAGTGGCGATCTCCTCAGGTGCGTCTCCGTCCAGGTCAAACTTGAAGGTGACCATCTTGTGGTTGTGGGTCTCCAGCTGACACTCCACCATCTTATCCCCTGTATTACACACCTGGACCAGGGAGGAACAGAGGTCAGACATGGATGTGCGGTGTGCAGATTGATCTTACACTATGTATGCGTGTGCAGTACTTACGTTGAGCATGCTGAGTTTGGGCTTGTTGATCTTCTCTTGGCGTGATCGGGTGTGTGTGGAGCGGCGGTGGGGTTTCCGGACCTTCCCCTCGCCCTTCCCTGACCCGTGTGTCCCCTCATTACCGTCGCTCATCTCCTTCCCTGAGGTGGCATCGGAGTTCACACTGGGTTACAGAAGAGCGGGAGACCATGTTATAGAAAAGTCAACCAACTCATACATAAAGCCAAATGAAATGGGTTGAGACAGTCCTAAAATCCTGCACTAAACCAGAACACTGAACCAGAACACTTCCCCACTTCCCCGATGTGCACTTTAAGGGTCAGCTGCGTACCGAAAGTTAACGATTTAGGCATATCAAAATCAAAACTAAACCAGGTGGTGGATTAAGGGAAAGCCCACTCGTTTTCTTCTTCAAGGGAAATTGTTTATAATAAAGCGATACAAGGGTCTTGTTACACACCGTTCTTTATAACAATTAAATTAGGGAGCAGAAACAGCATCCAGATTTCCCAGTTGTCAAATTGGTAGGCCTCTATACTATAGTGCTAGACAACGGAACAGCTCAGAACACATGCCCAGAAAACCAGGCTGCATTCCCTGCGGTACACAACACTCAATCCCTCTGTTCATTTCATTCATCAACCACCACATCCTGCATCACAACAAGCCTGGGCAACACAAGCGCTCTGCTAGCACTCTCCAAAACCACAAGTGAGGTCTATGGGATGCCCGTTGCTAAGCAACTACCACTGATGCCCCACCACCAAACCTCTTACTATAGTTGTTAGATTACCCTCATCCTGAGAGAAGAGGATGATCGGCATCACTGAACAAGTCTCCTACCACACCACCAAATAGCCATCATACCTGTCGTAGGAGTAGCTGGCCCCTGAAGCTTGCATCTCTGCACCAGGATCCTGCAGACAAATCAAACAAAGTGAGTACAACAGGATGACGGGCTGTTCATGCTGTGAACAGAGGGTGGGAACATTAGCTAGGTCATTGGGGCGGCAGGGTAGCCTAGTGGTTAGAGTGTTGGACTAGTAACCGAAAGATTGCAAGTTCAAATCACCGAGCTGACAAGGTACAAATCTGTCGTTCTGCCCCTGAACAGGCAGTTAACCCACTGTTCCTAGGTCATCATTGAAAATAAGAATTTGTTCTTAACTGACTTGCCTAGTTAAATAAAGGTAAAATAAAAAAATGAACAGAGATGAGGGAGAGTTGTGGAATATTAGGTTTCTACAACGTGTAAAAAGCACCATTTCCTATTATCATTGACCTCCTGAAAAGAAACTATCCTTTCTTTGTGCCCACAAATGTTTAGATATACTGGTAAAGTTACCAGGTTGTAAGCTAGTTAGCTAATGAGATAACGTGACTGAATAAGGTGTAAACAAATGGTTATTGGCTCGCGAGTAGTTTTAGAATGGCCCTCGTCATGGTTTACGCGTGATAATATGGGTACAACTTTTGAACGGTTTGGGCTAGAACTAAGCCTGTTTTAATTGTAGTAATCGTGGAACCACAACGGTCACGAATCTGCACTTTTTCTTTAGGGTACTCAAACAGGGCCACCGCAAAGCCTAATCATTACAACAATTATAAGCTGGGCGATGTTCTTTCTCTAGGCTCACTGGTGCTCCAAAATTAAAATTCCAGGTCGCACAGCTAAATATTTTAGGAGCATATGCAACCAAAAGGCACAATTTAACCAATGTATGGTTGGGGAGGATATTTGGTGTGCAGGGATATTGGTGATCTTGTTTGAGGGACAGGTAGAGGGAGGGTCGGAGGGGCTGAGAGGGGATATTTGAAGGACTTGGGGGGGGGGGGGGCGCGTATAGGTCAGGTCAGTCCTCCATACCTCCAGATTGGACTCTGTTAGAGGCTGTGCCGAGGTGACCGTCGTCCCTGTGCTGGCACTGGCCTGGTTCTGCTGTGTCAAGCTGGTGCTGGCAGGCCCAGGTCCTGCTGTCTGGGAGCCTGGTGGCTGTGATGCTGGAGCCAGGGGTTGGCTCTGGTCCTGGCCTAGTGCCTGACGCCGAGACAGGGTTTGGCTGAGGTTCTGGTCAAGCTGGGCTGCGGCAGTGACTGTGCCCCTGTCCGACCCACTATGTATGGGAGAGGAGAAAACTGCAGGATGGGTAGGCTGGGAGGGGTGGCCTAGATCTGGAAGCTGGGTCTGCTGCTTGACCTGTTGAGGTAGGGAGGAACACAAAGTATATTATAGTAGGGGACGACGCCACATGAACACGCAAAAATACACACAAAAAGAATAGCTAGGTATGGAAAAACAGATACGGTTCCCGACTCCAGTTATACCACAAAAACCTTGGTTAAATTCCAGCCCTCTTACGGTGCCTTCAAAGTATTCATACCCCTTGACTCTTTCCACATTTTGTTGTGTTACAGCCAGTATATAAAATGGATTAAATTGAGATTTGTTTTCACTGGCCTACACATAATATCCCATAATGTCAACATGGAATTGTTTATAGACATTTTTACAAGCTAATTAAAAATGAAAAGCTAAAAATGTTGATTCTAAGTATTCAATCCCTTTGTTATGGCAAGCCTAGATAAGTTCAGCATTAAAAATGTGCTTAATAAGTCATAATACGTTGCATGGACTAACTCTACGTCCAATAATTGTGTTTAACATGATTTTTGAATGACTTCCTAATCTCTGTACCCCACACATACAGATAATTGTAAGGTCCCGCAGTCAAACAGTGAATTTCAAACACAGATTCAACCACAAAAGACCAGGGAGGTTTTCCAATGCCACGCAAAGAGCACCTATTGGTAGATGGACACAAATAAAAAAAGACATTGAATATCCCTTTGAGCACGGTGAAGTTAATTACACTTTGGATAGTTTATCAATACACTCAGTCACTACAAAGATACAGGCGTCCTGTCTAACTCAGTTGCAAGAGAGGAAGGAAACCACTCAGGGATTTCACCATGAGGCCAATGGTGACTAAAACAGTTTGAGTTTAATGGCTGTGGTAGGAGAAAACTGAGGATGGCTCAACAACGGTGCTGTAGGTGTCCTGGAGGGCAGGTAGTTTGCCCCGGGTGATGCGTTGGGCAGACCGCACCACTCTCTGGAGAGCGCTGCAGTTGCGGGCAGTGCAGTTGCCGTACAAGGCGGTGATACAGCCTTGTAAAAGTTTGAAGGTTTTAGGGGCTAAGCCAAATTTCTTCAGCCTCTTGAGGTTGAAGAGGTGCTGTTGCACCTTTCTTACCACACCGTCTGTGTGGCTGGACCATTTCAGATCATCAGTGATGTGTACGCCAAGGAACTTGAAGCTTTCCACCTTCACTGCGGTCCCGTTGATGTGGATAGGGACGTGCTCCCTCTGCTGTTCTTGTCCACATTTAAGTCATTTAGCAGACGCTCTTATCCAGAGCGACTTACAAATTGGTGCATTCACCTTATGATATCCAGTGGACCAACCACTTTACAATAGTGCATCTAAATCACGTTCGGCTCCTTTGTTTTGTTGACGTTGAGTGAGAGGTTATTTTCCTGGCACCATTCTCCCAGGGCCCTCACCTCTTCCCTGTAGGCTGTCTAGTCATTCTTGGTAATTAGGCCTACTACTGTTGTGTCGTCTGCAAACTTGATTATTGAGTTGGAAGCGTATGTGGCCACACAGTCATGGGTGAACAGGGAGTACAGGAGGGGGCTGAGCACGCACCCTTGTGGGGCCCCTGTGTTGAGGATCAGTGAAGAGGTGTTGTTTCCTACCTTCATCACCTGGGGCTGGCCAGTCAGGAAGTCCAGGACCAAGTTGCACAGGGCGGGGTTCAGACCCAGGCCCCCGAGCTTAATGCTGAGCATGGAGGGTACTATGGCATTGAATGCTGAGCTATACTCAACGTACACCATTCTTACATAGGTATTCCTCTTGTCCAGATGGGATAGGGCAGTGCGATGGAGATTGTATCGTCTGTGGATCTATTGCGGCAGTAAGCAAATTGAAGTGGGTCTAGGGAGTCAGGTAAGGTAGAGGATCCTTAACTAGCCTTTCAAAGCATTTCATGATGACAGAAATGAGTGATATGGGGCGATGTTCAGTTACCTTTGCTTTCTTGGGTACAGGAACAATGGTGGACATCTTGAAGCAAGTGGGGACAGCAGACTGGGATAGGGAGAGATTGAATATGTCCTTAAAACACTCCAGCCAGCTGGTTTATGCATGCTATGAGGATGCGGCTAGGGATGCAGTCTGGACCGGCAGCCTTGCGAGGGTTAACCCACGTCGGCCACAGTCAAGGAGAGCAAACAGTCCTTGGTAGCGGGCCACATCGGTGGCACTGTGTTATCCTCAAAGCGGGCAAAGGTGTTTAGCTTGTCCGGAAGCAAAGACTGTCCGCAACATGGCTGGTTTTGCAGTCCGTGATTGCCTGTAGACCCTGCCACATACGTCTCGTGTCTGAGCCATTGAATTGGGACTCCACTGTCTCTGTACTGATGTTTTGCCTGTGATTGCCTTATGGAGGAAATAACTAGACTGATTGTATTTCGGCCATATTCCCATTCACCTTGCCATGCTAAAATGCGGTGGTAAACACTTTCAGTTTTGCGCCAATACTGACATTTATCCAAGGTTTTTGGTTTGGGTAGATTTCAATAGTCACAGTGGGTACAACATCTCCTATACACTTCCTGATGAACTCCGCCACCGTATCCGTGTATTCGTCAATGTTATTCTCAGAGGCTACCTGGAACATATCCCAGTCCGCATTATCAAAACAATCTTGAGGCATGGATTCCGATTGGTCAAACCAGCGTTGAATAGAGATGTGCCATCTCTTTGCACACTCTTGGCATTCTCTCAACCAGCTTCATGAGGTAGTGTTAAACAAATCAAAATACATTTGAGATTCTTCAAAGTAGCCACCCTTTGCCTTGACAGCTTTGCACACTGTTGACATTCTCTCAACCAGCTTCATGAGGTAATCACCTGGAATGAATTTCAAATAACAGATGTGCCTTGTTAAAAGTAAATTTGCGGAATTTCTTTCCTTCTTAATGGGTTTGAGCCACTCAGTTGTGTTGTGACAAGGTAGGGGTGGTATACAGAAGATAGCCCTATTTGATTAAAGACCAAGTCCATATTATGGCAAGAACAGCTCAAATAAGCAAAGAGAAAGGACAGGACCATTACTTTAAAAACATGAAGGTCAGTCAATCCGGAAAATGTAAAGAACTTTGAAAGTTTCTTCAAGTGCAGTCGCAAAAACCATCAAGCACCATGACGAAACTGGCTCTCATGAGGACCGCCACAGGAAAGGAAGACCCAGAGTTACCTCTGCTGCAGAGGATAAGTTCATTAGGGTTACCAGCCTAAGAAATTGCAGCCCAAATCACAGAGTTCAAGTAACAGACCGCTCAACATCAACTGTTCAGAGGAGACTGCGTGAATAAGGCTTTCATGGCCAAATTGCTGCAAAGAAAACACTACTAAAGGACACGAATAATAAGAGACTTGCTTGGGCCAAGAAACACGAGCAATGGAAATTAGACCGGTGGAAATCTTTCCTTTGGTCTGAAGTCCAAGTTTCAGATTTTTGGTTCCAACCACCGTGTCTGTGAGACACAGAATAGGTGAACGGATGATCTCCACGTGTGGTTCCCACTGTAAAGCATGGAGGAGGTTTGATGGTGTGGGGGTGCTTTGCTGGTGACACTGATTTGTTTAGAATTCAAGGCACACGTAAACCAGCATGGCTACCACAGCATTCTGGAGCAATACACCATCCCATCTGGTTTGGGCTTAGTAGGACTATCATTTGTTTTCAATAGGACAATGACTCAACACACCTCCAGGCTGTGCAAGGGCTATTTGACCAAGAAGGAGAGTGATTGAGTGCTGCATTAGATGACCTGGCCTCCACAATTACCTGACAATTAGCATATGTGGGAACTCCTTCAAGACTGCTGGAAAAGCATTCCAGGTGAAGCTGGTTGAGAGAATGCCAAGAGTGTGCAAAGCTGTCAAGGCAAAGGGTGGCTACTTTGAAGAATCTAAAATATATTTTCATTTGTTTAACATATGATCCCATATGTGTTATTTAATGTAGAAAATACCTTGAATGGGTAGGTGTCCAAACTTTCGACTTGTACTGTATGTAAATTATATATGTATGTATTTCATTTTCAATACATTTGCAAAAACTGATGGGGTATTGTCTGTAGATGGGTGAGAAAAAACATCTATTTAATCCATTTTGAATTCAGGCTGTAACAACAAAATGTGGCATAAATGAAGGGGTATGAATACTTTCTGAAGGCACTGTATATTTACCTGTCTTAACGGCTGAGAGCTGTGCAGAGCAAGCTCAGGTGCAGCGGCAGGGTGTGAGTATGTGGGGTGTGTGTTGTGTTGAACAGGTAGGGGTAGGGAAGAATTGTCTGGGTTCATGTGGTGCGTATTCTGCAGTTGTGTGTTCTGTTGTCCAGGGAGTGAGGCAGGGTGTGAGTGAACAGGGTGTGTGTGTGTCATAACACTCTGTTGCAAAACAGCAGGGTACATCTGCAGGTGCTGTGGCAGTGTGGGTGTTGCCATGGCCAGCAGGGTTGTGGGTGAGGGTATCAAGGACACAGAGGTGGGTGGCACCAGAGCGTTCCCTATATGCAGGGGGGCAAGGGGCGAGACAGAGGGGGGCAGAGTGGCAGGCTGGCCTGGGGAGAGGTAGAGAGGGGGCAGAGATGGGGCAGTGGAGGAGGGGTAGGACTGGGGAACAGGGCAAGGGTGAGGGTAGGAGTCATATCCAGCCAGAGGTGTCACCACTTGGATGTTGGGATACGGTGAGGGAAACTGGGAGGAGAAGAAAAGGGTAGAATATGAAAGCAACCAGAAACCAGGGTCTGGAGTATGGAACCCAATGGTGTTTCCAGTTATGTTCCATACTGCAAACCGATCAGGCAAGCAAAAGGCAAGAAAATACCATATTCCCAATATAGTGCACAGCTTTTGACAAAAGCACTGCACTATATGAGGTATAGGATGCCATCAGACAAAGAAAGAGATACCCCAAGCTATACTCAACTAAGGACCAAAGTCCTCTCAGCTTGAGGAGGTCAACAGTTAAAAAAATATATACAGTACCAGTCAAAAGTTTGGATACCTTCTCATTCAAGTTTTATTTATTTTTTTCACAATTTTCTACATTGTAGAATAATCAAACTATGAAATAACATATGGAATCATGTAGTAACCAAAAAAAAGTGTTAAATCAAAATATATTTTAGATTCTTCAAAGAAGCCACCCTTTGCCTTGAAAGCTTTGCACACTCTTGGCATTCTCTCAACCAGCTTCACCTGGAATGCTTTCCCAACAGTCTTGAAGGAGTTCCCACATATGCGGAGCACTTGTTGACTGCTTTTCCTTCACTCTGCGGTCCAAATAATCTCAACCCTTAAATGAGTAGATGTCCAAACCTTTGACTGGTACTGTACTTTAGTGGCCAAATGTAATTAGCACATCTACGTACATAGAGTTGGCTACATACAGTACGGTACCAAAAAAAGTGAATAAAGGACAATCCATCCCTGGTAGCAGTGAAAGTGAAATGGAGGGGTTACCTGTGAAAGGTGTGTTGGTGGAAGAGAAGTGGACATCTGTAGTGGCTGCAACTGCAGAGGGTCAGAGGCCTGAGCCAATGGCTGCTGAGGAGGCAGTGCCTGGGCAGGCAGACTAGATAATGATTGGTGGTGCTGGGGAAGGCTTTGACCCCCAGGAACATTCTAGAGACAGAGTACAAGAGAGCGAGCGAGAGAACAAGAGCGAGAGAGAACAAGTGGGGTGAGGGGTCGGTCTCCGGTTACATCTCTCAATTGGATATCTGCTTTTCCTGCTATTGACCCAAACAGAATCAGGCTCATATTTCCCATCCTGTCCTTGGAGTCAGCCAGCATGTGGCTGTTACTGCAGCACACTCCACAGACACAGAACAGGCCCGAGGGACTGAGGAGCTGGCAGATGCAACGGATAAAAACATTATTGTTTTCATTATAGTTCCCATTATGTCTCCGTTTGTCCACGCTCAGATTAAACTCCTACTACTTGCTCTGTGATTGACCAAACGTCCTCATCCCAGGAGCACCTAAACAACCCCAACGTCCTCATCCCAGGAGCACCTAAACAACCCCAACGTCCTCATCCCAGGAGCACCTAAACAACCCAAACGTCCTCATCCCAGGAGCACCTAAACAACCCCAGCGTCCTCATCCCAGGAGCACCTAAACAACCCCAGCGTCCTCATCCCAGGAGCACCTAAACAACCCCAGCGTCCTCATCCCAGGAGCACCTAAACAACCCCAGCGTCCTCATCCCAGGAGCACCTAAACAACCCCAGCGTCCTCATCCCAGGAGCACCTAAACAACCCCAGCGTCCTCATCCCAGGAGCACCTAAACAACCCCAGCGTCCTCATCCCAGGAGCACCTAAACAACCCAAACGTCCTCATCCCAGGAGCACCTAAACAACCCCAACGTCCTCATCCCAGGAGCACCTAAACAACCCCAACGTCCTCATCCCAGGAGCAACACACAGGCAAACCAACAGTATTGTCATAACTAAACATTGTTCATCTGACACAAAGGACGTACAGTGCATTTGTTTTCTCTTCCTCCGACAGTGTTATTTAGGTGATTTTGACAGTGTGTATTGAGACGAAGGGAGATCTACCTGGTTCAGAAAAGCTGGGTTGTAGAGATAGAGTTGGTACTATGAGAAATGAAAACACAGGGTCAGAGAACTGAAACTTTACTCAAAGGGGAGCACTGTACTGGGCAGTTACTCTCCACCAGGTTAGCTTTGGCCGGGGAGAGGTAATTACTTTTGCCCAACTACATATCGATCCCTAGCCTTAAGCACTCCATGAAGAGAACGGCTCAGGTTGAAATTGGGCAACTTGCTAAGTTACTGAAGACTCCTTCAACTTCATATTGAACTCACCTGCTGGCCTGGGGATAGTGGGGCCACCTGGGCCTGGCTGTGCTGTGCAGTAGTCCCAGTCTGTTGTTGCACTATGGGGGCCACTGGGTAGGTCTGTGGGTCTGCGGCCTGCTGTGGAGCCTGAGCAGATGGATAGGCCTGACCCATCACACTGGGTTGGAGTGATGTGTAGCCTTGCACCGTTGCAGCTTGTGTGGCTGAGGGTGGGTAGCTCTGTGAAGCAGCCTGTTGTATGTGTGGGGCTGTGGGTGGGTAGCTCTGTGAAGCAGCCTGTTGTATGTGTGGGGCTGAGGGTGGGTAGCTCTGTGAAGCAGCCTGTTGTGTGTGTGGGGCTGAGGGTGGGTAGCTCTGTGAAGCAGCCTGTTGTGTGTGTGGGGCTGAGGGTGGGTAGCTCTGTGAAGCAGCCTGTTGTATGTGTGGGGCTGAGGGTGGGTAGCTCTGTGAAGCAGAGTTCTGTTGCCCCATCAGGGGTACAGAACTGGGGTAACTCTGGAGGGTTGAACCTTGCTGCACAGTATGGGCAGGTGACTGGTAGCGCTGGACAACTGGAGCCTGTTGGACAGTAGGCTTAACCAACGGCTGGCTGTGTTGGGGTAGGGGGACTTGCACAGTCTGTTGGCTGTGCTGCATGGGACTATCCTGTTGGACAGCGGTCTGTGCCATTTGCTGGATGTGTTGCTGCTGAATGGGGACCTGCACCGTCTGCTGTCTGTGATGCATGGGACTAGACTGGCCAAGCTGCAGAATGGAAGGCATGGCTTTGTCTGAGAGGCTGTGTGGGGCTGGGCAAGGCTGGACTGGGGGAGGCACAACAGAAGCTAGAGGTTGTGTTGCTACACTGGGGGTCCAAGTAGGGAGACTGGGTATAGGTACTGTGTGGACCACAGTTGGGGCTACAGATGCATAACTCTGTGTGGGTGCAGTCTGTTGGAGATGCCCCACTGGAGCGGAGTAGTTCTGTGCAGCTGGTTGTGAGGGTTTTGTTGCTGCTGCTATGGTAGCTGCCAATACAGTCTGTTGGACAGACAAGGCTGCTGTTGCTGAGAAGCTTGCTGTTGTTGGGTTTTGTTGCAGAGTTGGAGCTGCGTAGCTCGCTGCAGTTTGAGTCAGCTGTTGCAGAGCAACATAACTCTGTGGAGTTGGTGTCCTCTGGATTGGCATTGTTGCTGCTGTGTAGCTTGCTGCTGCGGTGTGTGGCTGCTGCGGGGGCATGGTTGTCGCTGAAAAGCTTGCTGCAGGCTGTTGAAGTGGTACATTTGCAGTTGTATAACTTTCTGCTGTTGCGGTCTGTTGCTGAGGTGGAGCTGGGTAGCTCTGTCCGGTATGATTCTGTTGCAGAGGAATGTTTGATGCCGAGTAACTTGCTGAAGCTGGGGTGTGTTGCAAAGCTACAGCTGAGAAGCTGGCTGTGGTGGGTGTCTGTTGAATGACCTGGGGAGCGGTGGGGTAGCTGTGGCCAGGCTGGAGGTATTGCAGGTGGGTGTGCAGGGCCGGGGCGGAGGCAGGCTGGCTCTGGAGAGACGCATGGTTCTGGAGCAAGGTGTGCACAGCACTGGACTGAGAGGAGAGAGAGACATGTTAAAGGACAAAGACACATTGGGGGCGCTTTTAGGCCCTCGTTTCAATGTACTGTATTTGACAGTGACGTAAAATATTTCTGAATGAACACATCTAAATATCTGAATCTACAAACTTGGAACAATATAGATAGACATCCTCTACAAGAGAAAAACCAATATGAGCCAAAACAAATACACAGGATGTCAATGATAATGAGCGGCTGAAGGATTAAAATAAAGTTTAAAAAACAAACAGACAATGGCAGGGTTAACAGAAGAGGCAGCAGGTGTGCACTACAATAAGGAGGTATGGGAAAGGGAAGAGGGGATATGGGAGGTTAGAGGGGACACAGCAACATTCATTCCCTTGGTTTGCAGCAGCCATCTGTTCATTCAGAGGACGTTCCATGGGTAAGTTGATATGAGCGTGTGTAGAAGGATGGGTTTTACATTCTGGCATTCGGTCAGTAAAGCAGAAAGAGAAGACATTAACAAGCCAGCTCAAGTTGGCAGCGGGTTAGAGAGTTAGTCAGTCAGCAGTATCTATGGTCCTCGAGAGAACCAGCTTGTCCCAAAGCGCACCAGTAGAACCATGGACTTCTATGGTAGTTTGAAGCTGAGCGGAAGAGAGAGCAGGGTCCAGTCCCATGACAGCACTAAAACAGAGCCCCTTCTACAGGTCTAAGCAGGGAGTGAAGTCTACAGGAGTCAGCTCTACAGGTTGAGCTGAGGGTATCTCAATAGTCTAAAGTAACTTCCTCTCCTCACCTGCTTTACCACATCTGCACTGACATCAAGGAATTGGACAGATGAAAGCAAATTCATTGTTGGCATCTACCATATTACTTTCACCTATCCTTTGTTGTCTGTTCAGTGCAGATGAATGAAAGACACTGAGCGAAAGCTACTTTAGACTATTGTGAGATGCAGCCCTAGTCACCCTGTGTGACCTACCACTCCCGGGGGCCCGGTGGCTCGGTGGTCCCCAGCGCAGTAGCTGGCCCTGCGGTCCTGTGTGGGCCTGGCCAGAGGTGGTGTAGTGTGGCCACCACTGAAGCTGCCTCTCTGGGGTAAGTTCAGACTCCCATCCCCATAGTTCTTGGCAGGCTGCTGGGCTGCAGGTAGGTGGAGGAGGGAGGGTTGGCCCTGGTTGGATAGGGTGGTTTTACGGCTGATGATGTTCATCAGGTTCTGTTGTAGTAAGAAGAGGTCAGAGCAGTCACTTCCTATTTGACCTTTCACCCCTCCTGACCCTGCAGTTGTCGCTACCCCACAGGGGTGTGGTGGAAAGGGAAAGGAGATGTGCTGCTGCTTGTGCCACCCTTCTTGTGACTTCAGCAGCAGAGAGAAGCAGGCCTGGCAGAGGTGCTTTCTGGGTGCGCCTTGGTGGTAGTGGTGATGGGCAGAGTTTAGACTCAGCAGAGTGCTGAAGTCCGAATGCCTCCTCCCACCTGATACAGATTTAACCCTGCTCGCATTGGTGGCTTCCAATGTCTGGGATTCCACAGAAGAGTCACTATGACGCCGGGCCTCAGAGTGTGTGGGGTCAGGGAGGGCCAGGAGGAGGGGGGCAGGCAAAGCACTCGGAGAAGGGAAGCCGTCCTCTGCCTCGGAGCAGAACTCAGAGGGACTGCTCTCTGTTTGGTTGTCTGGTGATGTGGGGGCAGGACTAGCAGCTCTCTGTGGGCTGCAGGGCCCAGAGGTCAGAGGTTGCAGGAGCATATGAAGAGTGACGTTGTTGCCCCTTAGAGTGTCAATGACAGAGGCACTCCCTCTCCTTGCCCCTGCTCCTACCCCCACTCGGAGCTCTGGCCCTAGGGCTCCTTTCCACCCCTCGCCCTTTTCACAGGAGCGGGGGCGTGCTGAAGCCAAATACAGACCACTGCGGTGACGCTGAGCCCATACAGGGACCCACAGGCAAAACATATGTTACTCAAAACACAATCAAAAACAGATTGAAGAAATTCGACACATACACAATAAAAACATGAAAATGGAATAGGGTGGAGATTAATTTGAGAATTCTGAGCAAATGAGCTGCAGTGACTCTTTAGGTTGGGCATAAACATAAATGTTCCTATGTTATTACATTTGTAATAAAATGAGGATCCAAATGTGTGTGCGCATATGCCACATACATATGCATGTGATGGGTATTACTGTGCAAATGAGGATGTACTTTATGTGCACGTGCTCAGTGTGTGTAGAGTGAATGTATGGTATGTCCTGTGTGTGTATTAGTGAGGTACATTTATGATAATGACCCTGTGTATAGTGCACGTGCCCTAGGTGCGAGTGTGTGTGGTACAGACCTGCTGCGTTGCCTTGGTGATGGGCTCCACTAGGGACTGGTAGAGGACATTGTGTTGGCTGCTGTGGGAGTCAGAGTACACAGCGGAGCCCAGGCCGCTGTCAAACGTACTGTCTGCTACAGACATACAAAGATTGGGGGTTAGTCTTTACACACAAAGGAGACTGAGCGAGAGAGCTTACTCAGACACAAACAAGCACTAACCACCGTATAATAGAAACTCTGTCAAAGACTAATTCCACCGCGTGACACAGAGAGCACGGTGTCAAGTGTATGTGACAGGAGGAGGTGTAAGTCTTGTGGGATTTCACTCGTTGCATGTCATTCCGCATGATGTGTGTGTCAGTGGTGTCTCACATGTGACAGAGGTGGCGCTGGCTGGAAGGTTACACAGCCTGGCGTGCTGGTCTGCCTCTGGCTCCAGCAGAGGGGGCTGTACTGCCTGTGTAGCCCCAGCAGAGGCCCCCTGGGCCGGGGTTGACTGGGCCCCGAGTCCTGCCTCTACGTCCACTGGGGGTCCTGCCAATACGGACCTCTCTCTCCTCCATTTGATCAGCGCTACACGGTCTCGGATAGACTTCCCCACGATCTTAGCATCACTCTCATGGAAGAACCCAGATTCCACCTATCGGGAGAGGAGTGTAGGAAGAAGAGTATTTTTAGAGTCAATGTGTTAGCGGAAGAGGAGAGAAAACAGGAGAGAGATGGGAGGAGGGAGCAGGAAAGGGAAGAGATGGAGAATCTATTTTGAGGAAGGGGGGATTTTTTAAAATTCTGTCAGCAGCTGGGTTCAGAGGGTTCAGACAGAATAGTCTGCCTCTGTGTAGAATACGACAGGATACAGGACAGGTGCATTTAAACCAGGGGGTAGGCAACTAGACTCAGCCGCGGGCCGATTTTTATTGTAGAAAATATTTGTGGGGCTGGAACATAATTATAATAATTTGTACACTGCAAATTGACCACAACCCAAACAGTAGTACTGAGCGATTAACCGAAATGTCCGTTATTTTTCATTTTTTAAACAACTCATTGACTAACATCGTTTTTTCCCCCCTTCTGTGCGCTCAATGCACAGTTTCTCTAGAGATAAATTCAATCAAGCACAAACTGCGATGTAGTAGGAAAACGTGGCAATTTACTACAAAGGCCATAATCCATTGCGCACCTACTTGTCCAGTCTGGATTTATTTTACGCCTCCTACGTAAAAGACAGAAGAATGCGCGAACGAAAGAGAACTCGAAGCAACTGCTCTCTACGTGAAAATACATGATCTAAGTGATTGATAGTTGGTATTCAGCAGTCATAAAAGTATGCCTTATTTACTCTGAAGAACTACTAAAATAGTGATTTTGTCAGACAGCAGCTCTATAGAGATGAGGACTTATAAAGAAATAAGTCTTAAAATAAAACAAATGTAATGTACACAACTGGAATATTTGAAAGTAATGTGAATAAATAGTAAATAGGTAGTAACGGGCAGTCACTACCATCATGGGACTTTTGTTTTATTCTGTGTTTACAGCATTCAACTCACATAACACTTACAGAATTTCATGTTAATTTGTTGGGATACTTGGGAACAGATTTCCTAATATATATATATATTTTTTTGCTGTTATCATTTACTAAAAACTTTGTGGGGGCCTGCGGGCCACCTGTTGCCAACCCTCTATTTAGACCATGGAAGATATGGAAGGCTAAAATAAGGAGTTATTTTTTTAAAGGAGGTTTGGAATTAAAGGACTCATTAATAGGAATCATGGCCTGCCATAAAACGTTTCAAAAAGCTTTCTGTTTTGGCACAGGCGGGCAAATGTATTTATTTCATTGAGTACAAGTCCCATATCTTTAACACGATAATTTTGCTTTTAAGACCTTTGTTCACAGTAATTTAAGATGAAGTCATTTAATTAACAGAAAACTGAATAAAACCTGTCATAAACCATGTCCTGAATAAGAAACTTAAGGAGCTCTGAGTAGCAGAGTGCATGACCGGAGACAAGAGCCCCGTCGATAAAGAAACTACATCTTCCATGATGCCTGTCTGTAGAGAAATTAGTCATCGTAGTGTGACAAGGGGTGATTGGAGATGGAGCGTGCAGGCAGTGCATCCTCATTGTACTGTGGGCCGCATTCTCCCCCTCACCTCCAAAACGACTGTTACAGCTGGACCAAAATTCCCCCAGCATGGGGAGATGTCAGGATAGAGGGATGCAAGCAGGACAGCTTGCTGTCTGACAAAATAATCGATGACCCTGATTCTCAGTAACACTAAGCACTGCAGCTGGACCCATTCACAATGGAAATGAACACTCACGACAGCCTGGCCCGTTGACAAAAGGACAGCTTAACAAACTGAACACACACAAAACTATGGTCAAGCACACACAAACCCAAGCCTGTCCCAAACACAAATAGCCTACAGGGTCAAATAAACACTCTAGAATCTATTCACAGCTTAAAAACACCATAGAGTAACTCATGAGCTCACTAATACAAAACACAGACAACCATAAAATGCAGGTCACCCAGACATGGTCAAACAATGACAATGGTTAGTGGATGTTCTTCCTGACTTGATGGAATAGACAGTGATGCTGAGGCACGAGAAGAGAGATTCAAACTAGGCACATCTCTGGTGACCATCACAATGAGATATGAAGAATACAAATGAAGTCTGCTCATGGCCGTTTTGAACAGTCGGTACACAACATAAGAGGACAAACAGATGGAGTTAATCCAGGCCAAAATAAAGACAAAGCTTCTTCCTTTTCTACAATTAACACCAGAGGTAAACATGACCAAAAGTATGTGGACACCTGCTTGTCAAACATCTAATTCCAAAATGAAAGACACTGAGCTCGTCAGTAAAGCATTCTAATGCCAATGTTTGTCATGTTGTTTGCATGGCTGTGTGCTTGATTTTATACACCTGTCAGAAACGGGTGTGACTGAAACTGCCGAATCCACTATTCTACTTTTACACTCTATAACCCTCTTTGACATCTGCAAGCATCCAGTGAGACAATTTCTAGTTTCACTAGAGGCAGTGTTTTAGCCCAGTGCTCCTCAACTTGGTATAAAGCCCATACCTGCTTTCACTTAAACAGCTTGGACAGAGGCTGAAATAAGTTAGATGTGGGGTCTGAGAACAATCTACAGGTGAAAACAGTAGCTAGGTCCATCAGAAATATAAAACCACACCAAGGGTCTGAGCACTCTAATCTTATCGCTGGGTTAATTAAGTACAGAGAGAGACATATATGCTGCCTCTCTGGCCCAGTGTTTTGTCACAAGGCATGACCAGGTCTTACCTGATGGTGGATATTCCTTGGAAAAAAACATGCAAACAGAAAGAAAAAAAGAAAACCGCAATCATTGGACTCCTGGAAGTACAAATCGTATCACTGCCAATCTGCATGAGGGCACATTCCCTGATGAGATCAGAGCACTGTCGGCACACTGTCTGCCTGGACTCTACACAGACCTCTGCTGCCCTACACGACAAGTAACCCAACACAGACCTCTGCTGCCCTACACGACAAGTAACCCAACAGAGACCTCTGCTGCCCTACACGACAAGTAACCCAACACAGACCTCTGCTGCCCTACACGACAAGTAACCCAACAGAGACCTCTGCTGCCCTACACGACAAGTAACCCAACACAGACCTCTGCTGCCCTACACGACAAGTAACCCAACAGAGACCTCTGCTGCCCTACACGACAAGTAACCCAACAGAGACCTCTGCTGCCCTACACGACAAGTAACCCAACAGAGACCTCTGCTGCCCTACACGACAAGTAACCCAACAGAGACCTCTGCTGCCCTACACGACAAGTAACCCAACACAGACCTCTGCTGCCCTACACAACCCAACATGGTTACATTTGATGAATAATGACAAACACACTGACTTGAGAAATATTGTGATGAGGAACAAAGAATCAGAAATTCTCAAATATATTCTTATGCAGGTCAAATTCATACTCTACCTTGGATTGTCTGTTCAACCAGTCTAACGCTATAATCCACCCATGTCTTCAACCATCCATCTTACCATCTCTTGGGCCACGCCCTCTGGAGTCTCTTTCTCCAGTTCAAAGGTGAACTCAATTGCGCCACTCTCCTTGTACTTCCCCTTCAGCTTCTTGGGGTCTTCCACCCATAGTTTCAGGGCGATAGCTGCCTTTTTCCCATCATCCTCCTCTGCCAGCTCCACCCGCACCCCTGTGTCCTCCGCAAAGAAGGCATGGTTCAGCAGGTCCTTTATAGAGTACCTGGGAGAAAGGAACAAGAAAAACAACCTTCACCACTGTGATATCATAGCATGGCTCCAACTGATCTTCTGTTGTCATTTCAGAGATTAGGCCAACATTAAATAAATTAATGAGACGAAAGTCAAAGTCTGAAAGTACAAAGTGACTCAATAGTTATGTCATGCATGAGCTGAAAAACAGACTCCGCTGGGCACCAACGTTTTCAGTGTTTCCGTCTGTACACAGCCATAAGAACAGGATAAGCCCTTATCTAAGAGTACCCTCTGTTTATTAGCTGCCAGGACAAGGACAGAGAGCACAGCACACAATAACCTCAGTATGAAAACCTGCCACAGAGGGGGTTCTAAGGGATATTTTCTCCTCCGTATCAAACCAATTATTATATAACTTAGCAGAGGACACCCTACAGATCGGGAGGGTAGATTGCAATGTTGTTGAGAGCACCGACTATCATCGCTGTGGTGATAGGACGTGGGCAGGTGAGGCGAGGTGCGGAGGGATGGCAGGGCACCTTGGGGGCCCTGTGGCCGAGAGGCGGGTACAGTCACTCACCGCTCCTCTTTCTTTTGGCAGATGCACTCGCCAATAATCTCCTTGATTTCAGGATCCACAACCTTGTTGAAGCTGGCAGGCTTCACTCCCTGAGAACAGAGAAAGGAAAACAAATAATTCAGAGGGAAGGCCGGACTCAGTGGGTTGGGGAAATAAGGGTGAAAACACAGAGCGAGATGGCCACATATATAGTCACCAAAACAGCATGATAATATGACCAAAGGTTATTTTGTTTCCAAATGTAGTCTTAGTTTGAACACCTCATTTTAAGTGATGGCATCCTGACTTTGGGAGTTTTCTTGATATGGAGACATGCACAAAACGAGTCCTTAAAAACCTACATCACATTTCAGGTGTCGTCTATATCACTTGTCAGATCGTTAATGATTTAATCAAGACCCTTTCCGCAACTATATGGACAAAAATAAATAACACTAAATAAAAAAATAAAAATGGCTTCTCAGGAACTGGCACATTCATACAGATGCTATAATGTACTGCATGTTGTGACGACCCTCCCACTCTGTCTGCCGTATTCTCTCTTTGTTCTTGTTTCCTTATTAGGATGTCGGTGGGCGGAGTTGGGAGGGTCGTCAGCTACATGGGAAACACCTGGGCCCGGTGTCTCCCAGGATAAATACACCACTTCCCCATTCATGGAGGAGACTCTCTCCATGCAGACACCGTCATAGATTTTGTTGTGGCTTTTTGGTTGTTTGCTTTAGCACCTTTCAACACACCGCATTATCACATTTATGCAAGCAAAACACCCACTTTGATTACTGATTACACACACCATTGTTAATTGCATTTAGGTTACCTTAGTTAAATAAATATATTTTGTTATTCCTTATCTCCACGTTGTCTCCCTTTTGTTACGGGCTTTGAGCCGGTTCGTGACAATGTAGTCTGGTTTATAGCTATTGAGGTTTCCCTTTGATAAAGGAGCTATAAATAACCATCTCTGGTCTCTCCAGGGCACTGATATGCATAGAGTAAAGAAGACTCAGTGAAACACTGCTGCTTCCAGAAAGAGGGGGTTGTGTGTTTAATAGCAGGTGGATATAGCCTGGTAACTTGGTAGCCTGGTCCCAGATATGTACAGTGCATTTAGAAAGTATTCAGACCCCTTCACGCTTTCAACATTGTTACAGCCTTATTTTAAAATGTATTAAATTGTTAATTTTCCCTCAATCTACACACAATACCCCATAATGACAAAAACTGTTTTTTAGAAATATTTGCAAATGCATTAAAAAAAGAAAGAGAAATGTCACATTTGCATAAGTATTCAGATCCTTTACTCAGAATTTGTTGAAGCACCTTTGGCAGCGATTACAGCCTCAAGTCTTCTTGGGTATGACGCTACAAGCTTGACAATCCTCTCAAGCTCTGTCAGGTTGGATGTGGAGCGTCGCTGCACAGCTATTTTCAGGTCTCTCCAGAGATGTTCGATCAGGTTCAAGTCCGGGCTCTGGCTGGGCCACTCAGGGACATTCAGAGACCTGTCCCGAAGCCACTCCTGCATTGTATTGGCTGTGTGCTTAGGGTTGTTGACCTGTTGTAAGTTGAACCTTCGCCCCAGTCTGAGGTACTGAGCAGGTTTTCATCAAGGATCTCTGTACTTTTCTCTTTTCCTCGATCCTGACTAGTCTCCCAGTCCCTGCCACTGAAAAACATCCCCACAGAATGATGCTGCCACCACGCTTGACCATAGGAATAGTGCCAGGTTTCCTCCAGACATGACGCTTGGCATTCAGGCCAAAGAGTTCAATCTTGGTTTCATCAGACCAGAGAATCTTGTTTCTCATGGTCAGAGTCCTTTAGGTTCCTTTTGGCAAACTGATAAGCAGGCTGTCATGTGCCTAGTGGCCTGATTAGTGGATGCTGCAGAGATGGTTGTCCTAGAAGTTTCTCCCGTCTCCTCAGAGGAACTCTGGAGCTCTGTCAGAGTGACCATTGGGTTCTTGGTCACCTCCCTGACCAAGGCCCTTCTCCCCCGATTTCTCAGTTTGGCTGGGCGGCCAGCTCTAGGAAGAGTCTTGGTTCCAAACTTCTTCCATTTAAGAATGATGGAGGCCACTGTGTCCTTGGGGACCTTCAATTCATCCCCAAATCTTTGCCTCGACACAATTCTGTCTCGGAGCTCTACGGAGAATTCCTTCGACCTCATGGCTTGGTTTTTGCTCTGACATGCACTGTCAACTGTGGGATCTTATATAGACAGGTGTGAGCATTTCCAAATCAGTTGAATTTATCACAGATGGACTCCAATCAATTTGTAGAAACATCTCAAGGATGATCAATGGAAACAGGATGCACCTGAGCGCAATTTCAAGTCTCATAGCAAAGGGTCTGATTACTTACGTAAATAACGTAAGTCTGTTTGATATATTCAATACATTTACAAAAAATATTTAAATCAATTTTAGAAGGCTGTAACGTAAAAACAAAAGTGGAAAAAGGGAAGGAGTCTGAATACTTTCTGAATGCACTGTACATGCCTTAGCCAACTGCACTGACTATCCTTAGCATAGGCATGTGCTTTAGTCCTCTGATTATCATTGATAAGGCTAGTCAGAAGAGTCAGCTAAAGCACAGATCTGAAACCAGGATAAGGTGAGTCACTCCATTCCAGCAGTGCCTGCCAAGTTTAAAGAGCACAAAATCAATACCCATCAAATATATCATGACTCCGAACCCCCCCCCCCCCAAATCTAAAAACAGTTTGCTGCATACTTTCTTCCTCACTGGCATGGAGTGGAATACACCCTCAAGGCTGGATCTGTGAAGAACTGGTGGGGGTTCTAGATGGGGCTGCGGCGGTCACAGAATTTAATCAGCCGGTGATTGTCAAGCAAATAACTGCCAGTCTCAAGGTAACTGACCGTTAATTAACAAACACATTTAGCATCTCCTGGCTTGCACACATAGCCTACAAGCCCAATGATGCAGACCTTTGGGTTTAAACTTTTTAAATAGTATGAAGAATACAATTGAACAAAGCAGAAAAATATAAAAAGGATACTTTCCTCAAATCGTATGTCACATGCACAGAATACAACAGGTACAGAACTTGCCGTGAAATGCTTACTTACAAGCCCTTAACCAACAATGCAGTTCAAGAAAGAGTTAATAAAAAATAATGTACTAAATAAACTAAAGTAAATAAATAAACACAGGAAATGTACATAACAATAACAAGGCTATACACAGGGGGTACCGAGTCAATGTGCGGGGGTACAGGTTAGTCGAGGTCATTTGTAAAGGGACTATGCATAGATAATAAAACAGAAAGTAGAAGCAGTGAAAAAACAAAGCTGGGGGAGGGTCAATGCAAATAGTCCGGGTAGCCATTTGATTAGTTGTTCAGCAGTCTTATGGCTTGGGGATAGAAGCTCTTAAGGAGCCTTTTAGTCCGCCTAGTACAGTGAGGGAAAAAAGTATTTGATCCCCTGCTGATTTTGTACATTTGCCCACTGACAAAGAAATTATCAGTCTATAATTTTAGTGGTAGGTTTATTTGAACAGTGAGAGACAGAATAACAACAAAAAAATCTAGAAAAACGCATGTCAAAAATGTTATAAATTGATTTGCATTTTAAAATGGGCGAAATAAGTATTTGACCCCCTCTCAATCAGAAAAATTTCTGGCTCCCAGGTATCTTTTATACAGGTAACGAGCTGAGATTAGGAGCACACTCTTAAAGGGAGTGCTCCTAATCTCATCTTGTTACCTGTATAAAAGACACCTGTCCACAGAAGCAATCAATCAGATTCCAAACTCTCCACCATGGCCAAGACCAAAGAGCTCTCCAAGGATGTCAGGGACAATATTGTAGACCTACACAAGGCTGGAATGGGCTACAAGACCATAGTCAAGCAGCTTGGTGAGAAGGTGACAACAGTTGGTGCAATTATTCGCAAATGGAAGAAACACAAAATAACTGTCAATCTCCCTCAGCCTGGGGCTCCATGCAAGATCTCACCTCGTGGAGTTGCACTGATCATGAGAACGGTGAGGAATCAGCCCAGAACTACACGGGAGGATCTTGTCAATGATCTCAAGGCAGCTGGGACCATAGTCACCAAGAAAACAGTTGGTAACACACTACGCCGTGAAGGACTGAAATCTTGCAGCGCCCACAAGGTCCCCCTGCTCAAGAAAGCACATATACATGCCCGTCTGAAGTTTTCCAATGAACATCTGAATGATTCAGAGGACAACTGGGTGAAAGTGTTGTGGTCAGATGAGACCAAAATGGAGCTCTTTGGCATCAACTCAACTTGCCGTGTTTGGAGGAGGAGGAATGCTGCCTATGACCCCAAGAACACCATCCCCACCGTCAAACATGGAGGTGGAAACATACTTTGGGGGTGTTTTTCTGCTAAGGGGACAGGACAACTTCACCGCATCAAAGGGACGATGGACGGGGCCATGTACCGTCAAATCTTGGGTGAGAACCTCCTACCCTCAGCCAGGGCATTGAAAATGGGTTGTGGATAGGTATTCCAGCATTACAATGACCCAAAACACACGGCCAAGGCAATAAAGGAGTGGCTCAAGAAGAAGCACATTAAGGTCCTGGAGTGGCCTAGCCAGTCTCCAGACCGTAATCCCATAGAAAATCTGTGGAGGGAGCTGAAGGTTCGAGTTGCCAAACGTCAGCCTCGAAACCTTAATGACTTGGAGAAGATCTGCAAAGAGGAGTGGGACAAAATCACTCCTGAGATGTGTGCAAACCTGGTGGCCAACTACAAGAAACATCTGACCTCTGATTTCCAACAAGGGTTTTGCCAACAAGTACTAAGTCATGTTTTGCAGAGGGGTCAAATACTTATTTCCCTCATAAAAATGAAAATCAATTTATAAAATTTTTGACATGCGTTTTTCCTGGATTTTTTTTTTGTTATTCTGTCTCTCACTATTCAAATAAACCTACCATTCAAATTATAGACTGATAATTTCTTTGTCAGTGGGCAAACGTACAAAATCAGCAGGGGATCAAATACTTTTCCCCTCACTCTATATAGGTCCTGGATGTCAGGAAGCTTGGCCCCAGTGATGTACTGGGTCGTACGCACTACCCTCTGTAGCGCCTTACGGTCAGATGCCGAGCAGTTGCCATACCAGGCGGTGATGCAACTGGTCAGGATGCCATCGATGGTGCAGCTATAGAACTTTGAGGATCTGGGGACCCAAGCCAAATCTTTTCAGTCTCCTGAGGGGGGGAAAAAAATTGTTTTTGTGCCCTCTTCACAGCTGTCTTGGTGTGTTTGGACCATGATAGTTTGTTAGTGATGTTGACACCAAGGAAATTGAAACCCTCGACCCGCTCCACTTCAGCCCGTCGATGTTAATGGGGGCCTGTTCGGCCCTCCTTTTCCTATAGTCCACGATCAGCTACTTTGTCTTGTTCACATTGAGAGATTGTTGTCCTGGCACTACACTGCCAGGTCTCTGACCTCCCTATAGGCTGTCGCATCATTGTCGGTGATCAGGCCTAACACTGTTGTGTCGTCAGCAAACTTAATGGTGTTGGAGTCGTGCTTGGCCACGCAGTCGTGGGATAAACAGGGAGTACTGGAGGGGACTAAGCATGCACCCCTGACGGGCCCCAGTGTTGAGGATCAGCGTGGTGGATGTGTTGTTACCTACCCTTACCGCCTGGGGGCGGCCCGTAAGGAAGTCCAGAAACCAGGTGCAGAGGGAGGTGTTTAGTCCCAGGGTCCTTAGCTTAGTGATGAGCTTTGTGGGCACTATGGTGTTGAACGCTGAGCTGCAGTCAATGAATAGCACTCTCACATAGGTGTTCCTTTTGTCCAGGTGGGAAAGGGCAGTGTGGACTGCGATTGAGATTGCATCATCTGTGGATCTGTTGGGGCGGTATGCGAATTGAAGTGGGTCTAGGGTTTCTGGCATGATGGTGTTGATGTGAACCATGACCAGCCTACCAAAGTATTTGAGGGAGTGCGCACAAACGTTGGCCTATATGTTTTGATTTTTAATACATTCTAAAAGATACATGATGCGATTAATTATGGCTTGAAAAAAGCTCTGCTTTGTTTCTTGTGCAGGCTGTACACACTTCAGTCTCTCATTCACAATTTGACAAGCACTTGATAATGCGTCGAATTTCCCGGCAGCATCCCCTTTGTGTGGCATAATGCCCCTTAAAACAAATCCATGCCTTTTGTGGCTGTTGTGCCCTTGGGCTGCATATAATCATTTGAATTCCCTTCTCCCTGCGTGTTTTGAAGCACCTCTCACTCACGTGATCGGGTCTTTCTCACAGGCTACAAGTGAAGACCAACACACCGAGGATGCAACTGCGCGCATCCTTTCCGAGCGCATATTGAAGATATTGGAAGAACTGTCCACATTTACTTTGTCAGCCAACAAGATGAGTAGGCCTAATGAACAACAAAATCACTAGCCTATGTCATTCTACTATCCCCCATTGTACAAAAGTTGACTATACTGTGCGAGAAATAAATATTCCAAACATAGTCTGGGACAGTCGAGGGATGCGAATTCAACCTCTTGCATCAAAAAGCATTTTTACGCAATGAGGCTGATGCAACAGATCAGAATGTTTAGCTTACAATGTTGATAAATTATTAGGCTATTTCTTCACATTATAAGCACAGCAATGCACACACACGGCAGTAGGCTATAAGCGCAAATGTTCCGTTAGCGGGAAAACACCCTTATCAAAAGTCACTGTTGTGAAGACAAGCAATGTGCTTAATATTAGGAAATTTGAGATACATATAATAGGAATAGTCTATAGAAAGCTGATGGGATCCTCTTTTTAATAGAAGCCATCACTATTTTCTCACGCAATTGCATAGCCTATAGAAATGTTGCAAAACATGAGCTCTCATGAAGTGTTTGATTAGAATTTCTATTACATTTACATCAGAGTGATTAGAGGGACAATAGAGAGTGCCGAGTACCAGGCAGTCAGAATGTTTGGTAGGCTACTAATGACCATCAGCAGCATCAGAGCTTGGAGAAGCCTAATTACCAAAACGGTTATGTGGAATTTGACTGCCTTCATGACTCGCTACCGCTGGTGTGGCGGTAATACGGTCACCACAACAGCCCTGGGCAGTGCCACATGGCACGTCATAACCATCTTTACTGTCCAGTAAGCTTGTCATACTAGGGAGTTATTCAAGTATCAAAACCCATGGGGCTCTAGTAACATAACCCCTTCCTTGGAAAGACATTGCATTTCCTTACATTCAATGGGGCATTTCCATTGTGGAATAGTGTACCATGAAAGCCATAATAATACAGTTGCTATCGTCAAACCATCCTCTTTCGTAATAACCCAATAGACTGGGCTTACTGAGTTCAATCTAAAGCTAATTTTCTCATGGTCACGTGTGTGTGTGAGCTACAGACTTATGGGTTGTACCATTGTATGTTTATTTCTTCTGCATCTGTAGAAACCAACCATTAGTCTGTTATTAAAAATGGGTGCTGAGCTAGAGTGGTGTTTGTGAGAAAAGGGCGGATCCCAAAGGGGGTCTTTTTACAAAACACATTTGTTAAATCCAAAATGGTTTGCGCTACAAACTATTGAAAACCATTGATGAAAAGCTTACTCTCACGAACACATGTTTTGCTCTATGACGCTCACAAGCTACACAAGAGTCGCTAGAAGGTAAGGGGTTTTTCTACATAGAAGATCATAGGAAATCCCAGGACAGTGTCTATAATACTGTAATAAGCTCACAGTTGCTGTCAAATTCTAAACTTCTCACAGTTGTCACTGACTAGTTGGATATTCATTTCACACTGAGCAAACAATTTCTGCACTTACAGCATTCATAGAAAGTCATTATCAAGTTTTTGCTTAAAACTTGACAATAAAACTCATGAATGCAGCTCTTTTTGTCATTGTTTTGCGTTTTACTTGTAGCCCTGGTTGTCCTGAAAATAATAATATGGTAAAACACTTAATTGTGAGGCTAAATATAAAAGGGCTGGACATGCAGATAAATGAAAGTCAAATAAATTAAAAGCCAATTTTTACTGGGGTTTGGGACTGATTAAAAGTCTGGTTAAAAAGTTTTAAAAACATGGTTTAAAAAGACATGCTCTGGATCTTTGGTGACTACAAAATATATTAACCTCCTGCGTTGGACTGGGTGTGTCGATGTGTAGTTTATACATGCAAGATCTATGATCAGCATTACCGTCGGACCTCAATTAGCCACGAAATCCCTAGTTTGAAATAAACTTTTTCTGGGCGCTGTGCTGCACCATTGTCCCCCACGTGGGCCAGTCCCCTCACAATTAGAGTTCTAGCCAATGAGCTTCACCCTTCACCATTTGAGTGACAGCTAGCCAGATGCACACACAGCAGAGCGAGAGGATTGACATGGTGCACAAACCAGCACGTGACGTAGTATGCAATTTTCGGGAACCACTTTTAGATTGTGAGCGTTACTTTCAGAACTACTGGATAAAAAGTATACAAAAGTACCAGAGAATCTCTTTAATATAGAGAGGTCATTCAAAAAAAAGGTAAAGCCCTAGTTAGAAAATGAAAACCTATTTTATGACCTTGTGATGCTCTTTATTTTCTTATTATTTGCTCATCTGTCAAAATGTTGGGGGTCATGTCTAAACAGCAATTTTCAAGTCTTGCCATAGTATTTCAAGCAGATTTAAGTCAAAACTGTAACTTGGCCACTTAGGAACATTTACTGTCTTTTTAGTAAGCAACTCCAGTGTAGATTTGGCCTTGTGTTGTAGCTTATTGTCCTGCTGAAAGGTGAATTCCTCTCCCAGTATCTGGTGTAAAGCAGACAAACAGGTTTTGCTCTAAGATTTTTCCTGTGCTTAGCCTTATCCTGAAAAACTCCCCAGTATTTGCAGATGTAAAGCATACCCATTCCATGATGCAGCCACCACACTTGAAAATAAGGAGGCAGTTACTCAGTGATGTGTTGTGTGTGTTGGATTTGCCCCAAACATAGGGCTTTGCATCTAGGCCAAAAGAAATGTATTGCTTTTCCATGTTATTTTTTCAGTATTACCTTAGTGCTTTGTTGCATACAAAATGCATGTTTTGGAATATATTTTTTTGTGTGTGTATATTTAGGTTATTTTCACAGTGTCATTTAGGCCATTATTGTGGAGTCACTGCAATGTTGATCCATCCTCAGTTCTCTCCCATCACAGCCATTGAACTGTGTAGCTGTTTTTTTTTTAAATCAGCTCTGTTCAGAAGGATGACTATCTTTGAGGTGTCTGGGTGAATTAATACATAATAGCATATTATAATAGAACAGCATATTTATTAACTAGACAATGCTTAAATAGATATTCAATGTTTGGTTTGTTATTAGTACCCAATCACTGCCCTATTGTATGAGGCTTTTTCGAAAAGCTCCCTGGTCTTTGTAGTTGAATCTGTGCTTGAAATTCAATACTTGACTGAGGAACCTTACAGATGTATGGAGACAGAGGAAAGGTTAGCTATTCAAAAATCATGCCAACCAGGGCATATATATATACACATTTCTTTCTTTTTTTTAATAAAAAAAGTTTGTCCACCAGCCACTGTGGCAGGTAGATAACAAAATTATAATCTACCCTTAAAACTCATATTTTTTACCAGCCCAAATATTTTTGTCCCACTAAAATTACAAAAACACAATAAAAACTGATGAGCATGCTTTGTAATATTTCTAAAACAAATGTATTACTAGTAAGAAGTGATGTATATTGTTTGATTTCATTTTTTTGCGACCCAGTCAATTAACCAAAATATCAGAGGAGACAAAATGTTCACCTGCCCCTTTAAGGGTGGGAGGTTACAGTGATAACGTGAATCAAGTCATATTTGTGCCTGTGAGATTGAATCTGACCAGTGCTGCCATATTCACAACTTTCCAGGCAAATTGGGCTACTTTGAAAACGATGTGGCGGGTGAAAATGTATTGGTCATGGGTTGCGGGTTTTTGGGCCATTTCTAATTTGCTTAAAGAAAACAGTATCAAGCCAAGTGTTTATGCATGTTCAGTTTTTGGGTCTTGCAGGAGTTTGAAATGGAAGTTATGGAACTCCCTCGCGTGGTTCTTTTTAAATGGGGAAAAGTCCTCAATGAAACTGGCATTAAATGCGGAGAATGATACATTTGCCTCTGTTGGCCATCAAGCCTATTAATTGATATGCCATTGCAGGCTACCATTTGATACAATAAATATGTTGAAATGACAATATCACTGGAGTCATTGCAAATCAATGTGCCACTTGTGTAGCCTACCTGGAGCTGGCAAACCAATTTAATAAATAGCCTATAACTTCAGTTTATTGTTGTAGCCTTTTGTTAATATGCATTTTTTTTATTGAATATGTGAAACATACAATATACTTGCAGTGAAGCCTCTCAACAACTACATCATACCAGTCATCCAACAGACTCCCATTCAGAGCGACACAGAAGCATCCAGGTTCAATGCCCTGCTCAGATCTCCCACAAGGCCAAAAAGTGTCAACCCGAACCCTCCAAGACTGTCCCCCCCCCACAGTTCCCCAATAGCTGTCCCTCAACTATTCGAGACCCCTCCCACAGCCCCCCCAAGATGAAAAGTAAAAATACAATTAATTCCATTCCCCACCCCCAAGAACCCCCACCAATGCAACAACCAAGAGAATGAACAAAAGAAGAAAAATGAAAGACAGAAGAAAACAGCAAACACAAAAAAATATAATTTAAAAACAATAACAGACATCAAAGACAACTAAAATCATAACAGCAATGCCAACTGTATATGTTTGTGTGCATGTCTGGCACTATTACAGGTATGTGTGTGTTCTTGTATGCGTTTATTTGGATGAGAGTGTGTGTATATGCATGTGTACAAACTGCACGGCATCAGCCTCAGGCAAACCGGCATTGGTTGTAAAAACACTGCCCCTCAGTGTCAGACATACTTTTTATTTTTACTTTTATCTTTGACCATCAGTCTAACTCCACACCCACTTGTCTTCAATTCCACATCCCAACCCTCAGCCCATCCATCTCTGCTGGCCACCCACTTAACGTTTCTACACAACACATATCTATCAACTATGCTGTGATGTTTAACATACAATTTCAATCTAATCAAATCCACAGATTGCGAGTTGAAGATTACTAATACACTTAGTCAAATTATTTTATTAGTAATTAGCTGACCCGGTCTCTACAGATCTCCTAACAGTACTATTTCTAGGGTCAATTTTAGATCAATGCTATTTTCAGCCATTCCTGAACCTGAGACCAGAAACGGGCTACCTGAGGGCAATACCAAAATAAATGGTCTTCACAAAAAAATCTGCAGAGCTTCGATGATTTTATGCCCCAAATATTCAAGAATTCTATATAATAATTTTAGCTGAAAAGCAAAGTCTTGAATCTTGCGTTGTTTTATATATCAACTCATATACCCTGTATCATGGAATCGGTCCATCAAAAATCTCTTAAACTATTTTGCGATCTGTATGGCAGTTGTCAACATCCTGGTCCTCAAATTAAACTGGTATACTTTCATATTTATGCTATTTTTATTCCTCCGCCAATTTTGATCCTTTGATCTGGCAGACAGACCAGTTCCCTACCCCCTCCCGCTGCCATTTTTGGGGTAATGCTGTAATCAATTGGTTGTACTCTTGGATTGAGCAGACCTTTCCGTACAATTCTGATAACTCCATGAAGGACATAACTCTACAATGTAATTTAAGAACAAAACACCCCTTCCAAACATCTTTCACATAAATACAGGTATTTTATCAACCAGCACATTTGAGTTCAGCCATAATATTTGTTCTCTCTTTTCAGGGGGAGGAAATTGAAATTGTAGCCAGCTCTGCAATGCTTGTTTGAAAAAGAGATATTTTTTCTTAGTATCATTTTCAATTAATCGAAAATGAGGCGCATCAATCTGCACAAAGGCAAAAAGGCCATTTTTAAACAATGGATGAGCTTTTTAGTAATCTACTTGAGAACCATCCCACCCAATTCAGTCATTATATTGATAAGCATGGTTTATTTTGTCTGGTTTAGCATCCCAGATGAAGCAAAATATTTTTTGCTCAAATGATTTGAAAAATTAAATCAGGAGTAGGCAGCACCATAAGTAAGTAAACTGAGATATGACTAAGGAGTTAATCAGGGCAATTTTTCCATAAATAGACAGGTATTTACCTCCATGGTTGCAGGAGCTTGTCTATTTTTACAAGTTTTCTATTGAAATTCATTGTGGGGAGCTTATTTATACCTTTTGTGATATGAGTACCAAGTATGTCTACTTCACCATCAGCCCATTTTATAGGTAAACTGCAGGGTAATGTAAAAGTAGTATTTTTAAAAAGATCCAATACGTAATATTGTACACTTACCATAATTAGGTTTTAGTCCAGAGAGTACAGAAAAGTCATCTAGATCTTTAATGAGACATTGCAGGGATCTAGCTTGCGGACTTAATATAAAACTTGAGTCATCGGCATACATGGACGCCTTTGTTTTAAAGCCTTGGATTTCTAATCCTCTGTCGTTATTGGATCGGATTATAATAGCTAGCATTTCGATGGCCATAACGAATAGATACGGTGACAGCGGACACCCTTGTTTAACTCCTCCTGCCAATTCAAAACTCAGAAGTAGTCGTTATTTACTATTTTACACCTGGGGTTGCTATACATTATTTTTACCCAATTTATAAAAGACATTTACCGAAATTGAAAAAAAATCCAGGCATTTATAAATAAAATCCAGTCTTACTTTATCAAATGCCTTTTCAAAATCCGCTATAAAATACCAGGCCTGGCTTAGATGTTCTATTATTTCTAGTAGTTGTCGTATATTTTCTCCAATGTATCATCCATGTAAAAAACCTGTCTGATCAGGATGAAAAATACCTGGTAAAACCCTTTTAAATTCTGAGTGCTATGCATTTCGCTAGTATTATGTGGATCATTAAATGGATCTCTAATCACTCGTAGGCTCAGTCACTGGTATACTTTTATTTACAAAGCCATTTTGGGTTTACTACCTTTTTATTTGGGCATTTTTATTGTTCAGAAATGTGGTGGGTACTCTCTTCGTTCACTGGACTTTATCCTGCTAACTGTTCCAAATGTCCGAACTGAATTTGGTAAAAGGGCTTTTATGTACTCTGCGCCATCGTCTTGGAACACCTTACAAAATAATTTTAAACTGGAAGAACTTGTCCCGATTGGTGTTTTTAAATCTCTGATGAAGGATTTTGAGGCTGATTCCCTGACCTGTCAATGTTTTTAATTTGCTGTTTTTGATATTGTTATACTCTTGTGAATTCATGAATGGTTTTTACTAGATTACTTGTAGTTTTTCATGTTGTTTGTCTGTCATTTTTGTAATGACTTGGTGCTGCCTATCTTGGCCAGGACGCTCTTGAAAAAGAGATTTTAAATCTCAATGAGCCCTTCCTGGTTAAATAAAGGTTAAGAATTATTGCGTCACAACTTTGAAGTGTAAGGGGCCTCCAGTTTTTTTTTTTTTAGATAGACTGGGTCTTTATAATTGCCATCTGGGTCTTGTTTTAATAATAGAGAAATCAGACCTTCCTGCGGAGTACCTGACAGACTACCATTTCTATAGAAGTGGTTAAAAAACAAACTAACAATTTAGCTTTTAGTATATCAAAAAAAGGCTTGATATACCTCTACCGGTATGTCATCAAGCCCTAGGGTTTTTCCAGACAAAGGATTTAATAGCCTCAGTTTTTCCTCTGTAATTTGGCCTTCGCACTGATCTTTAAATATGTTAATTTTCCATATTATTTGGAAAAAATTCCTTACCGTAATCTTAATTCAGTGGGAGAGGATGATACGGAAAAGAGAACATCTGCCTAAAAGAATTAGCTTCCTCTTAAAATATAATTCGGAGAATCATAGATGACTCGTCTTCAGTAACGAGTTTCTGCAAACTATTTTTGTTAGCGTTCCTGTATTGGAAATTCAGTTAGAATTTTGTGCATTTTTCTCCATATTCCATCCAGTTTGCTTTATTTTTTGTAATAGATTACATTAGATTGTTCTTGAATAAGTTCAAGTTTTTTGTGTCTCTGTAGTATCGTCTTCATTGCTATCTACCTGTACTATTAGTTCATGGATTTCCCTTGTTAGTCTTGTCTCTTTAGCCAGAAACTGCTTTTTTATTATTGATGAATATTGAATGACCTCTGAAGGTACCATTTAAAAAGGTTTCCCAAACAATAAATGGATTTTGCTGAACCTATATTATACTGGAGAAATTCAGTTATAAATTATTTTGTCTTATTTTAACTAAGTTGTCCTCCAGTAAACTTTGATTAAATTTCCAATATCCCCGTCCACGTGGAAAAACTAAGAGTTATGTGAATTCCAATTAGATGATCCAATCGCATTCGGTATCCTATTAAAACTTTAACCTTTGATGCAAGAGAGAAAGACAAGTAGTCAAGACGACTAGCTTGATTAAGTCTCCTCCATGTATATCTCACTAGGTCGGGGTTTTTAGTCTCCAAATATCCACTATTTCTAAAGTGTCCATAATATTTGTGATTTCCTTAAGGGCACGGTGTTTATAGTTTGTAGAGCGATTACCTTCATATCGACTTCATAGTGTTTAGATATTTTTACAGTTCCCATACTTTTTTTTCATAACCTGAAGTCCCTGTAGAATTTAGTACAGCCATGATGTTATGGAGCTGTCTCGGAATAGGCTGTCCATCTATAAAGAGTTTGTCCACAATGAGAAAGGCACGCTTACCCTTCTCCCTTTGTACCAGATACAGTCGCTTACGACGTTCGTTTATCTCCCTTAGAAATTGGTCATCGAGACAGAATTTGGACCCTTTAAGCTCCCTTCCCCTGCTTTTGATCAGCTCCTTTTGTTGGTAGTGTTCAAATTATGCGATGATTGGTCGGGGACCTTTGGTCTTGTCGCTCTGAGTTCCAAGCCTGTGTAATCATTGGAAAGCCACCTTGTTTACAGTCTCTATAGGAAGTTTCAAGGCAGATTGCATGAATTCTCTGATCGTGCTCTCTGGATTATTGGATGTGTCCTCAGGAATCCCAGAAGAGAAAAAAAATAGATTTAAAAAAAATCAATTTTCACGCATGCTATGACTTTGTATGTCTAGTAGCGACTCCATCACCTTTTTTTCCCTGAGTAGACAATCCATGTTGGATTCGTAGATTTTTACCTTGGCTGCGAGTGCCTTGTTTTCCTTGGAGCGTGAGAAGTTCACTCTAGCTAAACTCCCTCAGCCCTGCTACCTCCTCACACAACTTTTCCAGTGTTGCATGGATTCCAGCCAGAGCACTAGCCTCTACTTCAACGGTAAGTAATTTGTCCGTGTCTGTAGATGAATCTGTTTATTTTTTCCCCCCTCGGGTTAAAGTTATTTTGTGAGGTAGTATGATCTTTCCATGATGGAGTATGTTGTTCCTCCATAGCGTAAAGCTGTTGGTACTCGTCAATTTCCCTCAGGATCTCCTTAGTATCCAGGTTGGCTCTTTACTGCAACCAGTTGTTTTACGAAAAGATAACAATGAGTCTTTCCCACGACAGGTGTCTGTAGTACAGCCAGCTAGCACTCGCGGAATCCACGCAAAAAAAGGGAACACAAACTTGCAGTCCCAGCCGAGTGTAGACATTACAAACAACAAACCGAGTGTAGACAGAACAACGTTCTGTTGCGCGCTCGGGTGACGAATCTGATATGTTTAGATAATTAAATTGGAAGTCAAAGCTCTATAGCAATTGCCGATCAGTTGTTAGAACGCATTAGATTAACAGTAACAGTAGTCAAGATTGTTAATTTTAAAAATTGCCTAAACACTGACTGTTGTTGACAAGCATATTCAGTATATACAAACACCACATGAGGCTGCTGTGGGGAGGACGGCTCATATGAATGGCTGGAACGGCGCAAATTTAATCGCATCAAACACCTGGAAACCATGTGTTTGATACCATTCCACTAATTCCGCTCCAGACATTACCATGAGCCTGTTCTCCCCAATTAAGGTGCCACAGACCTTTGATATATACATAATTCATTCACTAATTTAAATTATGACCCCATTCTCAGTATCCTATTCCAGCAGGCCATTGGAAACAACCACTTACCTCGAAATCACCTCGCTATTCATGTTGAATAAATTAATCTGTTTGAACTAAGCAAGCTGCTAAATCGTTCAGTTTACATCTTGCCTACATCTTGTCTAGGCTAATGTAGACCTATCAAGGGATATAGGCTACCTGTCTTTATCTGAGCAAACCATGGCAAAGTTGAATTACAATTATAAAAACCCCGATTTTACTCTAGCCTATGCCTATTGAAATGACAAGTCAATCTCGCAAATGGGCCATTTATAACAGTTTGTAGGCTTAACATCTGGCACATAATAGAAAAATTGGCAGATAGCCTAACAGTTTGTTCATCCAAGTGTTTCTTGCTCAGAGATTGAGATCTTCTGTCCAACTTTAATCAAACTCTCCTGTCTGCTTTATCTATAGTTAAAGCGGTGGTAAATCAGACCTTAAACCATGGGTATGACAAAAAAAATGCGCTGGTAACCAGTTTATAATAGCAATAAGGCACCCCGGGGGTTTGTGGTATATGGCCAACGAATGTATCCAGGCTCTGTGTTGAATCATGCTTAAGAGCCCTTAGCCGTGGTATACTGGCCATATACCATACCTTCTTGTGCCTTATTGCTTAATCATAGCAGTCAAACAAGTTTAGTCGACATCCATTGAAAGAAAATATAATTTTCCCTTATTAAAAACTCAGAATTTTCCCTTGCGACATAAAAAAAAAAAATATTACAACATGTCATAGCTCTCAATAATTCTTATTTTGAGGGAAAACAATTCTTTCTTCTAATGTCGTTACAAGTTCCTACGCTATTCCTTGATTGTCTAGATAACGTTATGAAAAAGGTTATTGTATAAATATGGCAACTTTTTGGGGAAAATAAAATTGGGTTAGTTTTCAGGCCTTTTGGGCAGGTTGAGTGTAGTCATTGGACTAAATTTTAGCAGGACCTGGCAACCCTGAGTCTGACTAGTAGAAGCGTTGTCTTCTCTTCCCTAGCAGTAGAAACTCAAACATAGAAAAACAACCTAGCTTTTGAACAAAACTATGTAAATGGCCAAGAAACACAATACTTTCGTTTCAAGTAAATTAGACTTACCTGTGCACAGCGCTTCTAAAAAATAATCTTTCACTCAGCTCTTCACGTGCGCACAGCCCGGCCAGACAGTGTTGCAGCGCTAAGTGAAATAGGCTATATAAGATTCTTAGTTTTGAATTTGTGCAATGAATTTAACGGCTATGAACCCCCCCCCCCCCCAAAAAAGGCAGAAATACTTTGAAACAGCTACTGCAGCATTTATTTTACTATAAATGGGATCATAATTGACTATTTTTATTCACAAAGGCGAGTGAAATGCTCACAATGTGGAGCCCTGACCACCAGCCAACATGGCTGGTGAAATAGACATCTTGCCTGCCAATGACAAAATCTACCCGCATTTGGCAGGTGGCCGGTGTTAATTTTAGGCCCTGATGTCAACTTCAAGTCCATGTAACTTGTGTTTTGTTAAACCACATTTAACTTAACTAAATTAGGCATCCCCTAAACAAAGAGGCTAAACACTTGTTCTACAACTATAATTTAGTTATATCTTTTTATTATTACAAATAAAATATTCCACTAACATTGAAGATATTTTGTGTATATTGTTTACAAAACATGAAAATTAAATACATTTTAATACTACTTTGTAACAAAATGTGAAAACCAAGGGATCTGAATAATTTTGCAAGGCAATTATTTTGCAATTATGTGTCTGCCATTCATAGTAGTCACAGGGCCACAATTAATTTTTGTGTCTACCCTAGTTGTGAGAGTGTTACCTCTATACAAGCTGAATTGGTGTACATGTTAAAATGTGGACTCACGCTGGTGACTTTGCGATAGATCTGTGCAGCATTCTGGCACTCCGAGTAGGGGTACTCTGAGGTGGCCATCTCCAGCATACACATCCCAAAGGCATAGACGTCCACTGCCTCGTCATAGTGCTCCTCATACATCTCTGGGGCCATGAACTCTGGGGTGCCTGGGAGGACAGGGGTCAAAGGTTAGAAAGGAGGATACTATTAGAATCTGGAGGCTGTTGTCCATTTGAGAAAGACTAATAGATGACGAGACACCATGTGTTACTGATGCAGTCAGGTTGGATCTCCTACCTATGACACTCTTGGCGAAGGAGGCCCTCTTGAGCGTGGCCAGCCCCAGGTCTCCTATCTTTACGGAGCCGGTGGGGCCCGTGATGAAGATGTTGTCACACTTCAGGTCCCTGTGGATGATAGGAGGGTCCCGGGTGTGGAGGAAGTGGAGGCCCTTTAGGATCTGTCTACACCAGCTCCTTAAGACCTTGGGTTTCATCACCTTGAAGCGCTTCAGATACCTACAGGAGGGAAGGACATCAGTATCACCATCAATACATTCTACAGTCTTGGGATTGATAATCGACTCAAATTCGTTTTAACTTGGGGCTAACTTGGAGCAACTATTAATGTGCATATCACCCCTTGCCTCTTTGCAGTACTAGGGATAAAAACAAACTTAGTCATCTGATCAATGATAAATAATACTCCAGCACACATGTTGACTGGTTTGTTGGGGGAATGCATTAGAAAAAATATTTGTGTTGCGTTTATGTATAGATGCAGCCCAGTTATAGCCTGTTCCATTGACCATCATCTCTGACAGGTCTGACAGCACACTCACGTTTTGAGTGTTCCGGAGGTCATGAGCTCAGTCACTAGGACAATGCACTTCTTCCCTTTGAGGGGTGACTCCCAAAAGTCGTAGAAGCGGACGATGTTGGGGTGCTGCAGCCCCTTCAGCATCTCGGCCTCCTCCTTAAACCGCTGACGCTCCACTTTGGTCAGCTTACGGTCCTGAGGGAGGGGAAGGAAGGGGACAGAGGTCAAATCCAGGCATGTGGCCAGGAAAATATGCCTGGTTGAACCTTGGTAATTTCCAATGTTCTTCATAATCAAATGTTGCAACACTCTATACAAACTGTGGACAGAGATCATGTGAAATGAAGAGGTAATTACCTTGTTATGGATAGGGGGCAGCATTTTCACGTGTGGATAGAAAACACTGAAGTTTCTAAAACTGTTTGAATGATGTCTGTGAGTATAACAGAACTCAAATGGCAGGCGAAAACCTGAGAAAATTTCCCACTTCCTGGTTGGATTTGAGGTTTGTAAGTTTTCAACTCTTGGCCTATCGAATACACAGTGTCTATGGGGTCATTTTGCACTTCCTAAGGCTTCCACTAGATGTCAGTCTTTAGAACCTTGTTTGATGCTTCTACTGTGAAGTGGGGCCGAATGAGAGGGGATTGAGTAAGGTCTGCCATGCGCGTTCACGTGAGAGCGAGCTCTGTTCCATCGCATTTCTGAAGACAAAGGAATTCGCCGGTTGGAACATTATTGAAGATTTGTTAAAAACATCCTAAAGATTGATTCTATACTTCGTTTGACATGTTTCTACGGACTGTAATATGACTTTGTCTGAACTTTTGCCTGGACCTGCCCGCGCGTCGTTAGTTTAGATTGTGTACTGAACGCGCAAACCAAAAGGAGTAATTTGGACATAAATGGACTTTATGGAACAAATCAAACATTTGTGGAACTGGGATTCCTGGGAGTGCATTCTGATGAAGATCAAAGGTAAGTTAATATTTATAATGCTATTTCTAACTTATGTTGACTCCAACATGGCGGATATCTTCTTGGGTTGTGTTGGTCTCTGAGCGCCGTACTCAGATTATTGCATGGTTTGCTTTTTCCGTAAAGTTTTTTTGAAATCTGACACAGCGGTTGCATTAAGGAGAAGTATATATTTAAATCTGTGGATAACACTTGTATCTTTTATCAATGTTTATTATGAGTATTTCTGTGATTTGATGTGGCTCTGTACAAATTCACGGGATGTTTTGGAGGCAAAGACAAATGTAAACTAAGGTTTTTGGATACAAATATGAACTTGACCGAACAAAACATACATGTATTGTGTAACATGTTGTCCCGGGAGTGTCATCTGATGAAGAATATCAAAGGTTAGTGGTTGATTTTATCAATATTTCTGCTTTTTGTGACTCCTCTCTTTGGTTGGAAAATCGCTGTATGCTTTCTGTGACTAGTTGCTGACCTAACATAATGATATGTTATGCTTTCGCCGAAAAGCCTTTTTTTGAAATCGGACACTGTGGTTGGATTAACGAGAATTTTATCTTTAAAATGGTGTCGAATACTTGTATGTTTGAGAAAATTGAATTATGAGATTTCTGTTGATTGAATTTGGCACCCTGCAATTTCATTGGCTAGCGGAACCCCAGTCCTAGACAGGTTAACATCAGAGCATTTCCAGAGGGACCTATACGCAGGATGGGAGAGTGGGCCTACAGTATGTGCAGGAAGCGCTTCCCTTGCTCCGTCTGTTTGTCCGTCTGGTATTAGTGTGTCTGTGCGCCATATTCAGCTCACTAATTGAAACATAGGTTTGACCCAGCTGGTCACCCCAGGGCAATGATTACTTTGGGCAGTGAGGACCAGTACGGGAAAATGAAAAATAAAGTTAATCAATTATATATTTTACGGGGACTGAAGGTGAGTTAAGGCTGCCAGGCTTGCTAGGACAGACCAGACAACTTCAATTAGCACTAAGGTGTGTAGAAAGAAGTGTCGAGGCCTTTGGGCCCAACAAGTGGTAGGAGTCTCTCACAACCTACCCCACCCAAATTCAGAGGCCTTTGAAGTCCCTTTCTGCTGTTCAGAGACCATTCACTGGCATTTTCTACAAGAAATCTGCCTCCAGAAATAAAACCTTCTCCCAAGTGGGTGTGACACCTACTCCCGTTTACATTTAACATTTAAGTCATTTAGCAGACGCTCTTATCCAGAGCGACTTACAAATTGGCGTTGCCTACTGCTTGGATTCCACCTGGCGATCTGTTCACCGTCTGCCCTGGCTTGTCTCCCCCTGTCTGGTCCCCCCGCTCTCCTGAGCTTTCGCTCGCCTCCAGCACACACGCACTGTTGGGGCGAGTGACTCTGAACTTACAATGGCTAGCCCAAAGTCGTTATATACAACGACAAAAAAAAAAGCATTTTGCCATTCGCCTCCTGAATGCTTTGTTGACTGTTTACCCAACCGTGGGACAGACTGTTTGTTCCCACACTCGGGACTGACTTTCTATTGGTTACACAGACTTTTGGCCTCCCATCCTATTCTAACCACTCCTCACCAGCTTTGTAGTCATGTTACCTGATGAAATTGTTGTACAATATGATCTTGTCGTTATCTAATGCACATTCAAATGTCATAAAATCAACATGGTAGAGCTCTCCCCCGTGCCCTGATTGTATTACTACTGATGATATCTGGAAATGTGCATGTACACCCTAGCCCATCTACTGTTGCTAGCCCCAATGCTGACTTTTGCTTTGATATCGGTTTTCACTGATTTCTGCTCTCGTAAAAGCCTGGGCTTTCTGCACGTTAACACGAGAAGCTTATAACCTAAAATAGATCAATTGAAAGTGTGGGTTCCCAGCTCCAATCCAGATGTGTTGGTCATTACTGAGACGTGGGTTAAGGAAGAGTGTTTTGAATACTGATGTTAACCTTACTGGTTATAACCTTTTTCAGCAAGACAGATCTTCCAAAAAAGGTAGGGGAGTGGCAATCTTTACCAAGGATCACCTTCAGTGCTCAGTTGTCTCTACCAAGTCTGTCCCCAAACTATTTGATTGTTTTAAGCATTAAACTTTCAAATAGCTCTTTGTTGACTGTTGCTGGGTGCTATCGTCCTCCATCAGCACCGGCCAGTACCCTACCTGCCCTAAGCTCTCTCCTGGCCCCTTACACTAAGTCTGAATTTGTAATCACCGTTTTACAGCCTGTGTTCCTAAATGGCTGCTCAGTGAAACAACCTGTCCTGATTTGTCATAGACGCTTGCTAAAAAACTTTAATGAGCATGCCCTCCTTCATGAACTGGCCTCTGTAAATGGTATAGAATCAGCTTGATCCCCTCTGTCAAAGACTCTTGGACCTTCTTGTTTGATATTTTCAGTGGTATTGTTAACAAACACACTCCAATAAAGAAAACGAGAATTAAAAACCGGTTCAGCCCCTGGTTCGACCGTGATCTTGTAGAGTTACTACACCTCAAGAATTGCATTTGGCGAAATGCTCGACAAAAGCATACTCAGGCTGACTGGCTCTCGTTCAGGCAAATGAGAAATCATTGCACTCAGGCTATCCAGAAGGCCAAAGTTAGTTATTTTAAGGAGCAGTTCCCTCTGTGGGTCTAACCCCAAAAAGTTCTGGAAAACAGTTAAAGACCTGGAAAACAAACCCTATACCTCTCAGATGCCCATGTCCCTTAATGTTGATGTGGTTGTTACTGACAAAAGCACATGGCTGAGCTTTTTAAAATCACCACTTCATAAAGTCAGGATTCCTATTTGACTCAGCCATGCTTCCTTGCCCGTCCAACATTGCCTCATCTCCCAACTCTTCTAATGAGACTAGCCCCGACGCTCCTCCCTCTTTTTCCCCTGCCCATATACAAAGTTTCTCCCTGCAGGCGGTCACTGAGTCAGAGGTGCTAAAGGAGCTCCTTAAAACTTGACCCCCAAAAAAACATCTGGGTCATATGGTTTAGACCCTTTCTTCTTTAAGGTTGCTGCCCCATCATTGCCAAGCCTTTCTCTGACCTTTTTTAAAAAAGGGGGAGATTAAGGTGATCCTAACTGTTATAGGCCTATTTCTATTTTACCCTGTTTATCAAGTGTTGGAAAAACTTGGCTTTCTTGATGTCTATAGTATGCAATCTGGTTTCTGTGTCAGCGCAACCTTAAAAAAGGTCCTCAATGATGTCACCATTGCTCTTGATACTAAGCAATGTCGTGCTGCTATTTTTTATTGACTTGGCCAGAGCTTTTAATACGGTAGACCATTCCATTCTTGTGGGCCGGCTAAGGAGTATCGGTGTCTCCGAGGGGTCTTTGGCCTGGTTTGCTAACTACCTCTCTCAAAGAGTGCAGTGTATAAAGTCAGAACATCTGCTGTCTCAGCCACTGCCTGTCACAAAGGGAGTACCCCAAGGCTCTAACCTAGGCCCCACGTGCTTCAATTTACATTAGCATAGCTCAAGCAGTAGGAAGCTCCCTCATCCATTTATATGCAGATACAGTCTTATACTCAGCTGGCCCCTCCCCGGAGTCTGTTAAAAAGCTCTACAACAAAGCTTTCTTGGTGTCCAACAAGCGTTCTCTGCCCTTTACCTTTGTTTTGGAGGTGTTCAGAACAAGGTTGTGGTTTGGTAAGAAGAATGCCCCTCTCCCCACAGGTGTGATTACTACTTCTGAGGGTTTAGAGCTTGAGGTAGTCACCTCATACAAATACTTGGGAGTATGGCTAGACGATACACTGTCCTTCTCGCAGCACAAATCAAAGCTGCAGGCTAAAGTTAAATCTAGACTTGGTTTCCTCTATCGTAATCGCTCCTCTTTCACCCCAGCTGCCAAACTAACCCCGATTCAGATGGCCATCCTACCCATGCTAGATAACAGAGAAGTAATTTATAGATCGGCAGGTAAGGGTGCTCTCGAGCAGCTAGATGTTCTTTACCATTCGTCCATCAGATTTGACATCAATGCCCCTTATAGGACACATCACTGCACTCTACAGTCGTAGCTAAAGGTTTTGAGGATGACAAATAGAACGTTTTCAAAGTCTGCTGCCTCAGTTTGTATGATGGCAATTTGCATATACTCCAGAATGTTATGAAGAGTGATCAGATGAATTGCAATTAATTGCAAAGTCCCTCTTTGCCATTCAAATTGACTGAATCCCCAAAAAACATTTCCACTGCATTTCAGCCCTGCCACAAAAGGACCAGCTGACATCATGTTAGGGATTCTCTCGTTAACACAGGTGTGAGTGTTGACGAGAACAAGGCTGGAGATCACTCTGTCATGCTGATTGAGTTCGAATAACAGACTGGAAGCTTCAAAAGGAGGGTGGTGCTTGGAATCATTGTTCTTCCTCTGTCAATCATGGTTACCTGCAAGGAAACACGTGCCGTCATCATTGCTTTGCACAAAGGGTTTCACAGGCAAGGATATTGCTGCCAGTAAGATTACACCTAAATGAACCATTTATCGGATCATCAAGAACTTCAAGGAGAGCTGTTCAATTATTGTGAAGGCGGCTTCAGGGCGCCCAAGGAAGTCCAGCAAGCGCCAGGACCGTCTCCTAAAGTTGATTCAGCTGCGGGATCGGGCATCACCAGTACAGAGCTTGCTCAGGAATGGCAGCAGGCAGGTGTGAGTGAATCTGCACGCACAGTGATGCAAAGACTTTGAGGATGGCCTGGTGTCAAGAAGGGCAGCAAAGAAGCCACTTCTCACCAGGAAAAACATCAGAGACAGACTGATATTCTTGCCTAGTTAAATAAAAATATATATGGTCATGGAGAATAAGGGGTGTAAGCATAGCTCAGCAAACAGACACTTGCTGCAAAGCACCATGTGGTTTACTTCAGTAGGACCAAAGGCTCTTTCACAGTGTGCGTGTCAGTGTGAGAGTGCATGGTGTTGAAGTGATAGATACCACTGGGTCAGGGACAACATATAGACTCTTAGACACCATAGAGCTCTATTGAAAGCACACATTCTATGAACTAAGGCTGTGACTAGTGTTGTCATGATACCAGTATCATCATACTTGGAAGTAAGGAAGCCAAACATAAAGCAGACTGAATGAGAAGAAAAAAGTCCTAATGTTGAAAAAAAAAGAGCCTTATGTTCTCACCCAGAGCCACATGTTTATTTTGCAAGCTAAAGCACACAATATTTTACAAAAGTAGGCTTTTAAAAAAAAGAGCCATAGAGTTTAGTTTAAAACATTTTGCCAAGGAAAAATTGTTATCGTAGTCATGCTAGTTGTGACCCCCCCACCAAGGGTGAGGATCTGATGTCCCTGGGGGACACAAGTGCACACAGATCCCACATCAGGGGAGAGAAAACATTAAATCAATATCTTCCTCTTTCTCCCACCCCCTCTCCTCTGCATTCCATTTACACCCCTGCTCCCCCATTTTCATCAACCACTCCTTTCTGCTCCCATCAGCTCCCCCTCATCTTCCCCATCCCTCCATCTGCTTACCACAGAAAAAGAAGCACCAGTAGGTCTGATGGGTTCCTGAGTGTGATGCTTTGCTTTCCCTTTAGAACACAGTGAGAGTAGTCACCCAACCCAGCGCCACACAGAGAAGCGGACGCCATTAACGATAAGATCTGATGAACATAAAACCAAGAGATCAAAATCCATTCAATTATTCAACCTACGGATTGGAAATTGGAGAGAGTGAAAAGAGCGATGAGGAATTCAATGAGTGAGCGTGAGACTAGTAAAACAAAGTGAAGAGATTATTTTAAACAGAGGCTGTGTGTGAGTGAGAAAAACAGAGGGTATTTTATTAGGCCTCAGATGCAATATCACGTGCAATGAGGGGGAGTGATCTGGAGGAGTGTGTGTGTTAAGTATTATTAGTCATATGTATGGGATACACACAATATACACACACACACAGTCCAAAGAAATACTTACTTGCAAGTTCCTTCGACAATGCAACAATAAATACAAACAAAAGTATATGGCTCAGTAGAATAGAGATTTTAGCATATGTACAATACAGGAAGGCACAAATTATAGTCCAATATTTACACGTGTTTTGGGGAACAGGGGATTGGAGGCAAGTGTTTAAATTGTGCAGTGTGTGGGGGGGGGGGGGGGGATTTTTCACTGCACTCTGAAGTCCAATAAATAATTGACAGCTGCAGAGAGGCTGAGCTGTACTATGGTAGGTGGTAGCAGGCAGGGGATGGGCTGAGTGGGGCTGTCCCCAAATGCTGCTGCACAGGAGGATCCCTTTCCACTATATCCCCCTCCTTGAATGACTACCTCATCTCTGTACGCAAAACATCATTATCTGTAAGGTCCCTCAGTCGAGCAGTGAATTTGAAAACACCGATTCAACCAGACCCTGGTGGTTTTCCAATGCCTTGCAAAGAGGGGCACCTATTGGTAGACGGGGTAAAAAAGAGCAAACATTAAATAGCTCTTTGATCACGGTGAAGTTATTATTTACACTTTGGATGGTGTATCAATCCACCCAGCCGTTACAAAAGATACAGGCGTCTTTCCTAATTCAGTTGCCGGAGAGGAAGGAAACAACTCAGGGATTTCACCATGAGGCCAATGGTGACTAAAACATTTACAGAGTTTAATGGGTGTGATAGGAGAAAACTGAGGATGGCTCAACAACATTGCAGTTACTCCACAATACTAACCTAAATGACAGAGTGAAAAAGAAGGAAACCTATACAGAATACAAATATTGTTTGCATTAAGGGACTAATGTAAAAGTGCAAAAAAATGTGTCAAATAAATTAAGATTATGTCCTGAATACAAAGTGTTATGCTTCGGGCAAATCCAACACATCAGAGTAACACTTCATATTTTCAAGGATGGTGGTGGCTGCATCATGTTATGTGTATGCTGGTCATCAGCAAGGACTAGGGAGTGCTTTTGGGGGGATAAAAAAATAAACAAAATAGAGCTAAGCACAGGCAAAATCCTAGAGGAAACCATGGTTGTCTGCTTTTCGAAAAGACACTGGGAGACAAATTCATCTTTCAACACAAGGCCAAATATACACAGGAGTTGCTTACCAAGAGATATTGAATGTTCCTGAGTAGCCTAGTTACAGTTGACCATGTCAAGTCTTGAAAATGGTTGCAATGATCAACTTGAGAGCTAGGAGAATTTAAATAATAATGTGCAAATATTGTACAATCCAAGCATGCAAAGCTCTTAGAGACTTACCCAGAAAAACTCACAGCTGTAGCTGCTGCCAAAGGTGATTCTATCACGTATTGACTCAGGCGTGTGAATACTTATGTAATTTAATAAATTTGCTAAAATTTCAAAAAACATGTTTAGATGGTGTAGATTGAGAAAAATTACAATTTAATCAATTCGGGCTTTAAACAAATGTGGAGTAAGTCTCAATGGGTGTGAATACCCAAGGCACTGTACATCCTAAAAACCAGTGTTATTTTTGTTTTAATAGGGCTGTAGCAGTCCCCGAAATTGTATTGTAACCAATGCATCCATGAATTAAACTCAATTCTGCCATTTTCAAATAGCTGTGCTGTAAACATTGTGTACATGCATGTGAGATCACGCACACGTGTGTGTGTGCGTGTAGAGAGAGACCCAGCTAATGTAGCCATCTTCCAGAACAGGCTGTATAGAGTAGCCCAAAACTGGAGCCAGGCAGAATTGAAGGCACACAGATCCATCCCATCGGGCCATGCTTTAACTCTATTCGTACAAGATTGTAGGTGCGATTGTCCTCACTCATGAAACAATCTCACCTGGCATCCCAGAAGTAGGTGAAACATAGTTATACTACCAGTATAACTCCAGAGCCCTATCATAATGCCTTAAAACTAAATCACCACCAGCTTAACCAGGCCAATGTCCAGTGCTTCATGTCTAACAATTCCGATGATTGTCCGACTGGATAAAGTTCAGTTACCACTGAAGTCTAATGAACGCAAACATAACCATGGCTGGGTCACTACACATTGAGATACATAATATGGCCCAGTCACAAACAAAAGTTCAGAATTGTAGTGGCAAACGTGAAAAGATCACCTGATGTGTCGCTTGGGCAGCATGACAGGAAGCAATTATTAGTGACCCATCCGAGTCAAAGATCAGAGAAACTGGAACTACACAGACGGGATGCTGGAACGAGAGACGCTCTGAAGATCCATGAGAAACAGTCCTCGTGAAAACAGTAACCCTTCCAGTGGTCTCCCAGGCTTTCTGTTCGAGAACAGGACACAAAAACACATCACAGATCTTTCCAGCAGTCGTTAGTTTTCCTAAGGTTACCGACACCAAAGGGACTTTTCCACCACTGAATGGATGGTAAAAGCTATTTTATGTCTTTGAGGACCTGAACAACAAAAAGCCAATTTGCCTTCAGTGTTGTTTTTCTCTTGTTCCAAGTGGTCATTCTGTTAAGAGACCAAGTTAAAGTTAGTCAATAGCTGTCCTGGTCCAGCTGGACAAAGACTAGGCCTGCCCTCTGAGCCTGACCGTGTGTTTTGAAGTAGGAACTAAAAACACTGGTGGGAGAAAGTAGTCTGTAGTTTCTAGTGGCTTCCAGCACGTCATTCCATTGATTACAGACCACCACAGGGTCGGTGAGGGTACAATAACAGAGCTCAGTGGGGCAAGGTTGCTTGTTAAAAGGTTAACAGCCTTTATCATTGCCAATATTCATGTGTGACCTACAGAATTTTTTACGTATCAAATTTGCACTGCTTCGTCCTGGACATAGCTGGATAAATGAAGTCTTATTTTACATCAATTGAACCAAAGCAGAAGAGGGCAGGAAGGAATAAACTAAAGCATCATTGCAGGGCCTAACAGGGTTAGTGGCAGGCAGCCAGGGTTATCCAGCCATTGAAAGTCATGACTAACCCAGGAAGAGGGCCGTCTGTGGGGGTGGACTCAGTCAGCTTCGGGCCTTGGCCGTTTTGCTGGAGGATCCATAATCGGAAAAAATATCCACACGATGTTCAGATGACGCGCATGCGTGCACACACACACAGTGAATGATGGCTTGCTGTGGCAGAATGACCTTAATTAATCCTGCCATGGGGCTGCTGGAAAAACGTGGGTTGTGTATTAAAAGGACTCCCCCACACCTTTAATCGTGCGCACTTCTTAACAGACAGTCGCACACACCAATTTCTCTGTGAAGGCAATAGAAAAAAACAAGTACTTTTATTTATCAAGATGGATCCATTCCATTTCACAGCAGAAATGTGAAGAATCTAACCTGAACAAAGACTGGACTGAGGATAAAATAAAACATTTATTGCACAACGGTTGAGACAGACCTCCAGAAAACCCAATACATTCCCAGCACATTTCTAGTTCACTAATAATGATCTAGCCTGCAGCTCATTCCGATGTAAAACATTAGCCACAAAACTCTCAAAGACAAGTAGATATTTTTTCAAAGATGTTATTCACCAGTCTTGTTATGCCGGCATAAGAAGACTGGTGAATAACATGTGCCATCAACGCCAAACCCTAACGACACTAATTGTGCACTGCCCTACGGGACTCCCCATCACAGCCGGTTGTGATACAGCCTGGAATCGAACCAAGGTCTATAGTGACACCTCTAGCACAGACCGCTGCACCAAAAGAGACAAGGAAGCCACTGCTACTTGACTATGACACAAGCCTATTACACATCCCAACATCAATACCTTACATTGCCATTAATCATAGGGCTTTTGCACCATTTATCGTTTGCTCTTAACCCCCAATGAACTAGTTCTTCCTCCGGCCTGATCCCGCTTTAACCATGGGAAGAGATTAGCTGCATCTGTGATTATACACCCCCCCCGGTCATAGTGCCATAAAACATACCGGAACACTTCACTAAACGCTACATGGGAGTCAACTAGCCCATGATACAATATTTGTATAACTTGAGATTGAGAGATTGCTTTGAAAAGAGGAAATGGTTTAATGACATAACATGCAGTTACACAGCTATACTCTATGAACACAGTAGCTAGGCTATACTAAATGTGTCCCGGAGTAAGCCTACTCCTGGACCAGCTAGGAGTAATTCACATTTTTATTAGGATCCCCATAAGCGGACACCATAACGTCAGCTCATCTTCCTGGGGTCCAACACAGAATTTAAAAAGACAACCAATTACATTAAGACATTACACACATTCAACAAGTAGACAATTACATTTCCTGAAAAGGTAATACATTAAACATTCAGTGGGATTAGGATCTGTCCAGTCATAATATTTTAAGAAGAAATCCGCCCCTGCATTCTGTCCCATCAGTCATCCAGTGCAGAAAGTTTTGGCCGGCAACAGCGTACCTGTCATCTCTGTTACCATGGAGCTGGGCTGAGGGCTCCTTATAATTGACACACTGGCATCTAGGGTGGCCCGGTGAATGATTTAATTCAGGGGTGAGATGGTGAGACTGACTGCAGCAACAGTAAAATGTCAGTAGGAGGAGTGTGCACATCCAAACATACATAAGGGCACATCAGTCCTTTTAAAATGAGGAAAGATGGACAGATGCAGTACACAAATTTACAAAACTAACCCAAGCCTAAATACTGATTAAAAACACTGACCATTGTCAGTCCAATGACATGCCAGCTACTCTACCGGATGTTTGCGTGTGTGAAGGGCCGTGGCCAAAGTGTGTATAACCTGGACTATGACACAGCCCTCCCAATAAGCATCTTTCCAGTCACAGACTAAATGTGGAGGTTGGCAAAAAAGTACCGCCTTTGACACACAGCTGAACATTGGTGATAATAAGCTTTCCCCCCCCCAAACTAATGCTGCTTATGTAATGGGCTCGGCAATTACAGGGTCGCACACGGAAATTCTGCCTGATTAGATCGGTGTGTCAGAGAGAAAGAGAATGTGTCTGACAGCTTACAGTGCCTGTGATAGACAGCGAGAAATGAGGGAGCGTAACAGTGAAAAAAAAGCCTGGTAATAAACCAAGCTGAGGACAACGGGGTCATGTGGCCTAGAGGAGAAGAGCCATGTTGCCATCAGTGTTGTTTGGACAGGATCAGAGAAAAAGGGACAATCAGAGCCTCAGGCAGTCAGTCTCTCTACAATACAGACAGGGGCTTCCTCTCCATCCACTATGGGAGGATTAGAGCCAGTGGCCAAGAGGGCAGCAAGCCTTAGAACCAAATTAGCCTGCTCCACTCCCACCCTCTCAACTGCTGAGCAGCAGCCGGGCACCTGGTGGACAGTTTACCCCCTTTTTGAACAATTCCATTGGTTCTAGGTGCTACTTCTTGTCCATGGCGCACTGGGCAAGCCATATGCGCCTATTTAGGACAAAACGGCATAATGCACCCACCTCAAAGGGTTAAATACTGATGGGGGTGGGGACCCGAGTTCTGTAGATGACTGAACCACTGATTGACAGGGGCAGATGACCCTGCCCATGGGCTTCTGTTGTTTCTCCATGGTGCTCAGCAGCCAGCTCAGGTTTCTTTAATAAGACAACACCAGCAACACAAAGCCCACTGTGCCACTGCGAATCCACCAGACAGTGGGGGTGCAGGAGCCAGATATCTGGATGTGTACAGCCGTACATCATAGCATGTTCCAGCTGGTGTTGACATCCTAAAGTTAACTACCTGTGAGTGTGTTTTGGTTAACAGGGAATAACTGAGGTACCATGAAACCCAGTGATGAGGCCTTAGTTGGAGCTAAGAGAAAGCCATCTGTTCAGGGTCAGCGCACCTCTCAGGTAGGAGGATACTCAGTTCATATTCACTTTGTTCACATCTGAAAATCAGTCAAACCAGTGACAGACAGTATGACAGGGGATACTCAGATGTCTTGGACACCACTTCCAGGTCAGTCATCTTGAGACCAAGCTTGCATCCAAATTACAGTACCATAAGGTCTGGAAAGGTTTTCACAGTAGAGTCAGCATCTGTCAAGACCTTTCAGATGCTGAAGCCTTTATGGATTTTTTTTTTTTAAATAAAATTAAAAAAAGAGACAAGGGAGCAATTATTCAGGATGATTGCCTGTTCTGCTGGTCTGAGGGTGTCAGAGCACTACTTGGGCTTTAGGGACCTGTCCTAAGCTGAACCGGAAGTCTAACTCGCCCCCTTTCCCTCGCCAATTTTATTGCCTGCTGTAGTGAAGCGGCACAGAGCCAGAGAGACAGGCTTGACGCAACAACGCTGTCTAACACACACAATTAATGAACAGCCCAACTCTGTTGCCCCCAACCCCAGCTATTAGAGGTTTCAGCTAATTATTTTTCATGGTGATTACCCTGAATGGTCTTTATGAATCACCCAATAAAACTACCGGTAGTTGGGGAAAAAACTATTCATGTTAGAAGTATCTGGATTGTACAATATTTGCACATCATTTTTTAAATTCTTCAAGCTGTCAAGTTGGTTGTTGATAATTGCTAGACATCCAAGTCTTGCAATAGATTCAAGCAGATTTAAGTCAAAACTGTAGCTAGGCCACTCAGGAACATTCAATGTTGTCTTGGTAAGCAACTCCAGGTGTATATTTGGCCTTGTGTTTTAGGTTATTGTCCTGCGGAAAAGGTAAATGTCTCCCAGCATCTGTTGGAAAGCAGACTGAACTAGGTTTTCCCTGTTCTTAGCTCTATTCCATTTATTTTTATCCTAAAAAACTCCTTAGTGCTTACCAATGACAAGCATATCCATCACATGATGCAGGCACCACGCTTGAAAATATGGAGAGTGGTAGTCAGTAATGTTTTGTATTGGATTTACCCCAAACATAACAGGACAAAAAGTGACTTGCTTTGCCACATTTTTTGCAGTATTACTTAAGTGCCTAATTGCAAACAGGATGCATGTCAAGGGGTGTGAAAACTTTCCGAAGACATTGTATGATATTATGTAAAATGACTTAATGAGCAGCAGTAGCCATAAGCAAAGCAACCCTTGCCCTCATACCAGGCCTGACAGTTGGAGACTCTTACACAGCACAATAGGGAGTGTGGAGGAAAATGCATTACATAATTTGTCTCGTGCTCTCAATGATGCCTCAAATTGTCCGAGTGGATTAACAGTCATACTGTATTGCACTGTAACACGACTGTAGGGTCTAGGCCTACTTTCAACACTATTGTAGTCCTCTTCTATAGGGTTGTTTGAGATTTCAATGTGCTTGAGGTAGGGCAGTCGAGTGGTCTGCGGGAGCCTGTGTACAACAGGTAGGCCTGTGATGTGGAATGGAGGTTTGATAAATTATCTGTGAGAGGAGTTTGATGAGGGGTTTCTGCGTGCAATAACGGAGGAAGTTCATTTTATGAATCTGCGTGCAATAACGGAGGAAGTTCGTTTTCCTTCACAGAAAACACATTTCGGCAGAAAATAGCTTAATTATCATCAGTTAACAGAAGTGCAACACTATTTGGCTAGGGGCCACACAAGTAAATGAGCTTACAATGAAAAAGCATGGCATTTGCTGCAAAAACAGTGCATGGCCATCATATTTCTAATGTTAATCATAGAAATAATGTGTAGCCAGCTACATTGCCTACTGTTTTGCTTGAAGTTAACATTGCATTTTACCTGTGAAAAGACTGCTGATAGAACGCCTGTTCATGAATTCTCATCCGAGTGGAGAAGTACAACTGAAGCACAAAATGTGTCTGATGCCAAGCAGAAAATACAATAAGAAATATCTTAGTGCGTTGTTTGTAAATGCAGATCTAAAAAGCTTCTTATGAGTTCTGCGTTAAAGCGATCCCTGAAACCTACCCCACTAAAACCAGATATAAAGTACGTAGAAAAGAAAGACATATTTTATCATCTTTGAGAACTAACAATCAGCAAAATAAAAGCTAGAGAGTTAGGGAGAATTGGAAAATCAAAATCTATTTCAGCAGTATTGATTTTGTTATTACGTTTGATCCGCACAAAAAAAATAAAAAAAAATAAACATGGCATTAGACAAGGCAGAGTCAGAGGATATTAGCTTTAAAAACCGCAACATTTTCTCAGCGCCATGGCAAAATGTGTAGAATGAGGACATTTGCTTTAACTGCAAAAATCACTTGTTGGCATTGCAGGATATTGACCCCACCACCCCCAAACATTTTTTTCCCTCTTTAAAAATAAAAAGAATCGACACCAGCCAAGATGGGGGGGGGGGGGGGGGGGTGTAATTCCTAAAGAAGCAAATAAATGTTTGCCTCCTGTACAAGTAGGTCAGTGATGGCTGACATTTTGTTGGCGTCAGCCAGACAGGCAATCTTCCGCAAGCTGGTTTTGACAGGCTAGACAGGCTTTCGTCTCACAGTTGAGTTGCATTGTTCAGATGGTATTTCCACCACAAAAATCAGTCACACATCCTGAGTCAGGGGAGGGAAGAAGACCGGCGCTCAGATGCTCCAGGCTCTCTGATCGCAAATACAGTGCAGTCGGAAAGTATTCAGACCCCATGACTTTTTCCACATTTCGTTATGTTACAGCCTTGTTCTAAAAGGGATAACCCCCCCCCCCAAATCTACACACAATACCCCATAATGACAAAGCAAAAACCGGTTTAGACATTTTTGCAAATGCATTAAAAATATTACATTTACATAAAGTACCAGTCAAAAGTTGACACCTACTCATTCAAAGGTTTCTCAATTTTCACATCATAGAATAACAAAGACAAAACTATGAAAATCCCACTTATGGAATCAAAAAAGTTTGTTTAACACTTAAAGAAAGTGTCCCACATTAAAATATATTTTACATTTGAGATTCTTCAAAGTAGCCACCCTTTGAAGAGTGTGCAAAGAGTGTGCAAAGCGGTCAAGGCATTCTCTCAACCAGCTTCATGAGGTCGTCACCTGGGATGCATTTCAATTAACAGGTGTGCCTTGATAAAAGTACATTCGTGGAATTTATTTCCTTCTTAATGCATTTGAGCCAATCAGTTGTGTTGTGACATGGTAGGGGTGGTATACAGAAAATAGCCTTATTTGGTAAAAGACCAAGTCCATATAAAATGGCAAGAACAGCTCAAATAAGCAAAGAGAAACGACAGTTCGTCATTACTTTAAGACATGAAGGTCAGTCAATAAGGAACATTAAGTTTCTTCAAGTGCAGTCACAAAAACCATCAAGCACTATGATGAAACTGGCTCTCATGAGGACTGCCACAGGAATGGAAGACCCAGAGTTACCTCTGCTGCTGAGGATAAGTTCATTAGAGTTACCAGCCTCAGAAATTGCAGCCCAAATAAATGCTTCAGAGTTCAAGTAACAGACACATCAACAGTTCAGAGGAGACTGCAGAAATTTGACCATGGCCTGATTCACTCAAAGAAACCACTACTAAAGGACACCAATAATAAAGAAGATACTTGCTTGGGCCAAGAAACGAGCAATGGACAATAGACCGGTGGAATTCTGTCCTTTGGTCTGATGAGTCCAAATTTGAGATTTTTGGTTACAACCGCCGTGTCATTGTGAGATGCAGAGTAGGTAAACGGATAATCTCTGCATGTGTGGTTCCCACCGTGAAGCATGAAGGGGGAGTGATGGTGTGGGGGTGCTTTGCTGGTGACCCGGTCTGTAATATATCTACAATTCAAGGCACACTTAACCAGCATGGCTACCACAGCATTCTGCAGCGATACGCCACGCCATCCCATCTGGTTTGCGCTTAGTGGGACTTCCCAATTGGGATGAGTTGGACCGCAGAGTGAAGGAAAAGCAGCCAACAAGTGCTCAGCATGTCGGAACTCCTTCAAGACAGTTGGAAAAGCATTCCAGGTGAAGCTGGTTGAGAGAATTCCTAGATTATGCAAAGCTGTCATCAAGGCAAAGGGTGGGTACTTCGAAGAATCTAAAATATATTTGGATTTGTTTAACACTTTCGGTTACTACATTTTTCCATATGTTTAATTTCATAGGGTTGTGATATCTTCACTACTTTTCTACAATGTAGAAAATAGTAAAACAAAATAAAGAAAAACCCTTGAATGAGTAGGTGTCCAAACTTGATAGGTACTGTATCTAGACAGTTGTGTCTTTCAAATCATGTCCAATCAATTCTCAAATCGGAGGGCCTGTTGTCCGGGCCTCTGGCAGTCTATGGGGTGCCACAGGGTTCAATTCTTGGGCCGACTCTCTTCTCTGTATACATCAATGATGTCGCTCTTGCTGCTGGTGAGTCTCTGATCCACCTCTACGCAGACGACACCATTCTATATACTTCTGGCCCTTCTTTGGACACTGTGTTAACAACCCTCCAGACGTGCTTCAATGGCATACAATTCTCCTTCCGTGGCCTCCAACTGCTCTTAAATACATGTAAAACTAAATGCATGCTCTTCAACCGATCGCTGCCTGCACCTGCCCGCCCGTCCAGCATCACTACTCTGGACGGTTCTGACTTAGAATATGTGGACAACTACAAATACCTAGGTGTCTGGTTAGACTGTAAACTCTCCTTACAGACTCACATTAAGCATCTCCAATCCAAAGTTGAATCTAGAATTGGCTTCCTATTTCACAACAAAGCATCCTTCACTCATGCTGACAAACATACCCTCGTAAAACTGACCATCCTACCGATCCTCGACGATGTCATTTACAAAATAGCCTCCAATACCCTACTCAATAAATTGGATGCAGTCTATCACAGTGCCATCCGTTTTGTCACCAAAGCCCCACATACTACCCACCAATGCGACCTGTACGCTCTCGTTGGCTGGCCCTCGCGTCATACTCGTCGCCAAACCCACTGGCTCCAGGTCATCTACAAGACCCTGCTAGGTAAAGTCCCCCCTTATCTCAGCTTGCTGGTCACCATAGCAGCACCCACCTGTAGCACACGCTCCAGCAGGTATAGCTCTCTGGTCACCCCCAAAGCCAATTCCTCCTTTGGCCTCTCCTTCCAGTTCTCTGCTGCCAATGACTGGAACGAACTACAAAAATCTCTGAAACTGGAAACACTTATCTCCCTCACTAGCTTTAAGCACCAGCTGTCAGAGCAGCTCACAGATGACTGCACCTGTACATAGCCCATCTATAATTTAGCCCAAACAACTACCTCTTCCCCAACTGTATTTAGCTCCTTTGCACCCCATTATGTCTACTTAGCACATTCTTCCACTGCAAATCTACCATTCCAGTGTTTTACTTGCTATATTGTATTCACTTCACCACCATGGCCTTTTTTTGCTTTTACCTCCCTTCTCACCTCATTTGCTCACATTGTATATAGACTTATTTTTCTACTGTATGTTTGTTTTTACTCCATGTGTAACTCTGTTGTTGTGTCGAACTGCTTTGCTTCATCTTGGCCAGGTCGCAGTTGTAAATGAGAACTTGTTCTCAACCTACCTGATTAAATAAAGCTCAAATAAAATGAAATTAATAAATATTTAAATTTACCACAGGTGGACTCCAAATTAAGTTGTAGAAACATCAAGGATTATCAATGGAAACAGGATGCAGATGAGCTTCATTTTGAGTCTCATAGCAAAGGGACTGAATACTTAAGGCATTTATTTTATATACACACACACACACACACACACACACACACAGTTGAAGTCGGAAGTCTACATGCACCTTAGACAAATACATTGCAACTCAGTTTCACAATTCCTGACATTTAATCCTAGTAAAAATTCCCTGTTTTAGGTCAGATAGGATCACTTTATTTTAAGAATGTGAAATGTCAGAATAGAGAATTATTTATTTCAGCTTTTATTTATTTCATCACATTTCCAGTGGGTCAGAAGTTTGCATACTAATTGAGTGTATTTGGTAGCATTGCCTTTAATGTCTTAACTTGGGTCAAATGTTTTGGGTAGCCTTCCACAATAAGTTGGGTGAATTTTGCCCATTCCTCCTGACAAAGCTGGTGTAACTGAGTCAGGTTTGTCAGGCCTCCTTGCTCGCACACTTTTTTTTTTCCTCCCAGGTCTGCCCACCAATTTTCTATGGGATTGCGGTCAGGGCTTTGTGATGGCCACTCCAATACCGTCACTTTGTTGTCCTTAAGCCATTTTGACACAACTTTGGAAGTCTGCTTGGGGTCATTGTCCATTTGGAAGACCCCTTTGCGACCAAGCTTTAACTTCCTGACTGATATCTTGATGTTGCTTCAATATATCCACATAATTTTACTCCTCATGATGCCATCTATTTTGTGAAGTGCACCAGTCCCTCCTGCAGCAAAGCACCCCCACAACATGATGCTGCCTTCGGCTTGCAAGCATCCCTGTTTTTCCTCCAAACATAACGATGGTCATTATGGTCAAACAGTTCTATTTTTGTTTCATCAGACCAGAGGACATTTCTCCCAAAAAGTATGATCTTTGTGCAGTTGCAAACCGTAGTTTGGCTTTTTTTTTTATGGCGGTTTTGGAGCAGTGGCTTCTTCCTTGCTGAGCTGCCTTTCAGGTTATGTCGATATAGGACTCGTTTTACTGTGGATATAGATACTTTTGTACCCATTTCCTCCAGCATCTTCACAAGGTCCTTTGCTGTTCTGGGATTGATTAGCACTTTTCACACCAAAGTACATTCATCTCTAGGAGACAGAACATGTCTCCTTCCTGAGCAGTATGACGGCTGTGTGGTCCCATGGTGTTTATACTTGCGTACTATTGTTTGTACAGATGAACGTGGTACCTTCAGGCGTTTGGAAATTGCTCCCAAGGACTTGTGGAGGTCTACCATTTTTTTTTCTGAGGTCTTGGCTGATTTCCCCATGTTGTCAAGCAAAGAGGCATTGAGTTTGAAGGTAGACCTTGAAATACAGCCACACCTCCAATTGCCTCAAATGGTGTCAATTAGCCTATCAGAAGCTTCTAAAGCCATGACATCATTTTCTGGAATTTTCCAAACTGTTTAAAGGCACAGTCAACTTAGTGTATGTAAACTTCTGACTTACTGGAATTGTGATGCAGTGAATTATAAGTGGAATAACCTGTTTGTAAACAATTTTTGGAAAAATTACTTGTCATGCAAAGTAGATTTCCTAACCGACTTGCAAAAACTATAGTTTGTTAACAAGAAGTTTGTGGAGTGGTTGAAAAACGAGTTAATGACTCCAACCTAAGTGCATGTAAACTTCCGACTTCAACTGTGTGTGTGTGTGTGTGTGTGTGTGTGTGTGTGTGTGTATATATATATATATATAACATTTCTAAAAACCTGTTTTTGCTTTGTTATTATGGGGTATTGTGTGTAGATTGCTGAGGATTATATATATATATACACACACAGTGGGGAGAACAAGTATTTGATAACCTGCAAAATCAGCAGTGTTTCCTACTTACAAAGCATGTAGAGGTCTGTAATTTTTATCATAGGTACACTTCAACTGTGAGAGACGGAATCTAAAACAAAAACCCAGAAAATCACATTGTATGATTAAGTAATTCATTTGCATTTTATTGCATGACATAAGTATTTGATACATCAGAAAAGCAGAACTTAATATTTGGTACAGAAACCTTTGTTTGCAATTACAGAGATCATACGTTTCCTGTAGTTCTTGACCAGGTTTGCACACACTGCAGCAGGGATTCTGGCCCACTCCTCCATACAGACCTTCTCCAGATCCTTCAGGTTTCGGGGCTGTCGCTGGGCAATACGGACTTTCAGCTCCCTCCAAAGATTTTCTATTGGGGTCAGGTCTGGACACTGGCTAGGCCACTCCAGGACCTTGAGATGATTCTTAAGAAGCCACTCCTTAGTTGCCCTGGCTGTGTGTTTCGGGTCGTTGTCATGCTGGAAGACCCAGCCATGACCCATCTTCAATGCTCTTACTGAGGGAAGGAGGTTGTTGGCCAAGATCTCGCGATACATGGCCCCATCCATCCTCCCCTCAATACGGTGCAGTCATCCTGTCCCCTTTGCAGAAAAGCATCCCCAAAGAATGATGTTTCCACCTCCATGCTTCACGGTTGGGATGGTGTTCTTGGAGTTGTACTCATCCTTCTTCCTCCAAACACAGCGAGTGGAGTTTAGACCAAAAAGCTCTATTTGTCTCATCAGACCACATGACCTTCTCCCATTCCTCCTCTGGATCATCCAGATGGTCATTGGCAAACTTCAGACGGGCCTGGGCATGCGCTGGCTTGAGCAGGGGGACCTTGCGTGCGCTGCAGGATTTTAATCCATGACGGCGTAGTATGTTACTAATGGTTTTCTTTGAGACTGGTCCCAGCTCTCTTCAGGTCATTGACCAGGTCCTGCAGTGTAGTTCTGGACTGATCCCTCACCTTCCTCATGATCATTGATGCCCCACGAGGTGAGATCTTGCATGGAGCCCCAGACCGAGGGTGATTGACCGTCATCTTGAACTTCTTCCATTTTCTAATAATTGCGCCAACAGTTGTTGCCTTCTCACCAAGCTGCTTGCCTATTGTCCTGTAGCCCATCCCAACCTTGTGCAGGTCTACAATTTTATCCCTGATGTCCTTACACAGCTCTCTGGTCTTGGCCATTGTGGAGAGGTTGGAGTCTGTTTGATTGAGTGTGTGGACAGGTGTCTTTTATACAGGTAACGAGTTGAGAACAGGAGGGCTTCTTAAAGAAAAACGAACAGGTCTGTGAGAGCCGGAATTCTTACTGGTTGGTAGGTGATCAAATACTTATGTCATGCAATAAAATCCAAATTAATTACTTAAAAATCATACAATGTGATTTTCTGGATTTTTGTTTTAGATTCCGTCTCACAGTTGAAGTGTACCTATGATAAAAATTACAGACCTCTACATGCTTTGTAAGTAGGAAAACCTGCAAAATCGGCAGTGTATCAAATACTTGTTCTCCCCACTGTATATACACTGCTCAAAAAAATAAAGGGAACACTTAAACAACACAATGTAACTCCAAGTCAATCACACTTCTGTGAAATCTAACTGTCCACTTAGGAAGCAACACTAATTGACAATAAATTTCACATGCTGTTGTGCAAATGGAATAGACAAAAGGTGGAAATTATAGGCAATTAGCAAGACACCCCCAATAAAGGAGTGGTTCTGCAGGTGGTGACCACAGACCACTTCTCAGTTCCTATGCTTCCTGGCTGATGTTTTGGTCACTTTTGAATGCTGGCGGTGCTTTCACTCTAGTGGTAGCATGAGACGGAGTCTACAACCCACACAAGTGGCTCAGGTAGTGCAGCTCATCCAGGATGGCACATCAATGCGAGCTGTGGCAAGAAGGTTTGCTGTGTCTGTCAGCGTAGTGTCCAGAGCATGGAGGCGCTACCAGGAGACAGGCCAGTACATCAGGAGACGTGGAGGAGGCCGTAGGAGGGCAACAACCCAGCAGCAGGACCGCTACCTCCGCCTTTGTGCAAGGAGGAGCAGGAGGAGCACTGCCAGAGCCCTGCAAAATGACCTCCAGCAGGCCACAAATGTGCATGTGTCTGCTCAAATGGTCAGAAACAGACACCATGAGGGTGGTATGAGGGCCCGACGTCCACAGGTGGGGGTTGTGCTTACAGCCCAACACTGTGCAGGACGTTTGGCATTTGCCAGAGAACACCAAGATTGGCAAATTCGCCACTGGCGCCCTGTGCTCTTCACAGATGAAAGCAGGTTGAGCACATGTGACAGACGTGATAGTCTGGAGACGCCGTGGAGAACGTTCTGCTGCCTGCAACATCCTCCAGCATGACCGGTTTGGCGGTGGGTCAGTCATGGTGTGGGGTGGCATTTCTTTGTGGGGTCGCACAGCCCTCCATGTGCTCGCCAGAGGTAGCCTGACTGCCATTAGGTACCGAGATGAGATCCTCAGACCCCTTGTGAGACCATATGCTGGTGCGGTTGGCCCTGGGTTCCTCCTAATGCAAGACAATGCTAGACCTCATGTGGCTGGAGTGTGTCAGCAGTTCCTGCAAGAGGAAGGCATTGATGCTATGGACTGGCCCGCCCGTTGCCCAGACCTGAATCCAATTGAGCACATCTGGGACATCATGTCTCGCTCCATCCACCAACGCCACACCACAGACTGTCCAGGAGTTGGCGGATGCTTTAGTCCAGGTCTGGGAGGAGATCCCTCAGGAGACCATCCGCCACCTCATCAGGAGCATGCCCAGGCGTTGTAGGGAGGTCATACAGGCACGTGGAGGCCACACACACTACTGAGCCTCATTTTGACTTGTTTTAAGGACATTACATCAAAGTTGGATCAGCCTGTAGTGTGGTTTTCCACTTTAATTTTGAGTGTGACTCCAAATCCAGATCTCCATGGGTTGATAAATTTGATTTCCATTGATAATTTGTGTGATTGTTGTCGTCAGCACATTCAACTATGTAAAGAAAAAAGTATTTAATAAGAATATTTCATTCTAGGATGTGTTATTTTAGTGTTCCCTTTATTTTTTTGAGCAGTAATATATATATATATTAAATCCATTTTAGAATAAGGCTGTAACGTAACAAATGTGGAAAAAGTCAAGGGGTCTGAATACTTTCCGAAGGCAATGTACATGTATAACCCTTCTGTGGTAAAAACTCTGGAATGCAGGATCAGACAGTAGCTGTCAGAGAGAATGACTCCAGGTCTGTGATACGGTTGGCCCACTAAGGAAACTTCTGTCAGTGAGCAGGCCTACCATTTCTCTACACCTGCTAGGCTTTGTCAGTGCGAGTTTCACAATTTCAAACATACAGGCGTATGACAAGGACTAACTCTGTCATGAACTAGTCAAGGCCTTTCCTACAGTTCACACACTGCCTTTGTGCCTTGGTCACAGTTCACACATTCTAGCTACAGCTACCCCGAGCATAGCCTGGTCCTGTATGTGCTTTAGGTACTGTATGTTCTTTAGCCAACAGGACACCTGTAACGGGCTTGGCCCACTTCACCATGGCTCTGTGACAAAGGAGCTCTGACATGGAGGCCAAAGCCACTGACGAGACCCTGTTAGAGCCATTGTGTGTGTACCTCTCTCACGGCCCCATGGGCTGTGACCAATAACAAACTTAGACAACTTTGTTTTATTTTTCCAAACTGTAAATTGCTTTCATAACTTGCAGTGCACACACTACACAAACCATTAAGTACCTTATTGTATTTGTTTTCAATTAAAAATGGTCAAAAAACAAAAGTAGCTTGTTAGCAAAAGAGCAATTTCTCAAGCAAGAATTTGCCTATGAATGTCTGGGAGTGGAAAACTACAAACTAGAGAGGTTTAGAACTCTTTCTTATTAGTCAATTAACAAACGTACCACCAGGTGGTCGCCAGGCAGGCCAAAACTCCATCCCACCAAAACATTTTATGCCGCCTTTTCAAACTGCTTACACTAAAAGGGCATTATCATTTTCACACTATTATTCCAACCGTGTATTTTTATATATATATATATATATTTTCACACTTTGAAGGCACTGGGCCTTTAACAATAGGCCTCAATCCAAAACAGGAAGTCCAGACTTGGTCAGAGTATGCTCAACGCCCAGTAGAACTGGTTACAGAGGGGTGTGCAGTTACTGTCCTTATCTCAGCGAGAGCAAGCTTCATTCCGCTGCCATGGTGTCAGCACAATCACTGCATTCAGAAACACAACAGCAGATTTTATCTGCAGAGCAGCGTGCACCCTGCCAAATACCAGCGCACAATCAACTCTGTATGTGTGCAAGACCTGATTATACACCATCTTAAAACAGAACTGAGCTAGTGCGAGTCAGAACCAAAGAACTTCCAAGAGTTTGAGTGACAGACCTTGATGATTAGTAGCCGAGTAGGACCCGTGTGCGTTAGTGTTTATTAGGATCCCCATTAGCGGACGCCTATGGCGACAGCTGGTCTTACTGGGGTCCAACAACGAAAATTAGACTTTACAATTTACATACATTTAAAAACATTAACGTGTAGGATGCGTGTGTGTGCACACGCATCTATCAGTTACACATACATGTGCGTGAGACAATGGAATTTCTCACATATCAGCACACAGATAAGCATCCGTCCCTCTGCCCTGGCACCACACAGATGGCAGACAGAGAAAGTGATGTAGATAGAAAGAGGCAGAGACTGAGAGAAGAGAGCAAGAGAGAGTAAGTGAGGGTGAAAAAGACCAAGAGGGAGAGAGATCGCACAGGACCAGATTAAACTTCCAGGCAAAAGGGCCACATGACCAACAGAGGGAGGGAAACAGTGAGAGAAAAAAAAAAAAAAAAAAAAAATCACTGAGATTTAATCCTCTTTCTATCCTAAAGCAGGTTGAGAGCTTCATATTCCTTGGTGTCCAGATCAACAACAAACTATCATGGTCCAAACACACCAAGACAGTCGTGAAGAGGGCACGACAAAGCCCATTCCCCCTCAGGAAACTAAAAAGATTTGGCATGGGTCCTGAGATCCTCAAAAGGTTCTACAGCTGCAACATCGAGAGCATCCTGACCAGTTGCATCACTGCCTGGTACGGCAATTGCTCGGCCTCTGACCGCAAGGCACTACAGAGGGTAGTGCGTACGGCCCAGTACATCACTGGGGCTAAGCTGCCTGCCATCCAGGACCTCTACACCAGGCGGTGTCAGAGGAAGGCCCTAAAAATTGTCAAAGACCCCAGCCACCCCAGTCATAGACTATTCTCTCTACTACCGCATGGCAAGCGGTACCGGAGTGCCAAGTCTAGGACAAAAAGGCTTCTCAACAGTTTTTACCCCCAAGCCATAAGACTTCTGGACTATTTGCATTGTGCCCCCCCCAACCCCTCTTACGCTGCTGCTACTCTCTGTTCATCATATATGCATAGCCACTTTAACCATACATCCATGTACATACTACCTCAATTGGCCAGACCAACCAATGCACCTGCACATTGGCTAACTGGGCTATCTGCATTGTGTCCCACCTCCCGCCAACCCCTCCTTTTACGCTACTGCTACTCTCTGTTCATGATATATGCATAGTCACTTTAACCATACCTACATACTACCTCAATAAGCCTGACTAACCGGTGTCTGTATATAGCCTTGCTACTCTTATTTTCAAATGTATTTTTACTGTTGTTTTATTTCTTTACTTACCCACACACCTTTTTTTCGCACTATTGGTTAGAGCCTGTAAGTAAGCGTTTCACTAAGGTATACACCTGTTGTATTCGGCGCACGTGACAAATAAACTTTGATTTGAAACAAGAAACGCTCCAGCAACATTCGCATAGCACCACAGAGTACACTGAACAACACAGGGCTGGCACCACCCACGTGCCCGGTTGAGGGCAAAATGTGCACACTGATTAACGTGCACAGTAGCTGAGCCTACCATGCACTGCTGTTGAGGGTGAATGAGGCGTCGGGGTGACGGCAGGGTAGAGGGCATTTTTTCTCATTAAACTCTAGAGGCTTGTCTGGGCCCTTCAGACAGTGAGCTGTAAAACAGGCCCTTTATAGGCCATCCGGGCACTTTCATCCCTAGTACCCAGCATTACTGTAAATGCTGCTGAATCTAACTTAGCTAGTAGACTGTATTGCAGCACAGTCGAAGTGGATCCATGTTCAATTTCACATGCCTGTCCATAATTAGATGGACCCACATTAGGTGCTATATCCCTCAAACTCCACTCCGGACCTGGGTGCCAGTTCCACTGCATTTTTCCCATTGCACCCCTCTAATCAGGAACTGATTTAGACCTGGGACGCCAGGTGTGTGCAACTAATTATCAAGAAGAACAGAAAACCAGCAGGCTCTGGACCTCGTAGGGTAAGAGTTCAGCACCTCTGTCCTATAGGATGCATACCAAATCATATGAACGTCAGACACGTCCATGATGGCAGAATCATAATGATGACCAAAGCCAGTGTTGGCCAGAGGTGATTGAAGCACCAAAAGAAAGGCTATATGGTCAAATCCACAGTAGAATATGAGCCAGTCCACTTGACTACCTGATAAATGAACATATGGAGTTACACCTAATCACTCACTTGTAGACCACTATCCGATTGGTCAATAACAGTGAAAACACTACCATTTCTAATCAATGACTTAAGACACCAACATGTGACTCAATCAATGGGGCCACCTCAAGCTCTAATCAATGCTTCTAATAAACTGGGCTAAAAGTCCTAGGGAAGAACCAGAAAGCATCAGCATCATTTCTGTCAACAATGCCATTTATGAGGAACAATCTGTTAAAACCGACAATACAATAGGCCTACATAGAGAGAACTGAGGAAGAAAATGGTAGTGGGAAAATGGAACCTTGAATGGTTGTTGGTGTTATAGCAAACTGCCCACTAGAGGGAGTGTTTGCACACATCTATTGGAAAACAGTAGCCTATAGAATGAATGATTTACTGTTCCACATCCTCTCCTCCAATTTTGTGTCCAATTATGGGTCATACTTAGCTTGTTTGAGGAGATATTGGCTTCCTCTAATCCATGATCACCTACATGGCATCATCATCCCAGTGAAAAGATGGATCTGTCTCTCTCAGGGCCAAGTGTGTCATTGCTTGAACAAAGCTGAAAGTCCCTTCTCTGAATAGGAGGGAGATATACAGCTGCACTCCTGAGATTTCACTTCTGGGATAACTTTTCATGATCCCATGAGGTAGGCCAAGCAAGCAACATTATCTCACTGACACACACACACCTGAAAGAGCTTCATCAAGGCCACAGGGCCACCACACCGCTCCCAGCATGCATCAGCACGTTTCAGCTGCTTCCTGTCAGCAGCCCTCCTATTGCACAGCAGGGGATTCACCCCTCATCTACATACTGCTGGGACAAAACTCACAAGCACTCTACCCTATACTGTCTGACTGCTTAAATACAGCCCAATATGGTAATTCTTCTTTTAGTGTTATATGAAATTGTATTCACATATAGGCTATCCAGCAGACAAGCACATTTGTATTGTTATATGGGTTTGTTTGGGTCTCCACTAGGGACACTAGGTCCATGAGGAGCCTAGTCATGGTTACTGACTGTCGTTCATTTAAAACTATGCTTCCTGTGAGAGAAGTAGATAATCCCGTGCTGCAGCAGGTCAGAAATAATTTGTTTGTGATTTTCCAGTGTCTAACACACTTAGATCAGTTAGGGTCTTGTTGAAACAAGGATAGACTAAGAATAGAGTCCCTGTAGCCTACAAAGGCCTCTTGGTCAATGGCAGTGACAAATGCTTGTCAATCCTACAGACCTCTAAACCATTTAAAATTTAGTGGAAACTCATTTACAACTTAGTAGATTCCCATTCCCTATAGTATTCTAGCTGATTGACAGCTCCCCGTAGACATCACCATTATGAAGAGTGTGAACGTTCACTGCATCAGCCCTCTAATGGAAATCACTCGGTGAAACCAACCAGTCGAGTAGGACACCCATCAGAGAGATCCAGAGGACTCACTCACATAGAGGCATGTTGATACTTAATGTGATGATGTTTCATAACAGACCTTTAGGAAAAATAGACTTAACTGTGTTGAAACTTCCCAATCTATAGTTGTCCAAATTAAACCCTTTGCTGCATTACTATAAAAAAAAAAATGTATTAAAAGTTTGAGCAGATCGAATAGGTCTTCTTACTCACAACAAACTGCAGTGAAGTGCTTGAGCATCAGGACACTACGGTCAAAAAAAGGTACAGCATCTTACCTGAAGTTCACACCAGGCAACTTCCACCCAGGTGTCGGTATCCAGACCTTTATAGACAGTCTTGAAGGACCCTCTCCCGAGCTCGATATCGAACTTGAGAAACCGTCCCCCAGGGGATGTGGAAACAGCTTTCATCTCAGCCTCTTCCTCCTCGCTAGCAGTTCTGACAGTGTTTTTACTGCCTTCGGTGGATGTAACATTCAATTTATCCACAGTTTTCTCCTTCTCATCAGCGCTGGCGCCCTCCGTGGCGCTGTCTTTCTTCCCCCCTTGACTACCGGGACTGGAACCCTCCTGTGGCCCCAACCGAGCCCCCCGTGACCTGTCAAGTATCGTGCGCAGGCTTATGTTGAGGATTTTACTCCTGTTGTCACATTCTGGCACCTCAAAGGCCTGCTCATCAGAGTCTGAGAACCACAAACTTCTCCTGATAAATCTTTGGCGCACGATCCGCTGATAATTCGATGGAGGATATGCACTCGGGTCGCTCCCACCTCTCACGACCGTCGAAGTGTCCATATTAGTGACGTTTCCATCTCTGATAGTCTCATACATATTTATGTTGAGTTCACATTGTGAATTGGGAAGAGCTGGGTATTTAAATCCATCGGGCTCGGCACCCGATTCCATGGCGATTTAATTGTTGAATCACTGATGTTTCCAGATGATTGCCATGGCTATTCCTGACGTGAAGATGGAGTGGGGGCCGAATATCTGCAGCACACGCCCGGTGACAATTCTTCAGCATGGAGGTATCAACGGAACGATGTCAGTGTGCACATCAATCTAAACGGAAGCAAAAAATAAATAAAAGAAGAGTTGAAAGATCTAAAAGGAGTGGAAGCTGAAAGCATTAACATCGACTTGCAAGGTTTATTTCTCAAAATATATAACCAAATCTTGTTGTTTTCTGCTTCCTGGCTCAATCATACTGACATAGGAATAACTAGCAAAAATGTTTGAGAAATTAAAATGCCAGAGAGGAAAGATGACACTGAAAAACAAGTGGTTGTAAAAGCTGCCTGAAAGGATGCATCTAGCCAGATAGCCTTTTAATGAATGTAAACTACAGCATTTAGCAGGTGAACATAAAATAAAGAGCTAGCTAGCATTTGGCTAAATAAACAACCTGGACTTAGGGGTAGACATAACATAGTAGACAAATCTGGGACACTACAATTTGTATGATATGTTACATATTAAAATTTGTGGATGTCCATCATCCATTTCGTATGATGGTACAAATTGCAATTCATACAATATGTTAAGAATTTGCAATATGTATGATCTAATACAAAATTACAATTTGTTGTGGCTAACTTTAGCTAGGTGGCTAACTAGCGGTTATAGTTAAAGGGTTAGGGGACGGTCTAGTAGTTGTAAAGTTTTTATTTTATTTTTTAAGTTAAGTAGTTGCAAATTAGCAGACAATCTAAAGTAGTCTGACCACGTTTACATGCATACCAATATCCCATTATTATACTCAAGTATTTACAATAACTCAAAAAAGCTTGTATCCCGGTTATGAGTAACCCGAATAAGATGCCTGGGATATGCTGATCTAAGACCGGATACTGTGGCATGTAAACATCTTATCCCGTTTACTGTTGTTTTTAAAAGGTCTGCGCAGGCTCAGTTTCCCATATCATGGGGTGTTGTGTGAAGTCCATAATTTGCCTACTATAATTAATTTACATTACGTTTCTGCTTATCATTTCTGACATGTCGTATGCCATATTATAATTTCCGACATTTGGTAGGCCATTTGTTTGATACATGCAGCTTCTCTGTCATAACTTCTTGCCCCAGAAGACTAATAAAGTGCTCACCAGAATAAGGTCTTAAGTCAATAGAATGAATGCATTAGTAATCTTGTTATCACTGGTAAAATTGTCCGTTTTGTTTAGGGACCAGGGAGAAAAAGGCAATAACTCCAAAACAGTGGTAAGATCAGTCCTGTGCAAAACGTCATCAGTTTCACCGGTTAAGGAAATTAAAATCTGTGAAAAACGACAACACGTTTCTGATAAGACCTCAGTTTGTCTTGGGTGCATATTTTGATTGGTTGAAACACACGAGAAAGTATTCAGAACCCTTGGCTTTTTCCACATTGTTACATTGCAGCCTTATTCTAGAATGGATTAAACATGTTTTTCCTTCTTAATCTACACAAATAATGACAAAGCAAAAAACAGGTTGACATTTTTGCTAATTTATTACAAATAAAAACAGAAATACCTTATTTATATAACTATTCGGACCCTTTGCTATGGAGACTTGAAATTGAGCTCTGGTGCATCCTGTTTCCATTGATCATCCTTGAGCTGTTTCTACAACTTGAGTGGAGTCCACCTGTGATAAATTCAATTGATTGGACATGATTTGGAGAGGCTCACACCAGTCTACATAAGCTCCCACAGTTGACAGTGCATGTCAGAACAAAAACCAAACCACGAGGTCGAAGGAGGTGTCCGTAGAGCTCCGAGACAGGATTGTGTCGAGGTACAGATCTGGGGAAGGGTACCAAAACATACCTGCAGCATTGAAGGTCCACAAGAACAGTGGCCTCCATCATTCTTAAATGGAAGAAGTTTGGAACAGCCAAGACTCTTCCTTCAGCTGGCCACCCAGCCAAACTGAGCAATCGGGGGAGAAGGGCCTTGGTCAGGGAGGTGACCAAGAGCCCGATGGTCAGTCTGACAGAGCTCTAGAGTCCCTCTGGGGAGATGGGAGAACCTTCCAGAAGGACAACCATCCCCGAAGCACTCCACCAATCAGGTCTTTATGGTAGAGTGGCCAGACATAAGCCACATTACAGCCTGCATGTAGTTTTCCAAAAGGCACCTAAAGGACTCAGAGACCATGAGAAACAAGATTCTCTGGTCTGATGAAACCAAGATTGAACTCTTTGGCCTGAATGCCAAGCGTCACATCTGGAGGAAACCTGGCACCATCCCTACGGTGAAGCATGGTGGTGGCAGCATCATTCTGTGGGGATGTTTTTCAGAGGCAGGTACTAGGAAACTAGTCAGGATCAAGGGAAAGATGAACAGAGCAAAGTACTTAGATCCTTGATGAAGTCCTGAGCGCTCTGGTGCAGGTTCTCAGACTGGGGCAAAGGTTCACCTTCCAACAGGACAATGACCCTGAAAATAGCTGTGCAGCGACACTCCCCATCCAACCTAACAGAGCTTGAGAGGAGCTGCAGAGAAGAATGGGAGAAACTCCCCAAATACAGGTGTGCCAAGCCTGTAGCGTCATACCCACGAAGAATCGAGGCTGTAATCACTGCCAAAGGTGCTTCAAAAAGTATTGAGTAAATGTTTTTTTTATATCTCTTTTTGCTTTGTCATTATGGGGTATTGTGTGTAGATTGATGAGGAAAACAATTTAATACCTTTTAGAATAAGGCTGTAACATAACAAAAATGTGGAAAAATCCAAGGAGTCTGAATACACACTCAAGGGTTTCTTTATTTTTTACATTGTAGAATAATAGTTAAGACAAACTATGAAGTCATGTAGTAACCAAGTGTTAGAATGCCAAGAGTGTGCAAAGCTCTCAACCAGTTTCATGAGGTAGTCACTTGAAATGCATTTCAATTAACAGGTGTGCCTTGTTAAAAGTTAATTTATGGAATTCCTTTCCTTCGTAATGCATTTGAGCCAAATCAGTTGTGTTGTGACAAGGTAGAGGTGGTATACAGAAGATAACCCTATTTGGTAAAAGACAAAATCCATATTATGGCAAGAACAGCTCAAAAGCAAAGAACAGTCCATTATTACTTTAAGACATGAAGGTCAGTCAATCCAGAACATTAAGAACTTTGAAAGTTTCTTCAAGTGCAGTCGCAAAAACCATCAAGCACTATGATGAAACTGGCTCTCATGAGGACTGCCACAGGAAATGAAGACCCAGAGTTACCTCTGCTGCAGAGGATAAGTTCATTAGAGTTAACTGCCTCAGAAATTGCAGCACAAATAAATGCCTCAGAGTTCAAGTAACACACAGATCTCAACATCAACTGTTCAGAGGAGACAGCATGAAACAGGCCTTCATGGTCAAATTGCTGCAAAGAAACCACCACTAAAGGACACCAATAAGAGACTTGCTTGGGCCAAGAAACACGAGCAATGGACAATAGACTAGTGGAAATCGGTCCTTTGGTCTCAGTCCAAACTTGAGATTTTTGGTTCCAACCACCATGTCTTTCTGAGACGCAGAGTAGGTGAATGGATGATCTCCGCATGTGTGGTTCCCCCCATGAAGCACAGAGGTGGTGTGATGGTGCTTTGCTGGTGACACGGTCTGATTTATTTAGAATTCAAGGCACACTTAACCAGCATGGCTACCACAGCGATACGCCATCCCATCTGGTTTGCGCTTAGTGGGACTATCATTTGTTTTTCAACCAGACAATGACCCAACACACCTCAAGGCTGTGTAAGGGCTAATTGACCAAGAGGAGAGTGATGGAATGCTGCATCAGATGACTTAGCCTCCACAATCATCCGACCTCAACCCAATTGAGATGGTTTGGGATGAGTTGGTTTGGGATGAGTTGGACCGCAGAGTGAAGGAAAAGTAGCCAAGCGCTCAGCATATGTGGTAACACCTTCAAGACTGTTGGAAAGCATTCGAGGTGAAGTTGGTTGAGAGAATGCCAAGAGTGTGCAAAGCTGTCATCAAGGCAAAGGGTGGCTACTGTGAAGAATCTCAAATATAAAATATATTTTGATTTGTTTAACACTTTTTTGGCTGCTACATGATTCCATGTGTGTTATTTCATAGCTTTGATGTCTTCACTATTATTCTACAATGTAGGAGGTAAAAAAAGCCCTTGAATGAGCACGTGTCCAAACTTTTGACGGGACCTATACACATACACACAAGTATGTGGACACCCACATAATGGTCTGGGGCTGTTTTTCATGGTTGGGGAAATCTTAACGCTACAGCATACAATGGCATTCTAGACGATTCTGTGCTTTCAACTTTGTGGCAACAGATTGGTGAAGCTCTTTCCTGTTTAAGCATGACAATGCCCCCATGCACAAAGCGAGGGCAATACAGAAATGGTTTGTCGAGATCGGTGTGGAAGAACTTGACTGGCCTGCACAGAGCCCTGACCTCAACCCCATTGAAAACCTTTGGGATGAATTGGAACGCTGACCGCGGGCCTCACTAATGCTCATGGCTGAATGGAAGCAAGTCATCGCAGCAATGTTTCAATATCTAGTGGAAAGCCTTCCCAGAAGAGTGGAGGCTGTTATAGCAGCAAGGGGGGAGGGACTTCATATTAATGTTCATTATTTTGGAATGAGATGTTCAATGAGCAGGTGTCCACATACTTCTGGTCATGTGGTGTACTGTCTGCTTGCATAACAGTGTTGCTTTGACACATTACACACACATTCTCTCAAGAGACGTTGAAAGAAATTACTCCACTCCTGTGGAAACAAAATGAAACTTGTATAATTTCACTGCAAGAAATGCATAGTTGTGCAGGAATTATTATATTACATGTGAGAGGTTGTAGTCCTAGTCAGTGTCCATATTGCAGTTACTATTCTATTTAACCCATATTAACTTAAATGAGGAATATTCTGTTTATTCATGGGTACAGGGACACTCATGAGCAGAATATCAAAGGTGCATTTAAACAGATGATCCCGAATAATACCTTAAGTGGGATAAGAGCTACTATCCAGAATACTCTACACATGTAAACGTGGTCTGTGGAGATTCGAACACGCAACCTTTGGGATGCTAGACATTTGTTACAGGCCCACCCTTCCAACCACCTTTCCTTTCATTTTGTGGCTTAAGTAACCTATTTTATGTAACCATACCAAACACCACATCATACAAATTGAGTGTTCAGGGTTTTCGTTTACCATGTTACGTGTAGTCTTAGAGACCAGGCTGAAATAAAATGTAGCCTGATAAGATACACATCAGCAAGAGCTTGTGAAATAATTGACAATGTGATCTAGTTAGGTAGCTAGCTACCCGTTGAGAAAACATAACACCCACTCAAAATGTAAATACATTAGTGGTAATTTGTTTGGAGCCTAACGTAACTCGTTTGAGCAGGCAAGGAAGCTGGCTGATGATGCTAGCTAGCCGACTGATGCTAACTCCGAATGAAACAACGTTGAACCCAATGACAGTATATAGGAAGGTTGAACCACGACGAGACAGCAAAACGAGAACAGTTTATCGGTCTATCCACAATTGCTTATTTTCGTTCCATTTAGCTGTTAGGTCCAAGCTGTAAATAATTATAAACGAGAAAACTGTTGCCAATTCGGACGGAATGTCACCAACCTTGCTTCCCGGCCTCGACTCATCCGATGTGGGAAATACGCGTGCCGTTGATCTTTCTGCAGGTTACCTGCGCGAGTGTCTGTCATACGACTTTCAGAGGCGATGAATCTTCAAGAATTATAATGCTGATGTCCATAGTGTCCGGATAAATATCCTCAGTATTTAACTTGAAACGTTAATAGATCGTCAGTGTTTCCCATCACAAAATAAATCAGCCTGGTAAATGCAACTACTGTCTACTGCTGCGAGGTCCCCTTTTTACAGGTTCCACGCCCATAGTAATGACTGGAGGGCCACCCAATTAAAGCGCACGTTTAGCTTGCGACAACAGAGGAGGCGATACGTGTTGACCCAGCCCATTTGCTTCGTCCACCAGTGAAACGGTATATCCCGCAACAACAACAACAAAAATACCTACATTGGCTATGGCAGTTGTTCAAAAACGCTACTTCTTTAGATGTTTTCATTTTATTGAACCCTTATTTTACCAGGTAAATTGACTGAGAAGACATTCTCATTTACAGCAACGACCTGGGGAATAGTTACAGGGGAGAGGAGGGGGGATGAATGAGACAAGCATAAACTGGGTATGATTAGGTGGCCATGATGGTACGAAGGCCAGATTGGGAATTTAGCCAGGACACCTGGGTTAACACACCTACTCTTACAATAAGTGCCATGGGATCTTTAGTGACCACAGTGAGTCAGGACACAGGTTTAACGTCCCATCTGAAAAACTGATCACATGGCATTCTATTTATTTTGAGCTGTATGGGCAGGAGACTATTCATTTTATTAAAGACAGCTAGTAGCTATTTCCTATGAAATGATCTGGTCTACATCTCTAGCTACATCTCTCTCTCTGTGTGTGTGTGTGTGTGTGTGTGTGTGTGTGTGTGTGTGTGTGTGTGTGTGTGTGTGTGTGTGTGTGTGTGTGTGTGTGTGTGTGTGTGTGTGTGTGTGTGTGTGTGTGATACCTTAATAGAAAATGACTTAAGTAATAGTGAAAGTCACCCAGTAAAATACTACTTGAGTAAAAGTCTAAAAGTATCTGGTCCTATATGTACTTCAGTACAGTGATGGAAAAGTTACTAAAAATGTCATACTTGAGCGAAAGTTAAAAGTAAAGGTAAATGTAGACGAGATCAGAGGCAGTAAGGATGACAACGCATTATATTGATAAGAGCGTGAATATGACCATATTGCTGTCCTGTCTGAGCATTCAAAATGTAAAGAGTACTTTTGGGTGTCAGGGATGTATGGGAGTAAAAAATACATATTTTATTTAGGAATGTGGTGGAGTAAAAGTGTGTGTGTGTGTGTGTGTGTGTGTGTGTGTGTGTGTGTGTGTGTGTGTGTGTGTGTGTGTGTGTGTGTGTGTGTGTGTGTGTGTGTGTGTGTGTGTGTGTGTGTGAGAGAGAGAGAGAGAGAGAGAGAGTGAACAGCAAAATACAAAAAACTGCCTCCCATAGCCTTCCTTGAGTCACCACTTCCCTCTTGAGTCAACTGACTGACATAACTGTGAATAGGATGAAAGATTAATGATGAAATCTGATTACCCTAATCCATATAATAAGTGATGTTCTTTTGTAAAACTGTGAGTCCCTCCCAGCATCGAAGCTAAATGAAATGTACACCTTATCATTCCTTGGCTTGGCATTGGCTCAAGATAACTACAAAGCAAATAGGTTACTGTAGATGCGTCACCACCACACACAAGGGAACCTCAAACTCCAGATTTGTAAATATAAAAAACAGACATGTATATATTGAATATCCATACTTGAAAACAAACATGGTTGAAAACAGTCTTCTATTAAGTTTTCTAGACGGTCTTTGCATAATCTACTCTTCTGGACACAGAAGTGACCAGAGGGAGGCATACTTTCCACTGAACCCTACACTAAAAGAAAGACCTGCAAGAGTGAACCCTGTGCATGACTTGCAGTAGGCCCATCTATGATAACAAACATAGCAAAACAAATGAGTGCCTTTCTCATTGTGAAAATCATTAACCTAACCTGCAAAAAGACAATCCACTCAACTGTCCTCTGATTCAGGTTACCCTGAAGATATGATTAATTAATAATTAAATAATAAATTTGAGTTCCCTGCTCTAACTAATATTACATACATCTTTGTTTGTATAATTCATTTATATAATATATTTTTTAAATGTACTAGTGTAACGGATGTGAAATGGCTAGCTAGTTAGCGGGTACACGCTAGTAGCGTTTCAATCAGTTACGTCACTTGCTCTGAAACCTAGATGTAGTGTTGCCCCTTGCTCTGCAAGGGCCGTGGCCTTTGTGGAGCGATGGGTAACGATGCTTCGTGGGCGACCGTTGTTGATGTGTGCAGAGGGTCCCTGGTTCGCGCCCGTGTCGGGGCGAGGGGACGGTTTAAAGTTATACTGTTACACTAGCATGATCATAAATATACATCCAGGCCTATGTTTCAATAATAATGTATTTTATTTGTAGACAACAATCCTGGACTTTGGTCTTCAAATGTGGTATTTTCAATCTATGTAGCTATGCCAGAGCAACTTTTGGTCCCCAGGCAATCTATTATTATTCGGGGTGTATAATAATAGGATACATACAGCAGGATTTATGCAGTTGATCCAAATCGTCGAGGATTGGGTGAGCCATCCCCCATTCCACAGCGCGCGCGACCCACGAGCTCACTTTCCTCCGCCGAGCAGACAAGTTGGTTCCACATTTTTTAATGTGAAACAAAACTTGCATCTTGTTTTTGTTTTTTTACCCCTGACATTGCCATCAATATGGAAATGAACGGGAGCGCCGACAGAGAAAATGTAGGGGAGGTAAGTGATGATCTGTAGTTGCAACCTACTTAGCATCAAAGTAACAAGTTAGCTCACTTTCAAGAGTGGTAATGGACTGGCAGCAATGTTGCCATCCACAGTAGCCACTGTCGCCCGTTTAGCTAGGCTACCAAACCTGCCAATGTAGGCCTAACAATATAACTAACAATATAATCATGTTTGTAGACACAAAATACACTTTTACTGAAGCACACAATATTTGTTATTATAGTTTCCCTAAATGTGATAGCGGCTAGTCAGCTAATCTTGCTCTAAAATTGGTTGCCATGGTGCCAGTGTGAGTTTTTAGGCTGCTGCGTTTAAAGAGGCGGAGGCTGTGAGATCCCTCACAGACAACTGCCCCACCTCTCATTTGTGGGATGTAAGCATCGAAGGCGATGCCATGATATGAAGAAGAAAAACACAACATTGTAGCTTAACTAAATGTTTTATCAACACAAAACAACCTGTTGTAATATCGTGCACCATAATTTTCTCTAAATATCTTTGTGTCTACAAGATCTCCACCAATTAATCCTTATTTGGAACCATATTGGATGCAATTTTGGAAATGCTTCATTTTTTTTACAACCTTTTATAACACCATTTTACAATACCTTTTATAGCACAGAGATCAGATACATAACACCATTAAATTCTAACTAGAATTTTTCAAAATCATGTAATATATCCATTTATGGTAATCAACACATTTTCAGTTTAGAAGGGTTTTGGAGGGCACCCCACAATGTAACCTTGGCTATTGTTATAATAAAAAATGATTATAATCCTTGTTAGCAGAGCCCTTTAGTGCTTAGGATAGATTGTGTAGGTGAGGTTAGTCAGTTGAAATTCAGATTTTGTTTTGGGACAGTCTACGGATCAGACCAAGACTTGGCTTTTCCTGAAATGGCTGACATCTTTTGGCCAGGTCTCCGGTGAAAGTCTGCATCCCTTGAGGAGTTGTGTCTGTATGCACCTAAGTGGCCCAATGAATAATGAATGCTCTTTGTGTTGGATCCCTGACACGATGTTCCAATAAGAAACAGTTTCCTTTCTTTCATCACACATCCAATTTTAGTGGAAATAATTCTAAAGGGCTTGGTGTACGCATTTTGCTTAATGCATTTATGGTATTGAAATGATGGTGCTCAATCAAATACTTTCATTAGCAATTTTGTGTTAACTAGACCCCTGTAAAGTGTTTTTAATGACATTGTGTGTTCCCATTTCCCCAGTTATTGGAAGGTAGTTTAGTGTACTTATAAAGCAATAACACTTTACAGAGGGAGGAAATGAGCTTCATTGTGTCATCCCAACAGTCTGTCCCTGTCCCCCAAATAGCCCCTTTAAATTTCAGAGAGAGAGAGAGTGTGTGCGCGTGCGTGCTTGCCAGTATGTCTAGCTACTGTCCTGAGACTGTCACAGTTGAGTCACGGAGGACAGAATATTGATATCTTTACGCTCGATTCAATGTGCAATTGGTGTCATTTACAATATGTCTCCCCACAGTGAGAGTGAATAATGTCCCATGGACGCTGTGTAAATTGCTTTCTGTCCTCACAGAGGACTTTATTTAATTTGCACTGCCTGAGCTCAAATCCGAGTCTGGAGGTCCGCAAAACTACTATGTTTATTTTCTACCTGGTAGTTAATCGACTGATAAATGTTCTTGATTAGGCATAGCCAGTGGCGGTTTTAGCATGTCGATCTTGGTGGGACAAACGTAAACATTTTTGGGGGGATGCATGCCAGCAAAGCCACTAAACAATACATTAACTGCACTATAATGGTGACAAACGGAGCCCACAAACTGTTTGGGCCTACATAAAGCTGTCCCAACAGCAGAGCTTTCTTTTCAGCACCATGGAGTGAATCCTTACCACCGCTACACCTGGCTATCAGCGGAGCCTTGTCTGGCAGCAAAACAGTTCATTCAGCCTCATATACTGACTTTTTTTTAAAACATAGCTGATATGACTGACTTGCGTAAACAAATGTGGTTTCTACTGACAATTAAGATGTACAAACTATGGCATAAGGGAACCTTGAGCGGATACGAGGCAATCCGTCATTTCGATTAAGACATTAATGAACGAGCTAAGATGGACGTAGTCAATATAACTGTTTGTAAAGCACTTTTGAAATGTACAGCGACAGAATTTAGAACATGGGCCATTCTTGCAGTATTCTCCCTGTACACCAAGCCAAAACTATAGGATAAATAAATGGGGCATATAAGCACACAATGAAAGCTCTTACAATATTCGATGATGACATTTGTCTAAAACAGGCTATAGGCTACATGTGCACCACCAAGTCAGAACAGTAGGCTAAGTTATGAAGGGGAAAGGGACCAATTGTTAGGGTGAGACACATGGGTTACTAACAGCTTACTACACAACATACACTTAGTATTAATTTCTTAGCTACAGTATATATATCTCCCTGGAATATTACATTATTTATGCAGCAGCATACAATACATTTTTGGACTCACCGTTGTGCTGTGCTCACTTGAACAGGAAGGTGGTACGGCGGTACTTCTTCTGGGAAACTTTTGTCATGTAACTTTGTCATCGAAGTCTGGCATTCTCTTGATTTATGGTGCTTTCAAGACAACTGGGAACTCTGAAAAAAATAAGGTTGAATCATGACGTCAGTGAGCTTCAGGTCGGAGATTTAGAAAGAGGCCCGGGTTCCCAACTTGGAATTCCGAGTTGGATGACCGTTCAAAATGTATGTCCCAGTCGGAGCACGTTTTTTTCAGAGTTCCCAGTTGTCTCGAACTCACTGAAGTCAGAGATTTCCCAGTTCTGAGTTTCCAGTTGTTTTGAATGCAGCAGAAGTCATGCTTGATTGACAGCATGGCCAATGTATTCAACCTTTTCTGGCCCATGGTGTTGTGTGTGAATGTTTATCCTTTTAAGCTTGGAAAAGAGACTCTTAAACCTTGGACCACACCCCCTCCACCAAATAGAAGGCAGGGGAAGCAAAATAGTGATTGCTTTGCAACGCTTGCAGTTAGCCACTGATTCCTTCCAAACCACTCATTGTTGAATTTGCGATTTCCAACTTGTTGCGTAATGTTTATGTCCAATGTCTGATGAGCACCGATACGTTTTATCTATAATTTCTCTTCATATGATTGTTGATGATGACTGCTTGTCTAGCTTGCTAGCTAAGATTTTGAAGGTATGATGTTGACATGATCAGTCCAATCAAAGCTACAGTAGACATAACGGGCACTGATAATGTAAATCTATGGCAGCACCCAAGGGGGCTTGAACTTCCTAGCTCTCCCTGTAGATTTTGCGGTTACGTAGTGTCCCCATGAGTGACAGAACACTGAGCCAATCACTTCTCTGCAACTAGAGAAGATTACCAACCCCTACGCTCTGTATTAACTAAAACATTTTTTTACATTGTTTGCAAACTGATATGTGACACGTATTAATGCCAAAATAACATGCAAAACAGGCACACAAAAAACATACACACACATTTGTATGTATATACACACACATATGTGTATATATATATATATGTATATGCATATATATGTATATACATATATATGTATACATAGATACATACATATGCATATATATGTATATACATATATATACATATATATGTATACATAGATACATACATGCTGTAACGGCTTTCTTCCTGGGATGAAGGAGAGGACCAAAATGCAGCGCAGTTAGTGTTCAACATGTTTAATTAAACAATAAACGATGAACATTAACAAACATTACAAAACAACAAACGTGAAAGCCGAGACAGTCCTATCTGGTGCAGAACACAAACACAGAGACAGGAAACAACCACCCACAATCCCCAACACAAAACAAGCCACCTATATATGATTCTCAATCAGGGACAACGATTGACAGCTGTCTCTGATTGAGAACCATATCAGGCTGAACATAGAAACAGACGAACTAGACACACAACATAGAATTCCCACCCAGCTCACGTCCTGACCAACACTAAACAAGCAAAACACATAAGAACTCTGGTCAGGACGTTACACATGCGAAAGTATTCACCCTCCTTGGCATTTTTCCTATTTTGTAGCCTTACAACCTGGAATTTAGATGGATTTTTGGGGGGTTTGTATCATTTGATTTACACAACATGTCTATCACTTTGAAGATGCAACATATTTTTTATTGTGAAACAAACAAGAAATAAGACCAAAAAAATTAAAACTTGAGCGTGCATAACTATTCACCCCCTCAAAGTCAATACTTTATAGAGCCACCTTTTGCAGCAATTACAGCTGCAAGTCTCTTGGGGTATGTCTCTATACGCTTGGCACATCTAGTCACTGGGATTTTTGCCCATTCTTCTAGGCAAAACTGCTCCAGCTCCTTCAAGTTGGATGGGTTCAGATGGTGTACAGCAATCTTCAAGTCATACCACAGATTCTCAATTGGATTGAGGTCTGGGCTTTGATTAAGCCATTCCAAGACATTTAAATGTTTCCCCTTAAACCACTCAAGTGTTGCTTTAGTAGTATGCTTAGGGTCATTGTCCTGCTGGAAGGTGAACCTCCGTCCCAGTCTCAAATCTGGAAGACTGAAACAGGTTTCCCCCAAGAATTTCCTTGTATTTAGCACCATCCATAATTTCTTCAATTCTGACCAGTGTCCCAGTCCCTGCCGATGAAAAACATCCCCACAGCATGATGCTGCCACCACCATGCTTCACTGTGGGGATGATGTTCTCTGGGTGATGAGAGGTGTTGGGTTTGTGCCAGACATAGCGTTTTCCTTGGTGGCCAAAAAGCAAAATTTTAGTCTCATCTGACCAGAGTACCTTCTTCCATATGTTTGGGGAGTCTTCAAAATGCTTTTTGGCATACACCAAATGTGTTTGCTTATTTTTTTCTTTAAGCAATGGCTTTTTTCTGGCCACGCTTCCGTAAAGCCCAGCTCCGTCGAGTGTACGGCTTAAAGTGGTCCTATGGACATATACTCCAATCTCCGCTGTGGAGCTTTGCAGCTCCTTCAGGGTTACCTTTGGTCTCTTTGTTGCCTCTGATTAATGCCCTCCTTGCCTGGTCCATGTTTTGGTGGGTGGCCCTCTCTTGACAGGTTTGTTGTGGGGCCATATTCTTTCCATTTTTTAATAATGGATTTAAGGGTGCTCCGTGGGATGATCAAAGTTTCTGATACTTTTTTATAACCCAACACTGATCTGTACTTCTCCACAACTTTGTCCCTGACCTGTTTGGAGAGCTCCTTGGTCTTAGTGCCGCTTGCTTGGTGGTGCCGCTTGCTTGGTGGTGTTGCAGACTCTGGGGTCTTTCAGAACAGGTGTGTATATATATATATATATATATATATATATATATATATATATATATATTGAGATCATGTGACCAATCATGTGACACTTAGATTGCACACAGGTGGACATTTTTTTAAACAAGTCATTTTTTTCATTTCACTTCACCAATTTGGACTATTTTCTGTATGTCCATTACATGAAATCCAAATAAAAATCTATTTATATTACAAGTTGTAATGTAACAAAATAGGAAAAACGCCAAGGGGGATGAATACTTTTGCAAGGCACTGTATATATATATTTTTGTAGCTATGGCTCATAACAGGTCGCCACTGCTCCTAGCCAGAGATTCGACTTAGGCCTACGTGGTGTTCTAGGTCTGAATCGCTGCCTGATTCAAGGGGAATATGGTAAACCAACAGTGCTGCGAAGCCTTGAGGTCCGGATTTAATAATGGGAGCTACAGGCTATAGGTTACAGGCTAAGTTGGGTTGCATTGCATTGCCAATGTAATGTAGGTAAGCTACAGTATACTGTGCTTTGGAATAGCAGTGTTTGCATATGTTTCCGGTGGGATGTAAAACTTAAAGCCCTTCAGAGAACCATGAAAATTAAATACAGTTGTGTCGATCCCTGGGCTGGACACAGGCCAGAATCTGAGGTGAGCAGAGGAGACTGATGGGACATGATGGATGGAGAACACAGAAGTGCTGATGCAGAGAGATAGAGAGGCAAAGAGTGACACACATCCTGTAGCAGCATCCTCTTCATTTAAAACCCAACCACGCATCCTGCAAGTCAAGCAAGAACAGAATAAAATACATTCTGATGATAAATGCAACTTGGTCTGCATAAATGCTACACTCTGTTATCTTATATTCTTATAAGGATGGAATTTTCAGGATGTCGCCTAGTCTGGTTGCCATTCTTTTTCCTGACGATGCAGTTGGCTAAAGAGACAGAATTGTAACCATAGTGTACAGTACGTATCCCAGAGAGTGTCCCTTTTGTATAGCCTAGAGCCCAACCTGCCCCTCAGTCTACTAGGGAATAGCAGACTAGCACCACAACTGTCTGGCAGTTTAGAAAACCCCCATTCACAGATTAAAACACTGAGAGTAGGCATAGCTGTTCATTGATGCTGGTCTGGGGTTAAATGAGTTCACTTCTCACACAGTGGATTTTTTTAGTCAGAGTCAGCCCAAAGTGAGGATGAGCTTAAAGTCTGTGAAAGTCTATGTGCTTGTATGGTATATATCAACAGCCTAGTCTAGGTACCCAGATGAAGGAAAATGCATGTTTTTTGACTAATTACTTTTCACAAAAATTAAATTACATCCACAACTCTAAATATGTCTTTTATCAGGCTTCCCTAAACCGAGAATATTGCGTCTGTGAAAGCTTTTATGGTATAGCCGTTCGACAGCATATAGTCTTGAGTGTCCAGATCTCGGAAAATGCACGTTTTTAGACAAATTATACATTTTCACAGCAATAGTGTAGTATTCACAACTGTAACTTGTCTCCATCAGGCTTCCCTAAGGTGAGCTGAATTACCATGCCTTCAGGTAGAGACTGACAACGTTGGTGCAGTAACCCCCGAGAACATTGTGCGAAAGCTTGATCTACAGTGAAGAAAATGTATGTTTTTAGATGAGACGATTAATCTATTTTCACAAAAATAGTGTCATTCACAACTGTAATTGTTCTTCTTCATCTGGCTTCACTAAGCTGAGAACAGTGTGTAGAAAATGTTTTGGAGTCTGTGAAAGCTTGTGCTTACTTGAACTGAATAGAAGCACTTTCAATGGGAGTTTGAGGTTGTGGGGAGGGGGGTCCTACCAGAGTGCTGCAAGCCAGGCACTGCTGCCAGTATTTACTAGGACCAGATGGATTCTGCGGGGCTTTTTCAATGCCCCTATAAATGTAAAGAAAAGACAGACAACCTACAGAATCAATCAAACAAAAGTGAGACATGTAGGCTACTAGGCTATACTAACAGGTGTGGCATGTCAATGATAGCCAGAAGAGTTGGCTAAAGTATAGGCTACAGATCTGGGACCAGGCTACCTCAGCACATAGGCTAGCTGTCTTCCAGGTAGATCAGGTAACTGTGCTGTAACGGACTAGAGCATAGGAAACAGTTATGACAGTTATCACTAGGGACTGCTTGGGCTGCAGTCAGTGACACATTTAATTCACACCTACTGTAGTGGGTTGGGCAGGTGGTGTTGAGAGGTATGCAGACAGAGAGTAACACCATATGATTTCCTTTGAGCGTTATTACTCAACTACGTGGGCAGCTATCTCCAGCTATTCTAAATGACTGCTGCAGCGACCTTCTACACTCTCTCAGTTTCTCTCCCTCTCTCTCTCTCCCTCGCTTTCGCTCTCTCTCTACCCCTCTCTCTCTCCCTCTCTCTCTCTCGGGCTAAGAGAGCTGTGTATTTAGGCCTAGGCAAGAAACACACAGTTGAGTCTGGTCAAAGGCAGGATGTGGTGATTGTTCTCTAAGGTCTAATGACTGAAGAATTACGCTTGATATTGTCATATCCTGTCACTGAAAGATCTTCTGGGCTTTGAGACCAACATGTTACAGGGACGTGTTTTGTTCAGAGGTGGAGGGAGCACTTGGTTTTGTGGATGAGTGGAGAGGGGATGACAATTAACTGTACATTTAGCATTTGGCTTTATTGTTTTCCTTTTATTGATTATGCTGCCAAACATACCCTCGTAAAACTGACTATCCTACCGGTCCTTGACTTCGGCGATGTCATTTACGAAATAGCCTCCAACACTCTACTCAGCAAATTGGATGCAGTCTATCACATTGCCATCCGTTAAGTCACCAAAGCCCCATATACTACCCACCACTGCGACCTGTATGCTCTCGTTGGCTGGTCCTCGCTACATATTCGTCGCCAAACCCACTGGCTCCAGGTAATCTATAAGTCTTTGCTAGGTAAAGCTCCAACCTTATCTCAGCTTACTGGTCACCATAGAAACACCCACCCGTAGCACACACTCCAGCAGGTATTTTTCACTGGTCATCCCCAAAGCCAACACCTCCTTTGGCCACCTTTCCTTCCAGTTCTCTGCTGCCAATGACTGGAACGAATTGCAAAAATCACTGAAGTTGGAGACTTATATCTCCCTCACTAACTTTAAGCATCAGCTGTCAGAGCAGCTTACCGATCGCTGCATCTGTACACAGCCCATCTGTAAATAGCCCATCCAACCAACTACCTACCTCATCCCCATATTTGTTTTTGTTTTTCTGCTCTTTTGCACACCAGTATTTCTACTTGCACATCCTCATCTGCACATCTATCACTCCAGTGTTAATTGCTAAATTGTAATTACTTCACCACTATGGCCTATTTATTGCCTTACCTCCTTTCTTCATTTGCACACACTGTATACAGATTTTTCTATTGTGTTATTGACTGTACATTTGTTTATCCCATGTGTATCTCTGTGTTGTTGTTTTTGTCACACTGCTTTGCTTTATCTTGGCCAGGTCGCAGTTGTAAATGAGAACTTGTTCTCTACTGGCCTACCTGGTTAAATAAAGGTGAAATATAATAAATTATATAATGGATGCTGCACTGAATCTCTGTGCACTTCTTACATTTACAATAAAGGCTTATTTAAAATAAAAAATAAAAATAAAAAAGAAGCAAAATATCCCTTTCTCTCCTCTCTCTCCCTCACACGGGGATTGTTGAGCTGAATAATTCATAGTAACAAAATAGTGGACCGTCCGTTTTTTGGTCAGGCAGAATAACAATGGACCTGCAGAGTGATTGACTAACACTGCCTCTCCAGTAGAGAACGTCAGCGCAATCATATGCTAATACATGCTTTATTTGTTTATACTTTTCAATCGAGAGTTCTATTCAAATACAGAACTGTGTCAGTCAGTCGGTTGCTTTCTGTACTTTTAATAAAAAGTGAAGTATGTGTGTGTGCGTGTGTGTGTGCGGTGTGCACTTGTTTTTGGACCTATGCCATTGCTCATGCTCAATCATGCCAAATTACCACTATCATTCTGTTGTGTCAGCCAGCCTCAGCCAGCGATGAAGAAATTGAATGAGGCAGGTTTCTCAGACTGCAGTGTCAGTCCTATGTCAGTCCTATGGATAGCCTACACCTTCAGAACCTGTGGTCTCTCGGCTCACATAAGACCTATTGATTAAGGCATAAGGGCTGTCCTTGAATGTCCTCTGAGTGGGTTCAGTGTGTGAGAAGAGAGCAGGTGACCCTGGCAGGTCGTGACAGTGTTCAGCACAGAGATCACTGTGTTTCGCTCAAGTATTTGGTATTCATTAGGATCCACATTTAAAATGTCACACATAGCCTACAATATCTAATACATTTTTTATTTAACTAGGCAAGTTAGTTAAGAACAATGACGCCATACCCCGGCCAAACCCTAACCCGGATGACGCTGGGCCAATTGTGCACCGCCTTATGGGACTCCCAATCACAGCCGGTTGTGATACAGCCTGGAATCGAACCAGGGTCTGTAGAGACATCTCTTGCACTGAGATGCAGTGCCTTAGACCACTGCGCCACCCGGGAGCCCACTGTACATAGTACAGTGCAAATTACAATACAAGATATAAAAAATGGTTGTGTCTCTTCACAGTCCCCTTTGTGCAGTAAGGTGTTATTTTATCTGTTTGCATGTCTTGTGTTGTACCGATGAGTGTCTGTCACTTATCACAAGGACACGAGTGTGACGTCAGTTCTTTAGGAACACAGAGGGTATGTTTTTAAGAGTTGTTTAGTTTGTGTGACCTTGCAATGCTTAGTGCACTAACTCTATAAAGGCTCACAGTCTGGGTTGTAAGGGTTTTATCTTGGTTTAATATGTCTATTCAGGATTGATTCAATAGCATATCCTGATGGGATCCTGGGATCCTGATCCAGATATTTTGTGAACATTGCACAGATGTGCAGCACAATAGGAGCCATGCCATAAATATAGGTCAGGCCACGCCCCAAAAAGCACAGGGGTACTTTAGATTTTTAAATGCATCTAGCCGGGTACAGTTTCCTCACATAATTGTAAAGCTCATCATATAGCCTAACCACCTCAACATTTAAGGGATATTGGGTGGCTAATCAACACACCAGCTACTGCAGAGAACACACCCATCTCTCTCGGGTTACTGCACCAACGTTGCCAGTTTCTTCCTGAAGGCATGGTAATTCAGCTCAGCTCTGTGGTAAATTAGAGGGTTCTGTTCTCCCCTTCCTAAAACAGAACCTCTGACTGTCTCTCTCTGCTGTAAAGCCTACCGCCCCTCTCATCCACTGTCTCTATTCCTGGAACAGAGGGAAGGAAGGAAGATTGTATGTACACAGCACTGTGACACAGCACTGACAATTTAACAGCCAGTCCTCCACAGCTGTTGGAGAGAGGGGGGATACATGCATCCAATGGTTCAATGTCATTGAATGGTTGTTAATGCATTGGAGATGGTTTAGCATGACTTCAAGTTCACTTTCATCAGGAAGCCTAGTTGTTCAGTCATTGCAAAACATTTAGTCAGCAGCACTTTAAAGATGGAATCCGCATTAGGGGAACAGCACCATTGTCCGCCCCAGCAGCTTTCTTCTAGTTTTTGTTCTGTGGACTTATCAGAGGTGTGGTGCATCGAGCAGTGTGATAAAAAAAAATGCAGTGCATATTCTGCTGTTCTATCTCCAGGCAATGATGGCCAAGGGGGAAAAAACAGTGTTCGTTGTTTGCAGTAACTGCTTTGTTGTTGTAGCATCCCAAACGGATGTGGCAGTTTCACCATTAACGATTCCAGCTTTAGGTCAGGGGCCTCATTTATTAACCGTGCGTAAATGTTGTACTAAATCATGGCGTACATGGAGACTCTATGATTTGCGTTCGCAACAAATTATTGGGATTGATCAAACTGTCGCACGCATCATATACTGTATATACTGTATGAATGTTTTCAATGAATAATCCGACCATAATATATTCGTGGGGTCGTGAACGAGCGCTACAACCCGCCTGGAAAACGCCCTCCATTCCCTATTTTACGGTAACATAACGCCCTCATTTGCTGTATGATTTGGAGGTGTTGGAACATGGCAATGATAATTTCAAATATATATATCGCAATGGCAAATGTCATCAGATTTCTGTAGAGGTGTGGGCAGAATGTTTTAATCTTTTGCAGGGACTTTTAAAAAAATGCCAGGTGTAGGGAGTGCCAAACACCTGCTGCGTATTCTGCAAGATTGATTGACCTTTCGAACAATTTATAAGTAAATGCTACTACAGCCAACACTTCTATACAAAATACGAATTCCTGTTCAATATTTAGTTTATCAATAGATTGTATTTCTATCTCCTGCCTTGATATAGGCTCTGAGATTAAATAGGCTATTATGTTCCGCTCCTATCGCACAGCAATACTGTAGCCTACAGTCTGTTTACTTTCGCGCATAGGTGACTATTGAATGAGCGATGGATACATGGTAGCCTAATATTTGATGTGTAGCGGGAATAAACAAGTCATGTCAGAAAAAGAGCAATATGACTATGATTTAGGCCTATATAATAAAATTAAAATAAATATATTAGACGAGATGCTGTTATGCGATCTTCTTACCAACTGCAAATGCATCTGTTTTATCACTAGGCAAACGAGTTAATGTTTTTATTAGCCTACCATTATTATAATTCCTGTGCATCAAACACCTTCATGTACACCTAAACAACAACATTTGCTTGCAATACAGTTGATCAACTTGTGTGCACACATGGTTTGAGATTTGCGTGGAGAAGCGCACACTTTCCTGTCAAGTTCAAAATGGATAAATACCGACCTTTGTGGGAAAACTGACGCACATATTTTTTGTGCGCACGCACTTTGATAACTGAGGCCCCTGAACAGAACTCGGTGGGAGCTAAATGGGACATAGTCATCAGAGCAGCCCTGAACTCCCCATATGACCTGCTATCTAACATCATCAGCCATAGAGGAATCAATACCTGGAGGAACTGATTCATTTAATCATACATCCTCCATTCATCTCAGACATATAATATGACTTTAATGTATTCATTATTCATTTTATGACATATACAAAAATATAATGCATTCACATTCAGTAGGCTACTTAAATGATCAGGTTGACAAAGTTAATGTACAGTTCCCACACAGGGCAGGAATCCCTGTCCTGAAGTGTCCTCGACCTGCACCTGGTGTTGTTCCTCTGTCCCGGAAAGTCCTCACTAACCCCACAGCCACAGTGTTGGGCCACTAGTGTGTGTTTGTAAACATAGACAGGTTTGCAATGTAAACATACAGATAGCATGCAGTGTAACTGGGTGAAGGGGTGTAGGTGCGTAGTGTGTGTGTTAGGGGTGTCGGGGTTGGGGGGATATCCGCAGAGATGAGCTCATAGTCTAGGACTTAGCCAAGGTGTTTGTGTGTTTGCCTGCACTTAATGGGAGTGTTTGTTTACTCATGACATGGATGTTTCTTTCATAATGCCTTTACTGTTATAATATGATAGTGGTGCATATGATAACAGCATTAACACATCATAGATGATCACTGACTATGTTTGGTCTCATTGTGAGATGAATCTTGCTAAGCTAAACTTCCACCTAAAAAGCAAGTCTAAATCATGAATTGATGTCAATGGGAAGTTTATGTGAAAACGTGCGTTATGTGCATGTTCTTCAACAATATAACCAGGTGTATCTGATTGTATTGTTGACATGTGTTTGTGTCTCCAGGTCCCCCATACAGGTGTCTGGCACGGTGGCAGCCCCTCTGCTCTCCTGAACATGAACCACTATGCCAATAAGAAGAGTGCAGCAGAGAGCATGCTGGACGTAGCCCTGCTCATGGCCAACGCTTCCCAGCTGAAGGCTGTCCTGGAGCAGGGGCCAGACTTCTCCTTGTACACTCCCCTCATCACTCTCATCAGCATCTCCCTCAGCCTGCAGGTCACTGTGGGGGTCCTCCTCATCTTCATCGGTGAGGATAACAACACTGTATCTCTGGGGGACATTTTTACAAAAAGCATATTGAATGCAACACTTTTGCGTTTGCATCAAATAGGCCTACATTAGACAGTTGCATTCTAAACCTGCGTAATGATTGCTGTATTATGGACTCTTTTGACACTAGCCCCGCTCATGCACGCTATCTAAATGGAGCCCCTTGTGTCTCTCAATCTTCATGAGCCTTTTGTGTCTCATCTTCATCAGTGAACATGTATTTTATAACTTCCTCCTCCCGACCTTAACTGAGGATGACCTCATACCTATCAAGTCCAATGTTTCCTGACATACAACCAATTACCTACTGCAGCGTTGCTGAGGTGCTGTAGCCATGGCAACCAGGCATGTGACCAGGTCAGAGTTCACCGGGTTTTAGTGCTGCTGTCAGCAGGCTGACCCGAGAGACGGCTGTGTGTGTGTGTGTGTGTGTGCGTGCGTGCGTGCGTGCGTGCGTGCGTGCGTGGACGTGTTTAACTATTCTTGTGGGAACCAGAAGTCCCACAAGAATAGTAAACAAACAAAAATTTGACCAACTGGGAACATTTTGTTGGTCCCCACAAGGTCAAATGCTATTTCTAGGGAGTTTGGGGTTAAGGTTAAAATTAGTGTTAGGGTTAGAATTACGTTAAGGGTTAGGGTTAGGAGCTAGGGTTAGGGTTAAGGTTAGGGTAAATAGGATTTTGAATGGGACTGAATTGTGTGTCCCCACAAGGTATAAGACTGTGTGTGTGTGTGTGTGTGTGTGTGTGTGTGTAATGATGAAGATGGGGGTGTTGAAGATTGAATTCTTCAGGTGTGACCGTACAGGCTGACAGTGACCTTGATCTTCAGCACTGGACAGAGACTGCTCTTCATCATGTCTACATCACAGAGACTGCTCTTCATCATGTCTACATTACAGAGACTGCTCTTCATCATGTCTACATCACAGAGACTGCTCTTCATCATATCTACATTACAGAGACTGCTCTTCATCATGTCTACATTACAAAGACTGCTCTTCATCATGTCTACATCACAGAGACTGCTCTTCATCATGTCTACATTACCTAGACTGCTCTTCATCATGTCTACATCACAGAGACTGCTCTTCATCATATCTACATTACAGAGACTGCTCTTCATCATGTCTACATTACAAAGACTGCTCTTCATCATGTCTATATCACAGAGACTGCTCTTCATCATGTCTACATCACTGCCCTCACGTTTGCTCCCATGATTTCTGCACCATGTCACTCTGGTTTAAATTGTATTTTCTTGTGAAACCAGATAGTTAATGAATGGTGCAGGTCACATCACTGTAATTAATCTCTTACAGTCTCTGGTAGGAAAACACTTAGGATGTTCAGCCGATATGTTTTTAACCACTCTCTCTCTGCATTAACACTCATTCACTAAGTCACAAGGCTTCTTTACTTTTCCACTAGTGAACTCCATTTGAAGGGATCATGTGTCGGAGAGATACTGAACCTGCATGTCAGAGAGCCATCACACTCTCCCCGTTGCTCTCACCCGTCCCTCTTCTCCCTATTGACCGTTGCTCAACCCATACCTCCACTCCCCCATCCTCTCATTCTCTCTTGTTCCTCCCCAAACCCCCCCCCCCTCCCTTCTCCACCTTCCATATCTCCTCTACCATTCCCTTTGCCCTGCTTTTCACTCTTCATCACCCATAATGCATCTGCTCCTCATTCCTGACCCTAGAACCTCGCCTCCCCTTTCCCCCTCTACCCCCCTTCTCTCCCATTCTCTTTCCCTCTGACCCCCCTTAACCCCCCCCCTCCTCTCTGTCTTTGACCATTCGAACTGACTGTTCAAACAGCTAACACACAGCTCAGACACCCATACCCCAACAAACATGCCACCAGGGGTCTCTTCACAGTCCCTAACTCCAGAACAGACTCTGGGAAGCGCAACGTACTGCATAGTGCCATGACTAAATGGAACTCTGTTCCACATCAAGCAACTCAAGCAAGCAGTAAAATCGGATTAAAAAAACTGATAAAACAACACCTCACAACACGGACTGTGAAGAGACACATGCATTCACACACACACACACACATTGTGGTGTTGTATTATTGTAGTATTGTACATTTTATATTGTACATTTGTTATAATAGATAAATATTGTAGTCATGTCTTGTATGATGTATAGTTTTATTTATGATGTAGGCTGTTGTTTTGTTGTGATGCAATTGTTTTATTCTTGTTTGGACCCCAGGAAGAGTAGCTGCTGCCTTGGCTAATGGGAGTTCTATTAAATACTAAATTGGTGGTGCGTGCTGTGAATGCCCTACATACCATCCCCCCTGGCCTGGGCCAGACACAAACAGCCAGAGACACAGGCAGGGTTTCTCACACCGTTTAACATCTTATAATCTGCCCCCCACACACACATGCACGTACACACCATAGGAGGTTGGTGGCACCTTAATTGGGCAGGATGGGCTCATGGTAATGGTTGAGAAGAATAGGTGGAATGGTATCAAATACATCTAACACATGGTTTCCAGGTGTTTGATGCCATTCCATTAGCTCCATTCCAGACATTATTATGAGCCGTCCTCCCCTCAGCAGCCTCCTGTGGAACACAAGTACATAAGATGATCAGAACATCTACATCCACTACACACATATTCATAGATACCATTAACCATGCCCCTCTGTAAAATAATAGACGTAGCTCTTTCCAGCAGTCAAATGACCAAATCGCCCTCTAGTGGTCTCCTGGGTGGAACGTTGTTAATATTTAAACAATGAAAATCTGGTGTTTCTATGTCAAACACTTTTGTTATATTTCAGTCTTCTGTGATGTATATAAAGCTTAATATTGGGATGCAAACTCAAAATTGAATACATTTCAACTCTATATCTGACATGGTACAGCCCATAGCCATGTGTGTGAGGTGTACAGTATGTGTTTGTTTCAAAGTAGATTTGTTTAAGACTACCAAGAACACTCTGTGTGACCCTGATTTTAGCCCACTGCAGTGTTAAGCTATTCTTTTTGTTCTTTATACTCACTGTGTCCTGGTCACACATATGTTTCCTCTGAGCTGAGCAGCAGAGAGTTGGCAGAGTTCAGTCCGGGGTACATGAGGACCAGGCCTGAGAGACACTTATACAGAGCACCGAGTACAAAGCAGTATGTCACTGGATTGGCTCCAGTCCCGGGCTAGTCGCTATCACTCAATCAGGATTATACTTTTTATGTGTGTGTAGAGTTATCTGTGTGTATGTGTGAGAGAGGGAGTCTATGTGTTTGCGAGTGCATGCTGTGAGTGTTTGTAAAGCTCATCTGTACCAATTTCCCCTGTTCTCTCCACAGTGCGGTGGAACCTGAATGACCAGAGTAAACACTTCAGGCTGAATGTAATGGAGAACCTGGCCACAGGCCTCGTCTTCGTCATCGTAGTAGTCAACGTCTTCATCACTGCCTTTGGAGTACAGAAACCCAATCAGAAAGCCTGACCAGGACACAGAAACGCATCACCACCCCCTTAGGTACAAACACACACACACACACACACACACACACACACACACACACACACACACACACACACACACACACACACACACACACACACACACACACACACATTCTCTCTTTCTCTCTTCTCCCCTCTCTCAAACTCAAACAGGAATTGTTTGCACTTTCCCTCAATAGTTTGTCCATGACTCAGCAGCTGTCCTGTTCTCCGTATCTCCTGACCTCCTAAACGCCCATGCTCCCCCAACCTGACCCATAAACACGCACTGTTCCAGGACTCGACGGAAACTTCCACTAGAAAACACCCACCAACAAAACTCAACTACTGTCTTTTTACCAGTCCAGAACCCTTTTGTCCCGATGAGAGAGAGGTTTGCTTTCATAAACAACACTGTGTGTTTGTGTAGGAGACCAACAGGAAAACAGAGACAACAGCCATGTGACCTCAGTGTCTGCCCCCTGCCCTGTAGTTATCCCCAGCAAGCAAGCACACACACTTTCCCTATCTCTCTGTCACGCTATCTCGCTCACTCTCACACACACATACTCCGAGCCACAGCATTGAGGAAGGCTGAGCCCTGAATGTAAATTTTTTATCACATTTATGAGGTGAAAGGAGGGCGTCATGGGTCTTGTTCAGACAGCCTGGGCCACTGTGCCTGACGGGTCTAAAGAGCACATGTATGGAAAAAGAGTCTGTGCCTCACTCTCAAAACACTGACCTTTGCTTAGCTAAACATAGAGAACACATTCAGCTTGTGTCGTAGTCTCGTAGTATCATATCAACTGCATTTAAATAGAACAAATCGTTGCAGCATTGAGCAGCAGTTGATGTGAAACTTGATCAATAAAAGAGCTAGCATTGCACTACATCAAGGATTTGCAATATCCCGGCTAGATGTGCCACTGATAATCTTGTCTCAGACCAAGACACATAGAAGAGCTGTGAGAAGAGTGCATGGTTATTTTGGCTGTGTGGTGACTCACTATCATCAGATGCAGATAGAGAAAGAACTGCTAATTAAAACTGAGGCCTTGATTAGACTCAGTACTGTTACGCATACACAATTAACATCTCACTTTCTCAGACTCTGTACATCCTTTTACCATTCAGTCTCCAGCATTGAATACACAGCTCATGGTGAAGAATTTCATTGGTTAGCTTAATGTAATAGAAATAGCAAAAAAAAATCTAGTTTGACGGTTCTGTTCTTACCGCTCAAAATAAGATCATATGGCATTGTAAACCTAGGTTTGGCAGGGACACTCATAACTGCTATTCTAGCTATGTACTGATGGAGTCTGAGGGAACATGACACCATAACCTAATGATACATTCCCCTTTCTTTCCCATAGCTTCCATTGCTAACCATGGAATCACACAGACAGACCATGATCCAGATAGTGACACACAAATCCACTCTAGCCAGGACAATAGACAGATCTATAAACATTTTGTATATCTATTGCTCTCATGCACTGTATCTGGCTCTAACTCAGTGTAATACCCCTGAGTTGGTTGGAGGAGTCTGGAATGAAAAGAACTTCTGAAGGATTTCAAATTCAGATGCGCATCATCATCATCATGGCTGCAGATCATTCTAAGTGGGACTAATAGCTGTCTGTTGGGACTGGGAGTACTGGGATTCAAACAGAACAATCACTCGAGTGACACCCTCCCCACTCCCTCACCCCTCCGATCCGCCACTCACCCTCCTCCCCATCTGCTCTTTGATCTGGGTCTCCCTACAGACAGAAACAGATATGGAAACACACAGCTCACTGAAGCAAAGCTGCTGAGAATAGACACCAGGAATCTGACTGCCACAGAGAATCATCATCTACCAGACGTCACTCATCATCTATCTTACTGTAACCAGTAGGGGTACTATAGGAGATTCCATAGAGAAATACACATGTTCACTTGAACTGCAGAATAGTAACCACACCTGTCCGGAAGTGTAAAGCTGCTATGGCACTTGTGATCATCTTCATAGCAGCTCATTTCATCATCCTCTTATCTGGCCTGCAGATGTCTCTGGGCTAGGTCAGGAGTGCCCTCTAGTGGTATTTTTGGTGCTATTGCAATGATGTGAGATCTTTGTATTACATTGTCAGGTTACCACTCTCACAGATACGTCCTGCTCTGGTAATAAACAAACATCCAAAAAGCATCATACTGCCTGAAGAAGTGCTGCTGGCTTCTGTAATGTGTAAGTGTGTTATTTGTGTAAACCAATCATATTTTTGTGTGAGGTTTTGTATTGTTTCCCACCCCTGATTTACTCCTAAACAAGTCACACCAAAATGAAATGTTAAAAAGGACAGCTGTTACTAACATTAGCAATGTTTTAGCATGTGTGTACAGGTATGTGCACTAGTCTATTCTTGTTTTTTTCCCAGAACATTCTACATTCCTAATTATGAAATGTATTTTTCTTAAATAGAATAGTTATTCTTTATTTGTCCTATTTCACACATGTACATGTGTGTATTAGTATGCATGTGTGAATTGGATATGTGTTTTTTTTGCATTTCCCACTCTCCCCGAGACATCCCGGAGAGTGGGGTCACAGAATTTGCCTGGTCTTTGCTTCAACTTTTTTTCTCTTAAACTGGTGCAACTATCAAAACGCAACCAAACACTTTCCAGTATTATAGCACATTCACATTTCTTCCCATCAAAAGAAAACAAAATTCAAGATAAGAATTCTGTTAGTTTATTATGGTGATATTCCTCAGTTCTCTGTTAATGGGATAGAAACAAGCTGTAATTGTCAGTCTCTCAGTGCAACTACATCTGAAGACATGCAAGGGGTAGTGTAAGGTTGACTTGGAGACTGTGAATAAGCTGTTGACTGTCAATCACAGTGTTAGAAGGCACTGAGCGGTGAAAATGGATGTGTTGCTAAGGACACTCAGAAACTGTAGCATGTAAATGTAGTATGACAACACAGTGACACCATTCAAACAACAGACTGGTTAGGCTTTCAGTCTTTCACTTCAAACTGGGGTACACTGCAGACTTACAGTCTCCTTCCACTCCTGATATGTTTAAAAGTCATCCATTCCCTCAGTAAAAAGGCCAACCCTTTGGACTGAGCTGTAGAACTTCAAATGAAATGTTTAAGGACTTTCAAGTTAGCCCAGAATTAAAGGTTCAGATTAAGTTAACCTGGGCATTTTGATTTCCTGTGATGTTTAAGAAAGCCTATATGACACTCTTACAAAGAGCATGGAGGCACTATGTCTGATTATACAAAGACATATTCAATGAATAAGTCAAATTTTCACTTAAAAATGCAGGGTTACTGTTAAAATACAATACTACTTACAAGTATGTACAAATATATTTTTTAGATAGCACCCTTTTAGTTCCCCCTGCAGGTAAATATTTGGCATTGCAAAGATAATTGTTTTAGCGTTTTCCCAAAATGTAATTCTTTAGGATTTCCCACTGAATATGACCTTATTGAATTTTGGATCCGTCCTTGGCGTGGGCTAGGAGAACCTCACTGGTCCCTCTGCCCAGTCCCAGCACTGAGAAGCTCAGAAATGGACCAGTAGCACTCAAATTACCCTCTGTAGGACAGAGACAGAGGGAAAGGAAGTGAGTAATAGAGGAGAGGAGGAATGGAGAGACGGGAAGAAAGAAATAGAGAAAAATGGATAAACGTGAATGACAGCAAGAGCATGATAGGTCAAGTATAAAAGGAAAGCACTGGGGAATACAAGTGGAGAGCGGTGGGGTGAATACATCTGACACAAGGGCATGATAGGTCAAGTATAAAAGGAAAGCACTGGGGAATACAAGTGGAGAGCGGCGGGGTGAATACATCTGACACAAGGGCATGAAATGTTAAAACATACAAGACACAACCTTCTTTTCCTTCCATAGTTACCAAATCAGTGCACGTCATTGCGCAGTGAACATCTACTTCTAAGGTATTTTTAATCATTCAATGAGGAACCTTTTCTTCCTGAATGAAGGACTTACCTCCATAATAATAGAGCAAAGCTAAGCCCACTGCAAGGCTAAAGCAACTGAGGAAGAACAGAGGTCCTGCAGAGAGAGAGAGGAGAGATAGTATGCATCGTCTTGATGAGGGGGAACTGGACCGTGTAAATGGTAAGACAATCTCATAACATGGTAGCCAGACAAACAGAGACAAGCAGGCATCATCATACTGAGTGATATTATACCCATGGCTTCCTCTAAAGAAAATATATATCTCGACCGTGTGATCGGTAGTTACTGGTTCATTAGAACTGTTCATTGACCTACTGTAAGCATAACAAAGTATTCAAAGGAATTAGGATAGAGGTTGTTTTGTGGACGTGTGAGTGACACGTGAGCTGGTCTGACCCATAAAAGCAGAGAACTGGGGCTGATCACACTAAATGGAGGTTACTAAAAGTCTAAATGGCCACATGATGCTTAGCTGAGGTTATGGAGGTGACAGGGATGGATGCAAAACAAATCTGAGGTTGGATGCTTGACTGAGCTACAAAATGTGCTTAACCTACTCATAAGAAGCAACAGTTCCACAAAATTCTATTACAAAAAGGTCAAATTCATTCAACTTCGAAGAAAAAACATACTATACAGTTTGTTCCCTAACATTTGCATTCTGAAGGAACTGTCAACTTGTATCCAGTCAAGTTGTTAGTTATCGTTAGCACTAGTGTAATATCAGATTTACCCCTGTCATTAAGTACATATCTCTCCATGCGGCGGGCCACAGTGTTAGTCCCCATTGGGTCTGCAGGCTCTAGAACAGAGACACACGGAACACTGTTAGTCAGTCTCCACAGCATCACACACAGACACACAAATTGGCAAACATCTGTAAATAGGAAACTGACAGTGAAAGAGACAGATATAGAAACACACAGAGAAAAAGAGAGAGAGAAATTACCGGTATACAGACAGACGGACACAAACGGCAAGAGATCAGTAAATCTCCTCAGTGCTGTACCTCTTCTGCGGCTGACTCTGGTAGGCAGGTTGAAATAGACATTGTAGGCGTGGATCTGAAGCCCCCTGTAGAACTCATGACACGCCTCCTCTCCCTTCCCCTGCAGGTGCACCAGCAGCTCAGCCAATCGCACCGCAGTGGGCACACTCAGGTTCCTGAACTGGAGCAGAATTAGACAAGCATCCAATCACAAGTGTCCACACAACTGCCTTATGTCCAATTATCCATAGTGCATTCATGGATCTACAGTGGGGCAAAAAAGTATTTAGTCAGCCACCAATTGTGCAAGTTCTCCCACTTAAAAAGATGAGAGAGGCCTGTAATTTTCATCATAGGTACACTTCAACTATGACAGACAAAATTAGGAAAAAAATCCAGAAAATCACATTGTAGGATTTTTAATTAATTTATTTGCAAATTATGGTGGAAAATAAGTATTTGGTCACCTACAAACAAGCAAGATTTCTGGCTCTCACAGACCTGTAACTTCTTCTTTAAGAGGCTCCTCTGTCCTCCACTCGTTACCTGTATTAATGGCACCTGTTTGAATTTGTTATCAGTATAAAAGACACCTGTCCACAACCTCAAACAGTCACACTCCAAACTCCACTATGGCCAAGACCAAAGAGCTGTCAAAGGACACCAGAAACAAAATTGTAGACCTGCACCAGGCTGGGAAGACTGAATCTGCAATAGGTAAGCAGCTTGGTTTGAAGAAATCAACTGTGGGAGCAATTATTAGGAAATGGAAGACATACAAGACCACTGATAATCTCCCTCGATCTGGGGCTCCAAGCAAGATCTCACCCCGTGGGGTCAAAATGATCACAAGAACGGTGAGCAAAAATCCCAGAACCACACGGGGGGACCTAGTGAATGACCTGCAGAGAGCTGGGACCAAAGTAACAAAGCCTACCATCAGTAACACACTACGCCGCCAGGGACTCAAATCCTGCAGTGCCAGACGTGTCCCCCTGCTTAAGCCAGTACATGTCCAGGCCCGTCTGAAGTCTGCTAGAGAGCATTTGGATGATCCAGAAGAAGATTGGGAGAATGTCATATGGTCAGATGAAACCAAAATAGAACTTTTTGGTAAAAACTCAACTCGTCGTGTTTGGAGAACAAAGAATGCTGAGTTGCATCCAAAGAACACCATACCTACTGTGAAGCATGGGGGTGGAAACATCATGCTTTGGGGCTGTTTTTCTGCAAAGGGACCAGGACGACTGATCCGTGTAAAGGACAGAATGAATGGGGCCATGTATCGTGAGATTTTGAGTGAAAACCTCCTTCCATCAGCAAGGGCATTGAAGATGAAACGTGGCTGGGTCTTTCAGCATGAACACACCGCCCGGGCAACGAAGGAGTGGCTTCGTAAGAAGCATTTCAAGGTCCTGGAGTGGCCTAGCCAGTCTCCAGATCTCAACCCTATAGAAAATCTTTGGAGGGAGTTGAAAGTCCGTGTTGCCCAGCAACAGCCCCAAAACATCACTGCTCTAGAGGAGATCTGCATGGAGGAATGGGCCAAAATACCAGCAACAGTGTGTGAAAACCTTGTGAAGACTTACAGAAAACATTTGACCTCTGTCATTGCCAACAAAGGGTATATAACAAAGTATTGAGAAACTTTTGTTATTGACCAAATACTTATTTTCCACCATAATTTGCAAATAAATTCATCAAAAATCCTACAATGTGATTTTCTGGATTTTTTTTTCTCATTTTGTCTGTCATAGTTGAAGTGTACCTATGATGAAAACTACATCTTTTTAAGTGGGAGAACTTGCACAATTGGTGGCTGACTAAATACTTTTTTGCCCCACTGTATAATAAGTTCTTCATCCTGACTGTTATTGTCAATTATTCCCTAGAGTCAAAAAATACAACACAACACATTTCAAAAACAGAATAATTTCAAATTGCATGACCATTTGTGGCTGTATAAGTAGAGGCCTAGATGGTGAGTGTTCCCTGGTGAGAGTGGTGATGTAAAGCTGTGTGCACCCTGTAGTGAAGTACTCAATCCCTTCAGAGAGTTAACATACTCACTAGGCTACTTACCCTCTGGGCCTCCTTGTCAGTCAGTATCTGAGGGTAGGTCCTGTTGAGCTGCAGCACCAGCCTGTCCACCAGCTCAGTGTGCATCCTCTGGTCTGAACACAGGAACTGGGAGTCCCTCTGCAGCTGTACATGGTAGCCGTCTGAGCATGACCAGGGAGCTAGGGAATACAGGAGATAAGGCACAAATAAATACACACTTTAATTAAAGGATTATTTATTTTTTTACAATGTATAACAAACATAGGACTTTGGTTGCAGAAGCACATAAATGGTCTCTTGCAACACAATTTTTTTTTTATTTAACCAGGAAGGGCTCATTGAGATTTAAAATCTCTTTTTCAAGAGCGTCCTGGCCAAGATAGGCAGCACCAAGTCATTACAAAAATGACAGACAAACAACATGAAAAACTACAAGTAATCTAGTAAAAACCATAGAATTCATAAGAGTATAACAAAATCAAAAACAGCAAGTTAAAAACATTAACATGTCAGGAAATCAGTCTCAAGATCATTCATCAGTGATTTAAAAATACCAAAGTTCTTCCAGTTTAAAAGTATTTTGTAAGGCGTTCCAAGACGATGGCGCAGAGTACATTTGGAACAGTTAGCAGGATAAAGTCCAGCGAACGATGAGAGTACCCACCACATTTCTGAACAATAGAAATGCCCAAATAAAAAGGTAGTAAACCCAAAATGGCTTTGTAAATAAAAGTATACCAGTGACTGAGCCTACGAGTGACTAGAGAAGGCCAGCCAACCCTGGTATACAAAGTGCAGTGGTGCGTAAGGGTTTTACAGTTTAAAATAAATCTCAAATAGAGTGACCAACGCACACCCCTACTGAACTAGTGTAACTGAGGTCAGATTAAAGAGGCAGGTCTAATTGTAACTCTGAATACTTGGCACTGAACAGCACTGTTGGCTGTCTACACTACAGTCTATTCTGTAAACCATGGTTGTAGGCATTAGTCCTTCAAGAGGAATTAAGGGTTAAGAGGTTTAGTGTCTCTTTTTAGAAACATTAATTGATCTTGCCACGCAAGCGGCACACTGCGTTATTGAAGATGCACCATGCAAAAGAGAAAGTGTTTACATTCTGTATTTACGCTCGTTGGCTACAGTGTTGCATGCATGGCAACATTAGTTGAAGCATTGCTCGCATAACCCTTGGTACAAAGTATCAAATTGCTATTGGCATATACAGAATATTAATGTATGTTATTGTAGGTCTACTCAAATGTAAATCATATTTACAGTGTTTGTGATAAGTGTAGGTCAAATGTTGGTAAAATAACCAAGTAAAATACGACCAATAGTCTACTCTAGCTTGATTTGTTATTGAGATTGAGAAGGTCAGCAACAGCCAGCCAACAGGTGGTGGCGGCGGCGACGCGACATGGTGGCGATAGTGAGTGACAGATTGTCCTCTGCTGCGCATGATTCACACATAACCAAAGCAAAAGCCCAAAAAGATGTATTCAAATTCACTAACCTGCCATGGAAGAAAACGGAGATAAGGCTTGAGGCTTCCCCCTTTTCGACCGATGACTACCTCTTAGCTAACTTCCTGCTCTCCCTACTTTGACGCTCTTCCCATGTTGACACCACAACCGGCCGTGCTCTGTGGCCTTGTGCACGAAGGACTATTAAAGAGTGGCGTCACTGACTGATAAATGGTACCCGAATAGTTAAATGTCTAAGCTACTATGAAATAATGTGCACCAACACTGTTATTACACGGTAGCCTACCTACCAATGTAACTCATTTAACATTTTCCATACAGACCAAAACAACAATAGCAAACAAAACCAACAATATTTTCCATACAGACAAAACCAACAATAACACACACTGTACAGTACCAGTCAAAAGTTTGAACACAACTACTCAATCAAGGGTTTTTCTTTATTTTTACTATTTTCTACATTGTAGAATAATATTGAAAACGTCAAAACTATGAAATTACACATATGGAATAATGTAGTAACCAAAAAAGTGTTAAACAAATCAAAATATATTTTATATTTGAGATTCTTCACAGTAGTCACCCTTTGCCTTGATGACAGCTTTGCACACTCTTGGCATTCTCTCAACCAGCTTCATGAGGTAGTCACCTGGATGCATTTCAATTAACAGGTGTGCCTTGTTAAAAGCTAATTTGTGGAATTTCTTTCCTTCTTTTTTTTGTGTTTGAGCCAATCAGTTGTGTTGTGACAAGGTAGGGGTGGTAAACAGAAGATAGCCCTTTTTGGTAAAAGTCCAAGTCCTTATTATGGAGAGAAGAGCTCGAATAAGCAAAGAGAAATTACAGTACATCATTACTTTAAGACATGAAGGTCAGTCAATCTGGAAAATGTCAAGAACTTTGAAAGTTTCTTCAAGTGCAGTCGCAAAAACCATCAAGCACTATGATGAAACTGTCTCTCATGAGGACCGCCTCAGGAAAGGAAGACCCAGAGTTACCTCTGCTGCTGAGGATAAGTTCATTAGAGTTACCAGCCTCAGAAATTACAGCTCAAGTAAATGCTTCACAGAGTTCAAGTAACAGACACATCTCAACATCAACTGTTCAGAAGAGACTGCGTGAATCAGGCCTTCATGGTCGAATTGCTGAAAAGAAACCACTACTAAAGGACACCAATAATAAGAAGAGACTTGCTTGGGCCAGGAAACATGAGCAATGGACAGTAGACCAGTGGAAATCTGTCCTTTTGTCTGATGAGTCCAAATTTGAGATTTTTGGTTACAACAGCTTTTTTTTTGTGAGACGCAGAGTATGTGAACGGATAATCTCCGCATGTGTGGTTCCCACCGTGAAGCATGGAGGAGGGGGTGTGATGGTGTGGGGGTGCTTTGGTGACACTGTCAGTGATTTATTTAGATTTCTTGGCACACTTAACCAGCATTGCTACCACAGCATTCTGCAGCGATACACCATCCCATCTGGTTTGCGCTTAGTGGGATTATCATTTGTTTTTCAACAGGACAATGACCCAACACACCTCCAGGCTGTGTAAGGGCTATTTGACCAAGAAGGAGAGTGATGGAGTGCTGCATCAGATGACCTGGCCTCCACAATCACCCAAACTCAACCCAACTCAGATGGTTTGGGATGAGTTGGACCGCAGAGCGAAGGAAAAGCAGCCAACAAGTGCTCAGCATATGTGGGAACTCCTTCAAGACTGTTGGACAAACATTCCAGGTGAAGCTGGTTGAGAGAATGCCAAGCGTGTGCAATGCTGTCAACAAGGCAAAGGGTGGCTACTTTGAAGAATCTAAGTCCGACCGCGGACTTGCGGAGTCCGACCGCAAAACCCGAAACAAAAAGGGAGGGTTAGGGGGGTGTCTAGTGTCGGTGGCGGCTCTGGTGCAGGGCGAAGTACCCGCTCATCCGCCAGCATCGGGGGCGGCTCTGGTGCGGGACAAAGTACCCGCTCATCCTGCGGATCCAGCCATGGACCCAGGCTGAACACTGTATCTGGACTGGGCATCGGCGCAGAGGAGGACTCCTGCCATGGAGCGGGACTGGACGCTGTGCCTGGACTGGGCACCAACGCAGAAGAAGACTCTGGCCTTGGAGCTGAACTGGACGCCGTGCTCAGACTGGGCATCGGCGCAGGGGAAGGCTCCGGCCATGGAGCTGGAGGTTCCTGACCGTTGACAGTCGCAGGAAGTTTCGGACCGTGGACCGTCTCAGTGGGTTCCGGACCGTGGACCGTCTCAGTGGGTTCCGGACCGTGGACCGTCTCAGTGGGTTCCGGACCGTGGACCGTCTCAGGGGGTTCCGGACCGTGGACCGTCTCAGGGGGTTCCGGACCGTGGACCGTCTCAGGGGGTTCCGGACCGTGGACCGTCTCAGGGGGTTCCGGACCGTGGACCGTCTCAGGGGGTTCCGGACCGTGGACCGTCTCAGGGGGTTCCGGACCGTGGACCGCCTCAGGAGGTTCCGGACTGTGGACCGTCTCAGGAGGTTCCGGACTGGGAACTGTCGGCTGAAGCTCTGGACTGGGAACTGTTGCCGGAAGCTCTGGACTGGGGATCGTTGCAGGAAGCCTGGTGCGTGGGGCCGGCACTGGTGGTACCAGGCTGGTGACACACACCTCAGGGCGAGTGCGTGGAGCAGGCACAGAACGTACTGGACTGGGGAGGCGCACTGGAGGCCTGATGCGTGGGGCCGGTACAGGTGGCAAATCGATAACACGCTCCTTAGGGCAAATGTCGTGCATCCTCCACCAATTCAATAACTCTCTCATTTCTCTCTCCTCCACATTCTCCCTCAACTCACTGACAGTCTCTGGTTCACTCCCCTCAACTTTCGCCGACCACTCCTCGCTCAATCTGTCCCAATATTCCTCCTCGGTCTCTGACTCACCCCTCAACGTCGCCGACCACTCCGTGTGCCCCCCCCCAAAAAATTTTTTGAGGCTGCTTCTTGGGCTTGCGTCGTGGCCGCGAACCCTGGCTTCGTCGCTGTTCTCCATTATCTCCTTCCGTCTGCTGTGACTCCTGCCAAGGAAGGATCTCCTGTCCTTCCATTATTTTCTCCCAGGTCCAACTTATTTTCCCCATTGTAGCAGGCTGCTTGGTCCTGGTGTGATGAGATATTCTGTCTCGATGTTCGTAATAATGATGGTCGGACCAAGGCGCAGCGTACTTAGAGTTCCACATAATTTTAATGAATAAAGTGAAACTTAAGCAAAGACAAAACAAATAAAGAATAAACAAACCGTGACGACAATGCAGTGCTAACAGGCAACTTAACATAAACAATATCCCATAACCCACAGGTGGAAAAAATGCAACTCAAGTATGATCCCCAATTAGAGACAACGATTACCAGCTGCCTCTAATTTGGAATCATACATAAACACCAACATAGAAAATTAAACCTAGAACCCCACATAGAAAATATAAACTAGACTAAAAAACCCTAGTCACGCCCTGACCCACTCTACCATAGAAAATACAGGCTTTCTATGGTCAGGACGTGACAGTTATAAAATATATGGTTACTACATGATTCCATATGTGTTATTTCATAGTTTTGATGTCTACACAATTTTTCTACAATGTAGAAAATAGTAAAAATAAATAAAATCCCTTGAATGAGTAGGTGTTCTAAAACTTTTGACCAGTAGTGTGTGTGTATATATATATATATATATATATATATATATATATATATATATCAGGAATCAAGGTAAGACCCAGATGCAGACTGTCGAAGTAACACTGTTTATTGTAACAAACAGGGGCGGGCAAAGACAGGTCAAGGCAGGCAGGGGTTGAAAATCCAGGGTAAGGCAAAGGTACAGGACTCAGGGTCGGGGACAGGCAGGTTTCAGTAATCCAGAGGTGGAGCAAAGGTACAGGACTCAGGGTCAGGGATAGGCAGGTTTCAGTAATCCAGAGGTGGAGCAAAGGTACAGGACGACAGGCAGGCTCAGGGTCAGGCAGAGAGGTCAGGCGGGCGGGTACAGGGTCAGGACAGGCAAAGGTCAAAACCGGGAGGACTAGCAAAGACAGGCTGGGAAACGATAGGAGCTGACAGGAAAGGTAAGCTTGAAAGAATAAGACGAACTGGCCACAAACAGACAGAGAACACAAGTATAAAAACACAGGGGATAATAGGGAAGATGGGCGATACCTGGAGGGGGGTGGAGACAAGCACAAGGACAGGTGATACAGATCATGGCGTGACAGGACGCCACCTGGCGTTCCACCTTGGCGGATACCTGACTGGGCGGATACCTGGTTGACTGGGTAGGTTGGCGAAAGTGCCGGGTCCAAGATGTCTTTAGCGGGAACCCAGCACCTATACTCCGGGCCATAACCCTCCCAGTCAACCAGGTACTGGAAACCCCTGCCCCATGGTCGAACCCTCAGGAGGCGTCTCACCGTGTGCGCTGGCTGGCCCTCGATGACATGGGGGGAGGGATGGGCCTAGAAACAGAAGACAAGGGGCAGTCAGACATGGTTTTGACTCTAGACACAGAAAAGGTAGGGAAAATACAGAGGATACAGGGCAACAGAGGATGAACAGCAGAGGGGCTAATGATCTTGAACCGGGGGGTACAGGTCTCGGATTCCGGGGGTGTAGCGACATGCCAGTGTCTCAGGCCTATGGCGACGTGTCAGTGGCTCAGACTTGACCTTCTTGGATACCGGTCGGTACTGCAGAAGCGAAGTGGCCCAGGCCTTACTGAACCCCTCCCGGAGGTCCTGGTACTCTGCGGAGCTGGCGGAGAGGTCCGGGGCAATTTCCAAGCCCCCAGGAAGACATCCCGGGGCAGGCAGAGCTGACTTCAGGCAATGAGTGTGGCAGGACGGGCTACAGCCTACGATGGCACCAGTAGCCCAGTCAATGGAGGGATTGTGTCACTGGAGCCAAGAGAATCCCAATACCACGGGGACCTGCGGAGACTCAACCTGCAGGAATTGGATAGCCTCGCTTTGGTTCCCCGACACTCGTAGGCTGACGGGGGTGGTCTGGTGGGTGACCCGGCCTATAGAGCGCACGTCCAGCACTCTAACACCCATGGGAATGGAGAGGGGTTGAGTGGGGATGCCCAGCTCACCAGGGTAATGTCCATGAGACTCACATTGGCCCCCGAGTCGATCAGTACCTGGAGAGACTTGGACTAGTCGCCCCACAGCAGGGTGGCATAGAGAGGGGGGCGAGTAAGGGGAGAATAACAATTATCTTTCAGACCCACCAGTGTACTCACTCCAACGAATGAGCTAGCTCTCTTGAAAGGACAAGTAGACACAAAATGACCGGCAGTACCGCAATACAGACAACTCTGGATCTCAAGTCTGCGTACGCGTTTGGCTGGAGACAGTCCTGCCGAGCTGCATCGGCTCGGGAAGAGGTGAATCGGCAGCCTCCGGAGGCTCTTGGAGGGACTCGGGTAAGCACGGATGCTTTCGGGGATGTAGACGACGGGAACTTCTGGAGTTTATCAGTTGCGAGTTGGGATCCCCGAGTGAGCGATTGGGACCGCATTCAGGACCTCTTGTCCCTCCTACATTCCCGTAGCCGACCATCGATCCGGATGGTTAAAGCGATGACTGAGTCGAGATGCGTCTGTAGTTCTCGGGCTGCCAGCTCATCCTTTACCTCCTCCGATAATCCATGCAGGAACTGGTCGAACAGTGCTTCCGGGTTCCAGGTACCCTCCGCTGCTAGCGTGCGGAACTCCATCGCATAGTCTGCCACACTGTAGAAGCTGGAGTAACTTCCGGGCAGCCTGTCTTAATGTCAACAGTGAAGTGGCGACTCCAGGAGGCTGGCCTTCTAGGCAGAGTTCCTCTGTCTAGAGTTAATCTGTCCAGTGTCTGTGTTCTTTCTTAATCTTTTATTTTTATTGGCCAGTCTGAGATATGGCTTTTTCTTTGCAACTCTGCCGAGAAGGCCAGCATCCCGGAGTCGCCTCTTCACTGTTGACGTTGAGACTGGTGTTTTGCGGATACTATTTAATGAAGCTGCCAGTTGAGGACTTGTGAGGCGTCTGTTTCTCAAACTAGACACTCTAATGTACTTGTCCTCTTGCTCAGTTGTGCACCGGGGCCTCCCACTCCTCTTTCTATTCTGGTTAGAGCCAGTTTGCGCTGTTCTGTGAAAGGAGTAGTACACAGAGTTGTACGAGATCTTCAGTTTCTTGGCAATTTCTGGCATGGATTAGCCTTAATTTCTCAGAACAAGAATAGACTGACGAGTGTCAGAAGAAAGTCTTTGTTTCTGGCCATTTTGAGCCTGTAATCGAACCCACAAATGCTGATGCTCCAGATACTCAACTAGTCTAAAGAAGGACAGTTTTATTGCTTCTTTAATCAGAACAACAGTTTTCAGCTGTGCTAACATAATTGCAAAAGGGTTTTCTAATGATCAATTAGCCTTGGATTAGCTAACGCAACGTGCCATTGGAACACAGGAGTGATGGTTGCTGATAATGGGCCTCTGTACGCTTATGTAGATATTCCATAAAAAATCTGCCTTTTCCAGCTACAATAGTTACTTACAGCATAAAAAATGTTTACACTGTATTTCTGATCAATTTGATGTTATTTTAACGGACAAAAAATGTGCTTTTCTTTCAAAAACAAGTACATTTCTCAGTGACCCCAAACTTTTGAACGGTAGTGTACAGTTGAAGTCGGAAGTTTACATACACTTTGATTGGAGTCATTAAAACTCATTTTTCAACCACTCCACAAATTTCTTGTTAACTAACTATAGGTTTGGCAATCTACTTTGTGCATGACACAAGTAATTTTTCCAACAATTGTTTACAGACAGATTATTTCACTTATAATTCACTGTATCACAATTTCAGTGGGTCAGAAGTTTGCATACACTAAGTTGACTGTGCCTTTAATTAAACCGCTTGGAAAATTCCAGAAAAAGATGTCATGGCTTTAGAAGCTTCTGATTGGCTAATTGACATAATTTGTGTCAATTTGAGGTGTACTTGTGAATATATCTCAAGGCCTACCTTCAAACTCAGTGCCTCATTGCTTGACATCATGGGAAAATCAAAAGAAATCAGCCAAGACCTCAGAAAAAAATTGTAGACCTCCACAAGTCTGATTCATCCTTGGGAGCAATTTCCAAACGCCTGAAGGTACCACATTCATCTGTACAAACAATAGTACGCAAGTATAAACACCATGGGACCACGCAGCCGTCATACCGCTCAGGAAGGAGACGAGTTCTGTCTCCTAGAGATGAACGTACTTTGGTGCGAAAAGTGCTAATCAATCCCAGAACAACAGCAAAGGACCTTGTGAAGATGCTGGAGGAAACAGGCACAAAAGTATCTATATCCACAGTAAAACGAGTCCTATATTGACATAACCTGAAAGACCGCTCAGCAAGGAAGAAGCCACTGCTCCAAAACTGCCATAAAAAAAGCCAGACTACGGGCTTGCAACTGCACATGGGGACAAAGATCGTACTTTTTGTAGAAATGTCCTCTGGTCTGATGAAACAAAAATAAAAAAATAGAACTGTTTGGCCATAATGACCATTGTTATGTTTGGAGGAAAAAGGGGGAGGCTTGCAAGCCGAAGAACACCATCCCAACCGTGAAGCACGGGGGTGGCAGCAACATGTTGTGGGGGTGCTTTGCTGCAGGAGGGACTGGTGCACATCTCAAAATAGATGGCATCATGAGGTGGGAAAATCATGTGGATATATTGAAGCAACATCTCAAGACATCAGTCAGGAAGTTAAAGCTTGGTCGCAAATGGGTCTTCCAAATGGACAATGACCCCAAGCATACTTCCAAAGTTGTGGCAAAATGGCCAACAAAGTCGAGGTATTGGAGTGGCCATCACAAAGCCCTGATCTCAATCCTATAGAAAATGTGTGGGCAGAACTGAAAAAGCGTGTGCGAGCAAGGAGGTCTACAAACCTGAGTCAGATACACAAGCTCTGTCAGGAGGAATGGGCCAAAATTCACCCAAATTATTGTGGGAAGCTTGTGGAAGGCTACCCGAAATGTTTGACCCAAGTTCAACAATTTAAAGGCAATGCTACCAAGTACTAATTGAGTGTATGTAAACTTCTGACCCACTGGGAATGTGATGCAAGAAATAAAAGCTGAAATAAATCATTCTCTCTACTATTATTCTGACATTTCACATTCTTAAAATAAAGTGGTGATCTTAACTGACCTAAGACAGGGAATTTTTACTCGGATAAAATGTCAGGAATTGTGAAAAACTGAGTTTAAATGTATTTGGCTAAGGTGTATGTAAACTTCCGACTTCAACTGTATAGTGTGTGTGTGTTATTGTTGGTTTTGTCTATATGGAAAATGTTAAATAATAACATGAATATATCTGTAACATGAGTATATATATAAAAAATATATAAATTGAACAAAAATGTAAATGCAACATTCAACAATTTTAATGATTTTACTGAGTTACAGTTCATATAAGGAAATCAGTCAATTGAAATAAATTAATTAGTCCCTAATCTATTGATTTCACATGACTGGGAATACAGATATGCATATGGTGGTCACAGATACCTTAAAAAATAAGTTAGGGGCGTGGATCAGAAAACCAATCGGTATCTGGTGTGGCCATCATTTGCCGCATGCAGCGTGACACATCTCCTTTGCGTAGAGTTGATCAGGCTGTTGATTGTGGCCTGTGGAAAGTTGTCTCACCCCTCTTCAATGGCTGTGCGAAGTTGCTGGATATTGGTGGTAACTGGAACACACTGTCATACACATCGATCCAGAGCATCCCAAACATGTTCAATAGGTGACATGTCTGGTGAGTATGCAGGCCATGGAAGAACTGGGACATTTTCAGCTTCCAAGAATTGTGTACAGATCCTTGCGAAATGGGGATGTGCATTATAATGCCGAAACATGTGTTGATGGCGGCGGATGAATGGTATGACAATGAGCCTCAGGATATCAACAAGGTGTCTCTGTGCATTCAAATTGCCATTGATAAAATGCAATTGTGTTAGTTGTCCGTAGCTTATGCCTGCCCATACCATAACCCCACTTCCATCATGGGTCACTCTGTTTACAACGTTGACATCAGCAGCCGGTTGGACGTACTGCCAATTTCTCTAAAACGACATTGGAGGTGGCTTATGGTAGAGAAATGATCATAAAATTGTCTGGCAACAGCTCTAGTTGGCATTTCAGCAGTCAGTATGCCAATTGCACACTTCTGTGGCATTGTGTTGTGTGGCAAAACTGCATATTTTAGAGTGGCCTTTTATTGTCCTCAGCACAAGGTGCACCTGTGTAATGATCATGCTGTTTAATCAGCGTATTGATAAGACACACCTGTCAGGTGAAGGGATTTTTTGGAAAACGAGAAATGCTCGCTTACAGGGATGTAAACAAATGTGTGCACAAAATTTGAGAGATAAGCTTTTTGTGAGTATGGAATATTACTTTTAGCTAATGAAACATGTGACCAACACTTTACATGTTGCGTTTATGTTTTTGTTCAGTGTATATAAAGCGATGTCCATGTCTTTCAAGAATTAAACCAGATAGAATATGTGATTAAATAAAAAAATGTCACTGCATTCTACATAACTCTTTGACAATTGTTCTTCCATGATAAAAACATCCCTTTCCCAACGACCTCTCTATTCCCCTCCCAAACAAATTATTATAATTAATGAATTCCAATAGGTACAAAGAGCAACATCCAAATGCTTGGTGAGTTATCTCCTTCAACAGTATATTTGCACACTTATCTCCTATAGACGGAACTACACGGCTCCAGATATGCAAAAACTTGTCAGGTTTCCCCTGGAGGAAACGAATCAGTCTTTCCAGATGAAACAACCACAACAGGTTTCTCAGCCACCAGGAATTTTGGGGTTTTATGTAATCTAACCATGATTGAAGAATTGTTAATCTAGCGGCATACCACATTAGAGCTAAGATTTTTGTATGACACTTCAGTGTGGAGTTAGTTCAGTAAAAACCCAGAACCCATTGGAGAGGCTGTAAACCAACTGGAGAGCACAAAACATTTGAGATGTCCCTTTCCTCCCCTTTCCAGAAATCTTTAACAATGGGACAGTACCAGATAAGATGTACATAAGTACCTTTGTGCTGCTTCCATTTGGGACATTCCCCAGAACATGCAGGGTCATATTTACTTCTGACAAGTAAACTGTAGCTCGTGAGTTTTATAGGAACAAAATATTTTCTTTGCGTTGGTAAGAATCGCTTCCCATTCACAAATATCGATGGTCACCCTTACCCCTAAGTCCAGGTTGAAAATATAGTCTTTTCAATAATTGGTTATTTTACTAATGGCAAACCACTCATCCTAACTCGGTGGTGGCTGACATCAATTGTAGGCTACTATTTAGGTCGGATTCTATTTCTTCGGCAAAACTCCCTTACAATCGTATTCCTACCTGATGACAGCACAAGTTCAAGAATGTAGAATTTATTAAATGATTCATTGTCAATCCATCTGCAGTGGGACTTGCACAACTTGCATAATGTACCATCAATGTCCATATCAGTTGGGTATAGGAATATAAAAAAGTTTCAGAAAATTCCCTTTTCATTCCAATTGTACAGAATAACATTTAACAGTTATTTGTACCATGAAGTACCATCACATACTATACACAACAGGATTGGGAACTGTAGCCCTACACATGCTATCCCTGGATCCAACAAAGCAGTAGCATCAAACCTAAAAATGCAGAATACTGTACAACGTTTTAAGGATTCTTTCCAGAAGCAGAATTACTAGATTTCATAACTCAGAGATACAGGATATTTCCGAACTGAACATGTTTACTACTGTACATTTCCCGGAAGAACCCAGTGAAATCAATCAGTAACACAATAAGTGATTCCTATGGAATAATGAATGTCCTCACCAACTCTCGGCTTCTGGCAGTGTCCAGAGGGATAGGGTCTGCGTTTAAGGCACATGTCTGATGCAACCTAAAAATGCTGCTTTGTCACTGAATGGTCTACCGCTACTGGCGTGCTGGATTGAATCCCCGAGCCGACAAGGTAAAAATATGTAATTCTGCCCTTGAGCAAGGCAATTAATCCTAATTGCTCCAGGGTTGCTGTCAATAATGGCTGATCACCTGGCTGTGACCTCACTCTCCGAGTGTGTCTCAGGGGGAGGGGGATATGCAAAAAATAAATGTCCATTTCACACCTCACACTTGTACAGGTTACCCACTTGTACATACAGTAAAACATGACTATATGAGTGCCCACTAATTATTCAGTCATTGGTGCCTGGTTGATAATGACATAGGCGTGGTCTCCATTGAGGTGGTCCTCTCCCTTTTGGATCCAGTTTCTTGATTGATGTATAGTTTATCCATGCCCATGTGGTCTATGTCCAGTCACTTCCTGGTTGTGACCTCACACGGATATGACCCGTATGGTGCGCTCCTGGGCACTCCACTCCTCCAGAAGCGGAGTGCTCACCACGGACACACTGCCCTCCTGTCCTGCATACAGCCTGGCCAAGCCTGAGCCAGGGGGTACCTCTGGGTTCCGGTACCCCACGGTCTGAGTTGAACCTGGATACTGGGGTGGGATGGGGTTTTGAAGTAGGCCTGGATTGTTTGGCTGACCTGGGTTGCGGTACAGGCCTGAGTTGTGCAGAAGAATGGGCTGGTCGTAGCCTCTGCAGGGGAGAGGAGCTGAGTTGAGGGCTGGGCCAAAGGTGGAGGCTGGGGCTGGACCAGTCAGAGCATAGGGGTACTGATGGCACCTGTGGAGAGGACAGAGACAGCGACATTGAGTTTCTCAAGGCAAACACACAGACACAAACATACAGAAGACATACAGACGCACACACACACACACACACACACAGTCCACACCAGCTGGGTCTCCTTTGGTCACACATTGAAGGGTCCTGGTGGTCCCATTGTGGCAGTGTCTTCTCCTGGGTGTTGTTATTGTTGTTTCTGCCCTTGTGGTCATAGCGAGAGGCCCTGTTCTCCTCCTGCTCCGCTCGCTCTGGCTGGTGCCACAGATCCGTCTCCCTGGCAATGCAAAAAAGCTGTTGTACATCTCAATATCTGTCTGAATCCCTATAGAGCAGTACTCGACCACATGGGATAATTTATGGCTCTACACCTTTTATCGCACCTCCTGACATCTTACACGCTTTCTCACCTTTCCTGTCTCCTCTTTTCCTCTCCTCTCATCACGTCTTTCTCTTACCTCTTCTCCTTTCATTCCTCCTTTCACCTCTTCTGACTCTTCTTCTCATCTCTCCTCCCATGCCATAATTTATACTTCTCTCCTCCCTCTCTCCTCTTTCCTCCTCCTCTCCTCTCACCTCTCCTCCTTTTTCCTTTCCTCCTCCTTGACACAGTCGAGCAGACAGCAGGTGACGAAGGCCATGGACATGAGCAGGATGATGGCACAGCTGATGATAGAGGACACCACTGCCACACTGAACCCAAAGTCCTCCGACATGGACAACGCTGGGAGAGGGAGGGAAAAAACATTTCAAAAATCGATCAATCTATTTAGGAAATCTGCCTACAGAAAGTGATGGCTATATCATATATTTGAATGCCTTTTTCACTGTATTACATTCAGCTATAATAGACAAGTGGTCTTTCTGTTCTTTAAAGATTCCCAGAATGTTTCATTAGGTTGTGGGAACAGTCTGGTGGGAACATCTTTTATTGATTTAAAGGTCCAATACAGACATTGTTATCTCAATTTAAAATAATTTCTGGGTAACAATAAAGTACCTTACTGTGATTGTTTTCAATTAAAATTGTTTTAAAAAAACAGCTAAATCATTACAGTGATACAAGTACACGGCATATGAAAAGAATGGGAACATTTGAATCATTCAGAAATAGTTCTGTGTCCTGACTGACCATAATTAGACTGAAACCCACAATACCACAGATTTCCCCTGGTGGTGCAGAAGGTTAATGATCTGACTGCCAAGCTAAAGATTGCAGGTTCAATCCCACATGTTCTTTAATCCTGTTGCTTTTCAAAACCGCTGTGAAATACGATCTACTAAAGGAGAGGATGTTTTTTGTTTGTCCATATTTACAGTGCCTTCGGGAAGCATCAGACCCCTTGACTTTTTCCACATTTCGTTAAGTTACAGCCTTGTTCTAAAATTGAATAAATACATTTTTTTTCTTAACAATCTACACACAGTAACCCATAAAGACAAACCGAAAACAGGTTTTTAGAAATGTTGCTATGAGACTCGAAATTGAGCTCAGGTGCATCCTGTTTCCATTGATCATCCTTGAGATGTTTCTACAACTTGATTGGAGTCCACCTGTGGTAAATTCTATTGATTGGACATGGTTTGGAAAGGCACACACCTGTCTATATAAGGTCTCACATATAAAGAGTATGGGTGAAGTGATGGTGAATAACCCAGTTGCCAGTATTTTCCTGGGTTAGCTAAGAAGGTTAAAAAGGAAGCATGGAATTCATGATTGCCAAACGGCTATATACTGAAAAAATAAGAAATAAAAGAGCTTCACTGGTGGCGCAGAAGATAAGTTCAAACCCCACAAGGGCTGACTGTTAACACATTGAAAAAATAGATGGTTATGTTTGTATGAGTACATGCTGTTTATATGTCGCCTGAATGAAATAATGTGCAGATTGTAAACATATGAATTTTGAAAAATATGTTTATGATGAAATCCTGTTCAAATGTGTGTCACTATATCGGCAACAACACAGTCCTCAATGTGAATTGCCATTAAATGTGGAGAGGAAAATAATTGGGATGTATTCCAATCTGCTTTAAGGAACTACAAATGTTAATGTTGTGGTAACATTAGATAAAACCTAAATATAACATTTTCTAAATATTCTTGAAATGTTCTGAGGACCTACAAGACAAGGTAAAATGTATATTGTGTGAACGTCAATGGAATATTATGTTAAACCTAAAACAAATATGCTATGAACGTTGTAAAAATTAACATTAAGGGAATATCCTGTGCAACCTAATTTAAACATTGCATGAATGTCATCACAACTAAGCATATTTTGTGTTTTGGGAACTTATCTCTTATACCATACCCACACTGTTCCCACAACCTAATTAAATGTTCTGGGAACCTTTAAAGAACTCAGAAAGGCTGTTCTGCCAACACTCTTGCAACATCAAAGGAATGTTTTGTGCTCCCTGATACAAACATTATCTAAATGTCAGCACAACTGGACAGTTGTAGTGTTGTGGGAACCTGCCTCTTGACATTTCCCCACAATGTTCCGACAACCTAACGAACTGGATAGTTTTTGTGTTTTGGGAACATATCTCTCACCAGACGGTTCCCACAACCTAATGTCACATTGTGGGAACCTTTAAAGAACACACAAAATATTGTTTTTGTAAACTCAGATTAATGTTTTTTTGCACCCTAAAATAAACATTGTAGAATAATCTGCACAACTGGACAGTTTTTGTGTTCTAGGAATATATATTTTGTGATGTCCCCACAATGTTACCACTGGACTGTTCCCACAACCTTATGAAACATTCTGGGAACCTTTAAATAACCTTTAAAGAACAAATGTGTTCCATGAATGGTCTTGCAACATCATGTGAATGTTTTAATCAAACATTATATAATCATCAACACGATTGGACAGTTTTTGTGTTATGAATGTTCTTGGAACTTTCACTGAACCAATTCTGGTTTGCTGGGGATCTCCAATATATTCCTCTATATTCCTCTTCTTCAGAATAATGAAGAAACTGACAGGCAGGCAGACACAGCTCTGGGGGAGTTTGCAATCCCTGCACTTTTTCCACTCAATGCATTCTGAATCTTTTAATTTACTCCACACACACATACACACACAGACAGACACACACTGTCATAAGAGGACAATTTTCATTTTCACAGTAGAGTTGAGCCTGGCTCATCCATAATGTATGACTGAAGTGACGACTGTCTCCACATGCTCTCAGCCATTGATTGGCCAGCAGAGCTGACTCATAGAGTCAGACAGACAGGGTGAGAGGGACAAACCTGACAGTCTCCCATTTGGCTTTCTGGTCCTCATCAAATACAAATACGCTTTACATAAGAGGATTAGAAATATGAAAATAATGTCTAGGAATATTTCAAGAACAAACATAACAAGCAATGTACTGATGCTGTTTCCTTTGATTGCTGTCTTTTTAAAAGATTTGAACTAAATCAAATCAAACTATATTGACAACCAAATTGACAACCAAATACAATGTAATATCACAAAATAATCTTACATTCAAAATCAACCAGAGCTTGAAACCCTATGCCTATTGTATTGTCTATTTTTAGTTACATTTTTAGGTTGAATTGAAACAATAGCTGTTGATGACTTTGTAAATGCTATACAGGGCTAAAAGGCATCATTGATGATCTATGAGTGATAAAGGATGGCCACATTTCATTTGCTCCATTAAACTACCCTTTGGAATTACTTCGATAGCAACAATGAAGCTACACTGAGTGTACAAAACATTAAGAACACCTTCCTAATATCCTTCTTTAACCTGTCTCCTCTCCTTCATCTACACTGATTAAAGTGGATTTAACAAGTGGCATCAATAAGGGATCATAGCTTTCACCTGGATCACCTGATCAGTCTATGTCATAGAAAACTGGTCATTCTCATGGTAGCACATTGGTAATAGTCAGTGACAAATATCATAGCTGGCTGGGCTTGGTTAAAAGCCTGGATGGGAGACCAAATGGTAGCTGTAGATAGATATATTCTCCAGTAGTAGGTTCTGCTCAGCCTGTTTTTTTTCTGATAGTGGATATCCTTCTGAAGATCTGACGTTGTTTTAAAGGTACAAATTCAACATATTTTACAGAAGATCTGTCTATGTTGAAATTTGGTTACCATGATGACATAATCCTGTGGTAGAAATTTCACCCTAATAACAACAGTTGATTACTTTTTTCAAATCCAATATATTTTCAAAGTAGATTCCACGTCACAATACATTAACAAATGATGTTGATCCAGCCAGTTTGTGCCCAGTGGGTAGGTGTCCTCTCAGAATTAGATACATACGTTTACACCAGGGAGAACCTCCTGACCACTGGGTGCTGTTGCTGCCCCAGACGCAGGACACCTCACTGCCCCCAACCAGATGGTGTCTGGACGGGCACTGCAAGGTGATCACCGTTCCCACGTTGGTGCCATTCCCATGGATAATCTTCTGGGTCCCCAGCGCAGGCAGGGGCATTGGGGTACACTGGCCTGGAGGGGGAGAACGGAGATGGTCACTATAGTATATCCAGCCATATGTAAGCAGAAGAGAACACTACTTTACAGAACACTACAGTGCAGAACATGGCACTACAGAACACTCGGCATAGAAGCCCTGTAGGGGGCTGCCCAGCATTGTGACAACAACAAAAACACCCCATCTGCAACCCTGCGCTTTGCTCTATCTAATGATGATTGTCTCAAAGCAGGAAAGATGATAAATGATTCAACAAAAGGCCTGATAGCTTGGCGGAAACTCAGGACCCATCTGGAGCCATGTTAAACAGCTGGTTATCAGGCTCTGTTTTACACACTGAAATATGACCCTTCACAGAATGATAGTACATTCTCTGTTTACATTATCACCTTATAACCTTAAGTGTAATGGAAATGTCATTGAGGAAAATTGTCTGTGAAATCATGTAGCCTAGGTCTATTACGATTGAGGACAAGTTGATGTAGTGTCTCTTTGCCACCACAAGAGGTCATAAATGTTGCAGAAATCATGTCTGAACTCTTCAACGGTATCTGAAAGAGGGACCAAGTGAGTTTAGATAAAGTTTGAAATAGCGTTAGTAAATCGAAAACGTCTGAGTATTCCTTTGAATGAATGCTAGTGAGAGAGAGAGAGAGAGAGAGAGACCGAGAGAGAGTCAGCAAGCAAGAGAGTTATATTGCTGACTGAGTATTGGGTGTTAGGCAAATTCATAAACCATAATTTATGATAGACAGCGCTGTGTGTGTGTGTATGTGTGCGCGCGTGTGGGTGGGTGTATACGTGTGTGCGCGAGCGTGGGTGTGTGCATGCCTGTGGGTGTGTTAGCGTGTGTGTGCATGTGTGTGTAATTGTGTATGTGTTTAAAAGTGTAGACTGTACATCTGATATCTCAGTACAGCCGCAGTGTTAGTTGATGTGAAACTAAGAATCCTGCCATTCTGAAAGCCACCTGCAGCTTCTCAGACCATGTGATCTATAGGAACACACTCTCACTTCCTCTTTAGATTGTTTCGCCCTTTTACACAACGCAGACTCGGAATAGACAATAGACTATTCTCTTGGTGTATTGTGTTTTTTGTTGCTAGGTATTACTGCACTGTTCGAGCTATAAACACAAGCATTTCACTGAACCTGCGATAACATCTGTAAATCTGTGTAGCGACTAATAAACTTTGATTTTAGGCCATAGCCTATGGCTTTCATTCCTTGTATGTATTTGTTGTCATAGGATACTTTGTAGGCCTAAACAAATGATGCGTAGCTTTTAGAAAGTAATGTAGTTATGCTGCTTTGTAAATAATTGAGCATAACAGATACAGTACATCATATAAATTAGTTTATATATTTGTGTGTGTCATGGAATGCATTTTCTCCTAAAAAATGACATGTTGGCAGGTCCACTCTGTGATGGTGCACACACACAGTTTGCAGCTATAAATGGTTCATAACAAATACATTTAACAAATTTATAATGCCTCCAATAAAGCTCTAATTTCAGCCACTGCACGAATGACATGACACCTATGCCCATCTTGGATAGAATCTCGCTTACCTGTATAATTACGGCCGCCACGGTTTCCGTTTTCGGTTGAATAAATATTTCTGGAAACATCAACCACCGAAGCTGTAACCGTTGACATGTCGGATGTAGATCTACCCAACCGTCGACAACCCCTGCAGGACGCGCGTAAAAACGAAAAGGAGGCCCACAGGATGATGCTCCAGTAGCCTAGAGCTGGAGAATTGCGGTGACTGTGCTGGATTGTGTTCGCGCTCAGTCTAGTCTCACCGGCTGTTGGTGCTCAGGCGTTTGCTTCTCTCTGTTCAGGGCGCATACTGTAGTTCTCTGGCCACCAACCCAGCAGTGTGTGTTGTTTGGTCTATCTGCACGGTTTGTCTCGCTGCGCTCTGACTGTCCGGAGCTAAAATCCGACCTTCTTTCTGTGAGAAATTCTGCAAAACTATTCGGTGTGTTTGTCAGAATGTCACTACCGTCACTTGGTTCACTCGATGTCACGGTTATAGGCGTGTTGTCAGGGAAAGTTTCAGTTCTCAAATCAGTCTGAAGTCTGATATGTTTGTGTTTGTGGCCTCAGCATTATACAGATTGCAGATCCGCTCATGAATAACGGGGAGGTGAAGAGTGGAAATATTTTAAATATCAAAGTATCATAAGGGACCAATTTTTTTTTTTTTTAAATATCCATGTCTCTCATACAGTTTGTTGATTACACATTATCTACGGAAGCTCTCGTGGGCAGCAAGTATGAGACGGCGCAGAGAAGCGGTATTTGTATATGCATAGGCGAGAGACGTGCTTTGATAATGTAACATATGTATTACAGAATAAAATTAGGAATTTTCATGCGAGAGGGAGACAGGAGTCAGGGTTTTTGGTTTCACGGGGATTGAGACTGGATAGGAAATTAGCCTAGGCTGAGAATATGTATTCCCCAAGTACATTTACACATGCTCAGAGTTTTGCTAGTGAGAGACATTTGAGACATACAGATTACTGAGTTTACACGTTTACATACATTATTTCTGAATTGTTAACATACTTAATATCTGTGACAGAGATGCCTATGTATTGAATTGTGCATAGGCCTGTCAAACACACACACACAAATAGCAACACGCGTTATTTTTTAGGTTTATTAACTGCATTCGTGTCTCGTGTGCAGTCCGTTAATGTGAATTATGCGTTAGGTTAGGCTATTTAACTAGCAAGTTAAGATAATAAGGTTAAGATCAAATCACATTTTATTGGCCACATACACGTGTTTAGCAGATGTTATTGTGGGTGTAGTGAAATGCTTGTGTTTCTAGCTCTAACAGTGCAGTAATATCTGTAATATTCATATGTGAACAACAAGACAATATCTAACTAATATCTAACAGTTTCACAACATATACCCAAAATACACCTACATCTAAGTAAGGAATGAATTAAGAATATATATACATATATGTCAGAGCGGCATTGGACTAAGATACAGTGGCATAGTACTGAATACAGTATATACATATGAGATGGGTGATGCAATATTTACACACAATTAAAGTGATTAAGATACCATAGAATAGTATAGAGTACAGTTTACACATATGAGATGAGTAATGCAAGATACGGAGACATTATTAAAGTGACTAGTATTTCATTTCCTTAAAGTGGCCAGTGATTCCTAGTCTATGTCTATAGGCAGCAGCCCCTGATGTGCTATAGTGATGGCTGTTTAGCAGTCTGATGGCCTTGAGATAGAAGCTGTTTTTCAGTCTCTCGGCCCCAGCTTTGATGCACCTGTACTGACCTCGCCTTCTGGATGATAGCGGGGTGAACATGCAGTGGCTCGGTGGTTGATGTCCTTGATTATATTTTTGGTCTTCCTATGGCATCGGGTGCTGTAGGTGTCCAGGAGGGTCGGGATGTTTGCCCCTGGTAATGCGTTGGGCGGACCGCACCACCCTCTGGAGAGCTTTGCAGTTGTGGGCGGTGCAGTTACCGTACCAGGCGGTGATACAGCCCGACAGCATGTTCTCAATTGTGTATCTGTAAAAGTTCATGAGGGTTTTAGGTGTTAAGACACATTTCTTTAGCCTCCTGAGGTTGAAGAGGGGCTGTTGCGCCTTCTTCAACACACTGTCTGTGTGGGTGGACCATTTCAGTTTGTCAGTGATGTGTATGCCAAGGAACTTGAAGCTTTCCACCTTCTCCACTGTGGTCCCATCGATGTGGATAGGGGGGTGCTCCCTCTGCTGTTTCCTGAAGTTCACAATCATCTCCTTAGTTTTGTTGACGTTGAGTTAGAGGTTATTTACATGGCATCACACTCCAAGATCCCTCACCTCCTCCCTGTAGGCTGTCTCATCTTTGTTGTAAATCAAGCCTACTACTGTTGTGTCGTCGGCAACCTCGATGATTGAGTTGGAGGCGTGATTGGCCACGCAGTCATGGGTGAACAGAGAGTACAGGAGGGGGCTGAGCACGCACCCTTGTGGAGCCCCAGTTTTGAGGATCAGCGAAGAGGAAGTGTTGTTTCCTACATTCACCACCTGGGGGCGACCCGTCAGGAAGTCCAAGACCCAGTCGCACAGGGTGGGGTTCAGACCCAGGGCCTTGCGCTTGTTGATGAGCTTGGAGGGTACTATGGTGCTGAATGCTGAGCTAAAGTCAATGAACAGCATTCTTACATAGGTACGCCTCTTGTCCAGATGGGACAGGGCAGTGTGCTGTGTGATGGCGATTGCATTGTCTGTGGATCTATTGGGGCAGTAAGCAAATTTAAGAGGGTCTAGGGTGGCAGGTAAGGTGGAGGTGATATGATCCTTGACTAGTCTCTCAAAGCACTTTATGATGACAGAGGTGAGTGCTACGGGGCGATAGTCATTTAGTTCAATTACCTTTGCTTTCTTAGGTACAGTGACAATGGTGGCCATCTTGAAGCATGTGGGGACAACAGACTGGGATAGGGAGAGATTGAATATATCTGTGAACACACCAGCCAGCTGGTCTGCACGTGCTCTAAGGACACGGCTAGGTATACCTTCTGGGCCGGCAGCCTTGCGAGGATTAACACGCTTAAATTTCTTACTCACATCGACCACGGAGAAGGAGAGCCCACAGTCCTTTGTAGCGGGCCGCGTCGGTGGCACTGTATTATCCTCAAAGCGAGCGAAGAAGGTGCTCAGCCTGTCTGGAAGCAAGACGTTGGTGTCCGCGACGTGGCTGGTTTTCGTTTTATAATCCATGATTATCTGTAGACCCTGCCACATATGTCTCGTGTCTGAGCCGTTGAACTGGGACTCAACTTTGTCCCTATACCGACGTTTAGCCTGCTTGATTGCTATGCGGAGGGAATAACTACCCTGTTTGTATTCTTCTATATTCCCAGTGTTCTTGCCCTGGTTAAATGTGGTGGTTCGCGCTTTCAGTTTTGCGCAAATTGTAATGAACACGAGGGAGACAGAGAGCTGGTTTCAAGCGCAGAGTGCAGCAGGTGTTTAATGAAAGGGACCATAGGAGGAGGCAGGTAGCTGGGTCCAGGGGCAGGCAGAAGGTCATACACGGTAGGTCCTAAAATGGCAACAGTACAGACAGAGAATAGGCAAAAGGTGTCATGAGTGAGGCTTGCAAAAACTATCATACACGGGAGGAGAGAAGAACGGGAAAAAACAGAGCTCCGAAAAAGTGTATCTCAAAACAAACAATACCTCACAGTGATGGGGTGCAAGGAACTGAACTAAATAGTGTGGGATGGTGACATGCAGGTGTGTGAACAGGTGATTGGGATCTGGAGAGTGAGCTGGAAAGTGGGCTGTGTTCCGAGGATCTAAGTGTTTGGGAGTGTGAGTTGGACGCAGACGTTACACAAATGCTCCCATCTATCCACGGTTTCTGGTTGGGGTAGGTTTTAATAGTCACAGTGGGTACAACATCTCCAATGCACTTCCTAATAAACTCATTCACTGTATGTGTCGATATTATTTTCTGAAGCTACTCTGAACATATCCCAGTCCTCATGATCAAAACAATCTTGAAGTGTGAATTCCCTCAGACCAGCGTTGAATAGTCCTCACCACGGGTGCTTCCTGTTTGAGTGTCTGCCTAATGGAGGGGAGGAGCAAGATGGAATCGTGGTCCGATTTGCCGAATGGAGTGTGGGGGAGAGCCTTATATGCATTCTGGAAGGTAGTATAGCAATGGTCCAGGGTTTTAGCAGCACGAGTACAGCAATCAATATGTTGATAGAATTTCGGGAGCCTTTTCTTCAAATTTGCTTTGTTAAAATCCTCAGCTACAATAAATACAGCCTCAGGATATGTGGTTTCCAGTTTGCATAAAGTCCAGTGAAGTTCTTTGAGGGCCGTCGTGGTATCCGCTTGGGGTGGATATAGACCACTGTGGCTATTATTGATGAAAGGGTTAGCGAAAATGCACACCTAACCTGCTACGAATAGTCACTTCAGGTCGTAGCTGTATCAAAGTGGCGTGTTTTTAGGGAGTCCCAGTGAAATCTATCAGAAGGGCAAGCGTTTCATGGGATTATTTAAGATACTCATAAAAAATAATCCTCTTCCATCCAATTAACGTCCAAGGCGTCTATCTCATTTCCTAATTAAAGGAGTGTGTTTTTCCTGCTCCTCCTTTCTTGCCTCGGCAGATTGTTTTGATGTGTCAATTCAATTAGTTTAGTGGTAAACCATCTAATTGGTCCTGGGCTGGTATTAATCATTTAGCTCTATTATACTGCTCATCTGACAGTCTTTTAATTGTACAGCCTTTCTGCCAGCCAAGAGCGATGCCCTGCTCGCATCGTAGAGAGACCCACACACCAGTTCTGCTCTGCTCTCTCCACACAAAGCAAAGAGGACTTCATTACAAAATGAGATGCCAAGGTTGCCAACTGAAAATAATAAATTCTGAGAACAAAGTTATACTGTAGGTCAACAGACAGTCAAGTTTCCCTTGGAAATAAACTCCAAAGGGTGGACAAAGTTTTGATCCCCAGGGGACAGACAGATGCAGAAAACTTGATTTGAGAATCAGACACAACAACATGTAGCACACATAAAGTATTTGCCCACAAACATACGATCATTAATTTGTACAGACAGACCCAGACAGTCACACAGCCTTTTAGAAACTTCTAAGTGTTTATTATGCAGCAACCACAGTGATAAGGCACACCTTGCCTCTTTTCTCTATTGACTCCTGGTCATTGTGAATGCAGGGTGGGTATGGGGCTGCTCTGCTCTGCTTGTCCTCAGACTTGCACAGCCCCTTTCACCCGAGGTACACCAGCCACCACCCCAGACACCCCACACACACATGCACACGCACGCACACACACACACACACACACACTGATTCATTGAAATAACAACTCAAGAATTTAAGAGTCACTTGTCAGTGAGTTTTGATGGCAGATCTCAGTGGTTATGGTCACCCATGGATTGAGTAGAGTTAGAGTATCCTGCCCTGCAGCACACTGCGTCTCTCTGTGGGCGAGAGGCAACCCCAGCCCTGGGCTATATAGACCTACTAGATGAGAGGAAACTGTTTCTTTACTCTATTTCTCCAACTATTGCAGAGGTGGGCAGTAAAATAAAGTAATTGTGTGAGTCAACAGAGCAGCCTGTTCTCATAGACTAGATGTAACATAGTAAACATAATTCTGGGACACTCAAAATAGTATGATATGTTACGTTTGGTATGGTTAAATAAGACAGAAGGTTACGTAAGGCAAAAATTAGGGTTAGTGTTTTTATTGCTTTTGGATCTAATGAGGACAACTCTGTTGAAAGGAAGAAAATAAGTAGAGAGGATTTTGAAGAGATGATCTCAGACATTCTAATCACAACACCTGGGCAATCTAACTTCCTAATTTTTACACATAGATACAGTCCTAGAGATAGTGTAACGCAAGAAAGACACCTGGCTCATATGCTGTTGTTAATAAATGGTCTGATATTTCCCAGAGGATTGGTGAAATGGGATCGAAAAGAAAATGGGAGCTGAACGTTATACTGTGCTGACGCTCAAAGTGAATCCCCTAAACGAAACATTAATAATACAGAAATGCAGCTAATCAATACACCTGCTGTTTATTGTTATACAATAATTGAAGTCCTTTAGCTTGGTTTTCTTTTCCTCACCCAGCTGGAAATAATTGACACATGTGGCAAGGTGTAAGTGTGTTTGTTAGTGTGCAGAGCTTGAGGGAGCACAAACGCACACACACACATGCACACACAAACACACTCACACACACATGTACACACACACACACACTGGTGACGCTCGGTACAGCTCTGGAGTTATCCTCTCCGGTGTTGGAGAAGGTTGCCACAGCAACAGTGGATTTGTTCTGGCGTGGTTTCTGTCCTCACAGTTTGGGCTCCCAGCATCATCCATCCAGTCATATCCTCCTCTGATCTATCCATCCTTATATCCTGCTCTGAACCACGAGGGCTCAATACAGCACAGCAGGGGAACAGAGCAGCAGAGGAGGAACCAATGACTTCCAATGGAATCAATACAGTTAGTTCTACGGTATCAACATGTTAGTCCCTAAAAAGGGACCAGCTCCCTAGCTTGATATAGTTGTGATGACTTATTCTTATATTTTGGTAACAGCTCTCGGCTGTGATTCCCTTGGTAGTCTGTAATAGTTTGCAAGCCCTGCCACATCCGACGAGCGTTGGAGCCGGTGTGGTACGATTCGATCTTAGTCCTTTATTGTTGCTTTGCCTGTTTGATGGTTCGTCGGAAGGCATAGCGAGATTTCTTATAAGCTTCCGGGTTAGAGTCCCGCTCCTTGAAAGCGGCAGCTCAGTGCGGATGTTGCCTGTAATCCATGGCTTCTGGTTAGGGTATGTACGTACAGTCACTGTGGGGATGATGTCATCGATACACTTATTGATGAAGTCAGTGACTGATGTGGTTTACTCCTCAATGCCATCAGAAGAATCCTGGAACATATTCCAGTCTGTGCTAGCAAAACAGTCCTGTAGCTTAGCATCTGCTTCATCTGACCACTTTTTTATTGACCGAGTCACTGGTGCTTCCTGCTTTAATTTTTGCTTGTAAGCAGGAATCAGGAGGATAGAATTATGGTCAGATTTGCCAAATGGAGGGCGAGGAAGGGCTTTGTATGTGTCTCTGTGTGTGGAGTAAAGGTGGTTTAGAGTTTTTTTTCCCTCTGGTTGCACATTTAACATGCTGTCCTCTATGTGTAGGTCCCACCTGGGCGGGGTGTCTATTGATCTGTTGCTCCTGTGTGAAGTTTGGGGCTGCGTTTGAGAGTGATGTCCTTTAGGGTCCGGGCGAAGGTGAGCACTGCTGCCTTGTATAGATGGACCTGGTCATAAAGGCTGCTCAAGTCCAGTATGTAGTGGTGCGTCAGGTAAACATTTGGTTTTGAGGCACAGTCACAGGAAATACTTGCGTTTACCTGCTGTATGGTAGCAGGATGGAAGTATTTTTCATGGTAGCAGGGTGGATATAACCACTTGTGCATTGGGGAAAGTAGAAGAAGCTTTTTCAATCACTCCCTTGAGTGCTGTGGCCACCCTTTTCTGCTGTGCTCTCAGGTCGTTTCTGCCTGTGTGTATTATTATGTGGCTGGGTGAACCTAGTTGGTCCTCAGACAGAAGGTCTAGGGTGCGCTGGGTGTTTGGACACCTGAGTTTAGACACACTGTGTTTGGGGAAAAGTTTTTTTTCTTGTATATATTTCCCGGTTGTCAGGAGGGCTATCAGGGTGGCTGACAGGGGGGGGTTCTCAGAGGGGGTGAGATCCCCTGGGCTTGGGGTTCTTCATTTGTCTGTCCCGCTGTGATGTCGACATGGTCAGGGTCTGGGGTGGACTGTTCTGCTGTGGTGTCGAGACTTTTGTCGGGAGCTGAGGTGGGTTGTCCTGCTGGCTTCTCTGCGGGGGTGGCCTACTCTCTAGTGGGTTGTTCTCTGTCACACGTCATCCCCTTCACCCTCTCCTCCAGCATTGTGATCCTCTCCTCTAGTGCTCCTGCTTTTTCTCCTGTTGAAGTTGTCTCACCACAGTGCAGAGTGCAGATATGTCTCTCTCCACCTCCAGCTCTCCGGGTCTGGTTAAGAGGGTGTTGTTGTGCTGCTCTGTTGTCTGGGTCTGTGCTGACTGGAGTGTAATCACCTGCTGTTCCAGCTCCACCTTACTTACCTCCAGCTGGGTAAATGTATCCTTTATTTCAATGAGGGAGTAGGACTCTGTGCTGGGATGTTGACTTTCCGCTTGGGGTTGCTCATCTGTGGGGTTATATAATTAATAGGTCTGGTCTGACCAGGGTGGGGGTATCTTTCTCAAGGGAGAGCTTCTCCTGCTGAGCTAATTCTTTGATTAGGTGAAAGTCCAACTGAAACTGTTTGGGGTTACCCTATACCAATACTGTTCCAGACTTTTATATTAGCTGACTCAAAGTCCTCGTTGTCTAGAATCCTGAGTTTCCACCCCTCGGTAATACCCCCCCCTCTTAACAGAGGGGTAGTGTGCAAATATAGCACTGTGCCATGCCAGGGGATGGTCTGTGTGGGGGATGAGGTTGCTGATGTTCCTAATTTTATAATAGTCAGCAAAAAGTGTCTCTTGATTTTCTATAAGGAGCATCATTTTGTGCTCTTTTCGTGTCTTATCATTCTTTACATACACAGGGTACTGTATTTTAATTACCTCTGAACAGCGGGAGGCAGCTTCTAAGGCCTCTCCATTTGGTTGGAGTAGACAGTACGACTCTCCTGCCATTGTTGGGCTAAAGGGCTTTGACACCTCTCACTTGACACGTCAGTGCTAATTGAAGTGGTATCAAGCTTGGCAGCCTTAATTTAGCATTCAGTCCTTATAAAGTAATGTAATGTATTTTTCTTCTTGGCTTTTAGAAACAAAATATAGCTTCAGACTAAACATTACTCACTCAGTTCCAGGTTGGATGGTGTTTTCAGGTTTCTGTTGTTTTCCAGAGCATCTGCTGTATAGTTTTGGAAAAATAATCTTTGGTAGTTGTACGCTTTCCAGGTGATTCCGTAATTCCATCCAAAATCAGGTTGTAGGTTTTGAGTTTTGATTTGGAGTGAAGGTTATGTTGTAGAGGGTAGCATCCTGTATATGTCCCTGACAAAAAAAATCCAAGTTTATCTAACTCTAAATCTATATTTTTTTAAGAACATGCTGAAACATGCAGGAGCTCATCTGCTCATGACCTCTCCTCTCTCTCTCTCAGGATCTCTCTCTCAGGAACATCCCATTCCAAAATCATAGGCATTAATATGGTGTTGGTCCCCCCTTTGATGCTATAACAGCCTCCACTCTTCTGGGAAGGCTTTCCACTAGATGTTAGAACATTGCAGCGAGGACTTTATTCCATTCAGCCACACGAGCATTAGTGAGGTTGGGCACTGATGTTGGGTGATTAGGCCTGGCTCGTAGTCGGCGTTTCAATTCATCCCAAAGGTGTTCGATGGGGTTGAGGTTTGTGCTCTGTGAAGGCCAGTCAAGTTTTTTCACAATGAAACTCGACAAACCATTCTGTATGGACCTTGCTTCGTGCACGGGGGCATTGTCATGTACTCCGACTGTGTGGCCATGCACGCCTCCAACTCAATCATCAAGTTTGCAGACAACACAACAGTGGTGGGCTTGATTACCAACAGCGACGAGACAGCCTACAGGGAGGAGGTGAGAGCACTCGGAGTGTGGTGTCAGGAAAATAACCTCACACTCAACGTCAACAAAACTAAGGAGATGATCGTGGACTTCAGGAAACAGCAGAGGGAGCACCCCCCTATCCACATCAAAAGAACCGCAGTGGAGAAGGTGGAAAGTTTTAAGTTCCTTAGCGTACACATCACAGACAAACTGAAATGGTCCACCCACACAGACAGTGGGGTGAAGAAGGCGCAACAGCTACAGCAGCATCATTAATGCTGTGATCCCCACTCTGTGTCTCTGATTCTAGGAGCAAACGTCTATACTGCCCACCGGCGTCTTTATTAGAGGTCTTCACGGATCCACCTGTACCCGAATACCTGAGACCCAATCTTCCCCGTGCGGGTCCGGTTCCATAATTCTAATGGTCTGTCGGATCTGATATTATTGTCACGGGTCTCGGGTATGTGTAATCCTAACTGACTTGTCTGGAAGGGTCTGTACAGATCCCAAAGCGACTGCTCTTGCTTTTCATGAGAGGAGCGTGGGCCTGTAGCTTGTTGTTGTTGTTGGCCAATCATAAGTCATCAAAGTGACAGTAGGCTACAGTCATAGAGCCTCCGTGTGGGGCAAAAGTTAGGAGATATCTAATTAAGGGAAGATGGAATTAAAATGAAGGAATTAAAAGTTAAAGGAGAAGGATAGGCTACAACGACCAAGAGCCAACAGGTAGGCTGCTACTGTATATTCTGAATGGAGTTGTTGTTATTTGTAACTGTAGGATGAGAGAGTGCATGCATTGCAGCCTCAATTAGCCTAGCTAGCTAACGTTAGCTAGCTTAACTAGCTTCAACAGGTTTGATGCAGTCAAGACAGGTACTATGTAATCATATTTTATTATAAATAACCTAGCTATGGCAGCTATTATTCTACTATAGCTCGAGTGGTCTCTCCCTCTCTGCTCCCCATGTCCCTCACTCACAGTACGGCCCCTCCCCCGCCTGCTAGAGCTGCACCTCTCTCTCCCTCCTCTTCCACTTTATCTTCTCCGGTTAATAAAGTAGCTTAAATAACGACTTTTCTGCTGCTTTCCTCACTCAGATCGGATCGGATCTGGATCGACCAAGTCTATACGGAATGGGTCTAGTTGACCTCGGGTCCATTCGGAACGGGTCTCTATATTTATTTATTTTATTTATGCCTATCGGGTCCGGGTGGGAAAGCCCCAGGTCCATTTCAGAACGGGTCCAAAAAGACCTGTGAAGACCTCTAGTATGTACTGCTACATCAATAATCTACTGTACGGTACTACACCATCATATCACAGGCAGATCAGTACAGGTTAGGAAATAGAGAAAGAGAGAGAGAGAGAGGAAGAGAAACAAATACAGAAGTATAGAGGGATAGAAAGAGAGAGAGTGGGGGGAGTGTTGGGGTAGAGAGAAATATAAGGCTTCAAAAGGGAATTGAGTCTATCAAGCATTTTTGTGCAACGAATCTATCCTCAATCTCACGTACAGTACAGGCTGGGAGGAATAGTGTCAGTGCATTAGTCAGTGCAGCAGGCAAGATGATCTTGTTTTATACCACTGAGATGATGGATACACAGAGGCAGGTGGAAAGGTAGAAAACTGTGTATTAAGCATTTTAGGGGCATAGGAAATAAGAATTTCTAGTGTTGTAAATGAAAAGGAAATGGTATTAACCGCTGAGCTGATGCAGACAATAGTGGTGGAGATGATTGATATGCTTTATGTCTGTACAGGAGGGTGTTCATCAAACAGCCCTATGAGGGAAATCTTGGGTCTGCACACATACAGTCGTGGCCAAAAGTTTTGAGAATGACACAAATATTAATTTCCACAAAGTTTGCTGCTTCAGTGTCTTTAGATATTTTTGTCAGATGTTACTATGAAATACTGAAGTATAATTACAAGCATTTCATAAGTGTCAAAGGCTTTTATTGACAATTACATGAAGTTGATGCAAAGAGTCAATATTTGCAGTGTTGACCCTTCTTTTTCAAGACCTCTGTGATCCGCCCTGGCATGCTATCAATTAACTTCTGGGCCACATCCTGACTGATGGCAGCCTATTCTTGCATAATCAATGCTAGGAGTTTGTCAAAATTTGTGGGTTTTTGTTTGTCCACCCGCGTCTTGAGGATTGACCACGAGTTCTCAATGGGATTAAGGTCTGGGGAGTTTCCTGGCCATGGACCCAAAATATTGATGTTTTGTTCCCCGAGCCACTTAGTTATCACTTTTGCCTTATGGCAATGTGCTCCACCATGCTGGAAAAGGCATTGTTTGTCACCAAACTGTTCCTGGATGGTTGGGAGAAGTTGTTCTCGGAGAATGTGTTGGTACCAATTCTTTATTCATGGCTGTGTTCTTAGGAAAAATTGTGAGTGAGCCCACTCCCTTGGCTGAGAAGCAACCCCACACATGAATGGTCTCAGGATGCTTTACTGTTGGCATGACACAGGACTGATGGTAGCGCTCACCTTGTCTTCTCCGGACAAGCTTTTTTCCGGATGCCCCAAACAATCGGAAATGGGATTCATCAGAGAAAATGACTTTACCCCAGTCCTCAGCAGTCCAATCCCTGTACCTTTTGCAGAATATCAGTCTGTCCCTGATGTTTTTCCTGGAGAGAAGTGGCTTTTTTGCTGCCCTTCTTTACACCAGGCCATCATCCAAAAGTCTTCGCCTAACTGTGCGTGCAGATGCACTCACACCTACCTGCTGCCATTCCTGAGCAAGCTCTGTACTGGTGGTGCCCCGATCCCGCAGCTGAATCAACTTTAGGAGACGGTCCTGGCGCTTGCTGGACTTTCTTGGGTGCCCTGAAACCTTCTTCACAACAATTGAACCGCTCTCCTTGAAGTTCTTGATGATCCGATAAATGGTTGATTTAGGTGCAATCTTACTGGCAGCAATATCCTTGCCTGTGAAGCCCTTTTTGTGCAAAGCAATGATGACGTGTTTCCGTCTTTCCATGGTTGACAGAGGAAGAACAATGAGGAAGAATAATGATTCCAAGCACCACCCTCCTTTTGAAGCTTCCAGTCTGTTATTCGAACTCAATCAGCATGACAGAGTGATCTCCAGCCTTGTCCTCGTCAACACTCACACCTGTGTTAACAAGAGAATCACTGACATGATGTCAGCTGGTCCTTTTGTGGCAGGGCTGAAAAGCAGTGGAAATGTTTTTGGGGGATTCAGTTCATTTGCATGGCAAAGAGGGACTTTGCAATTAATTGCAATTCATCTGATCACTCTTCATAACATTCTGGAGTATATGCAAATTGCCATCATACAAACTGAGGCAGCAGACTTTGTGAAAATTAATATTTGTGTCATTCTCAAAACTTTTGGCCACGACTGTACATGCATGGGAAAACACACACGCGCTCATTATTAATCAGCCTCGTGCTATTGATATAAGCTAATGTTGTGAGGCAGAGCATGTTGTGTGCCTGGTTTTGTCTCAGCAGGACTGTTGTGATAACATTTAACATGAGGTTACTGGAAACAAGGGTCATACGATACAATACAGGCCAATGGCAAAGACAGGGCTGGGACCTAGTTTCCAGAATGACCCATTTGAAGACGTGTTAGTCTCAGGATAGGGATGGATTGTGGAGGAGAAACAGTGAAACTGTTACTACAGTAAATACTTCAGTATCACAGACTAACAGCTACATTAGCTATCAGGCTCCCTTATTCACTTCAGAGGCATTTTGTAAGTGAGAGAAGTGATGAAGATGGATGGAGAGTGAGATAGAGAGAGAGAGAGAGCGCGCAAGAGAGAGAGAGAGAGAGAGAGAGAGAGAGAGAGAGAGCAGATTCTGATACGCCACTAACAAGTGCACTTACCAAGATAAATGCCTCTTTCACTAAGAGCGTTTGTACCTGCTCTCTGATTGTTTTGGGGAACAATAGTAGATGCTTCTGCTGGGAACTTGTCTCTCTTCTTCTCTGGTGGTTTGCCAGCTGCTGTGTGTCTGTGAAGAACTCCCTGACCAGTGTCTTGAGTTGCCATGGTGATACGACTGCTTCTGTTGAGTAGCTCTGAGACATGAAGGTGAGACATAATAATGTTGTTTGAGCAAGAGGGACTGTTCAATAACTCATTATTACTTATTTTATCCAACTTCTCTCCCTCTTCGATCCATTCATCAGAAAAAAATATATATACACTACCATTCAAAAGTTTGGGGTCACTTAGAAATGTCCTTGTTTTCCATGAAAACGTACATGAAATGAATGAAAAGGAAATATAGTCAAGACGTTGACAAGGTTATAAATAATGATTTTTAATTTAAATAACAATTGTGTCCTTCAAACTTTGCTTTCGTCAAAGAATCCTACATTTGCAGCAATTACAGCCTTGCAGGCCTTTGGAATTCTAGTTGTCAATTTGTTGAGGTAATCTGAACAGATTTCATGCCATGCTTCCTGAAGCACCTCCCACAAATTGGATTGGCTTGATGGGCACTTCTTACGTACCATACGGTCAAGCTGCTCCCACAACAGCTCAATAGGGTTGAGATCCGGTGACTGTGCTGGCCACTCCATTATAGACAGAATACCAGCTGACTGCTTCATCCCTAAATAGTTGTTGCATAGTTTGGAGCTGTGCTTTGGGTCATTGTCCTGTTGTAGGAGGAAATTGGCTCCAATTAAGCGCCATCCTCAAGGTATGGCATGACGTTGCAAAATGGAGTGATAGCCTTCCTTCTTCAAGATCCCTTTCACCCTGTACAAATCTCCCACTTTACCACTACCAAAGCACCCCCCAGACCATCACATTGCCTCCACCATGCTTGACAGATGGAGTCAAGCACTCCTCCAGCATCTTTTCATTTTTTCTGCGTCTCACGAATGTTCTTCTTTGTGATCCGAACACCTCAAACTTAAATTTGTCTGTCCATAACACTTTTTTCCAATCTTCCTCTGTGCAGTGTCTGTGTTCTTTTGCCCATCTTAATCTTTTATTTTTATTGGCCAGTCTGAGATATGGCTTTTTCTTTGCAACTCTGCCTAGAAGGCCAGCATCCCGGAGTCGCCTCTTCACTGTTGATGTTGAGACTGGTGTTTTGTGGGTACTATTTAATGAATCTGCCAGTTGAGGACTTGTGAGGCGCCTGTTTCTCAAACTAGACACTCTAATGTACTTGTCCTCTTGCTCAGTTGTGCAACTGATTGGAAAGCTGCTGCGGTCAACCCCTCTTCGAAGGGGGAGACACTTTAGACCAAAACTGCTACAGACCTATATTTATCCTACCCTGCCTTTCTAAGGTCTTCGAAAGCTAAGTTAACAAACAGACTACCGACCATTCCGAATCCCACCGTACCTTCTCCGCTAATCAACCTGGTTTCCGAGCTGGTCATGGGTGCACCTCAGCCACGCTCAAGGTTCTAAACGATATCATAACTGCCATCGATAAGAGACAATACTGTGCAGCCGTATTCATCGACCTAGCCAAGGCTTTCGACTCTGTCAATCACCACATTCTTATTGGCAGACTCGACAGCCTTGGTTTCTCAAATGATTGCCTCGCCTGGTTCACCAACTACTTCTCTGATAGAGTTCAGTGTGTCAAATCGGAGGGCGTGTTGTCCGGACCTCTGGCAGTCTCTATTGGGGTGCCACAGGGTTCAATTCTCGGGCCGACTCTCTTCTCTGTACACATCAATGATGTCGCTCTTGTTGCTGGTGTTTCTCTGATCCACCTCTACGCAGACAACACCATTCTGTATACTTCTGGCCCTTCTTTGGACGCTGTGCTAACTAACCTCCAGACAAGCTTCAATGCCATACAATTCTCCTTCCGTGGCCTCCAACTGCTCTTAAATGCAAGTAAAACTAAATGCATGCTCTTCAACCGATCGCTGCCCACACCTGCCCGCCCGTCCAGCATCACTACTCTGGACGGTTCTGACCTAGAATATGTGAACAACTACAAATACCTAGGTGTCTGGTTAGACTGTAAACTCTCCTTCCAGACCCACATTAAGCATCTCCAATCCAAAATGAAATCTAGAATCGGCTACCAATTTGCAACAAAGCATCCTTCACTCATGCTGCCAAACATACCCTCGTAAAACTGACTATCCTACCGATCCTTGACTTCGGCGATGTCATTTACAAAATAGCCTCCAACACTCTACTCAGCAAATTGGATGCAGTCTATCACAGTGCCAACCATTTTGTCACCAAAGCCCCATAAACTACCCACCACTGCGACCTGTACGCTCTCGTTGGCTGGCCCTCGCTTCATACTCGTCGCCAAACGCACAGGCTCCAGGTCATCGACAAGTCTTTGCTAGGTAAAGCCCCGCCTTATCTCAGTTCACTGGTCACCATAGCAGCACCCACCCGCAGCACGCGCTCCAGCAGGTATATTTCACTGGTCACCCCCAAAGCCAATTCCTCTTTGGCCGCCTTTCCTTCCAGTTCTCTGCTGCCAATGACTGGAACGAACTGCAAAAATCACTGAAGCTGGAGACTTATATCTCCCTCACTAACTTCAAGCACAAGCTATCAGAGCAGCTCACAGATCATTGCACCTGTACATAGCTATCTGTGAATAGCCCATCCAACTACCTCATCCCCATACTGTATTTATTTATTTATTTAGCTCCTTTGCACCCCAGTATCTCTACTTGCACATTCATCTTCTGCACATCTATTACTCCAGTGTTTAATTGATATATCGTAATTTCCTTGCCACTATGGCCTATTTTATTGCCTTACCTCCCTTGTCTTATCTCATTTGCACACACTGTATATAGACTTTTCTACTGTATTATTGACTATATGTTTGTTTATTCCTGTCACGCCCTGACCATAGAGAGCCTTTTTATTCTCTATTTTGGTTAGGTCGGGGTGTGACTAGGGTGGGTAATCTAGGTTGTTTTATTTCTATGTTGGCCTGGTATGGTTCCCAATCAGAGGCAGCTGTTTATCGTTGTCTCTGATTGGGGATCATATTTAGGCAGCCATTTCCCCACTGTGTTTTGTGGGATCTTGTTTTTGTGTTGATGCCTGTGAGCACTACAGAACGTCACGTTTCGTGTATTCTTTATTGTTTTTTCTGTGCGGTTCACTTAAATAAAAAGATGTCGAACCGATTCCACGCTGCGCTTTGGTCTGAGTATGCTTCCAACGACGATCGTGACAATTCCATGTGTAACTCTGTGTTGTTGTATGTGTCGAACTGCTTTGCTTTATCTTGGCCAGGTCACAGTTGTAAATGAGAACTTGTTCTCAACTAGCCTACCTTACCTGGTTAAATAAAGGTGAAATACTTTTTTTTTTAAATGGTCCAGATACTGAACTAGTCTAAAGAAGGCCAGTTTTATTGCTTATTTAATCTGAACAGCAGTTTTCAGCTGTACTAACATAATTGCAAAAGGGTTTTCTAATGATAAATTAGCCTTGGATTAACTAACACAACGTGCCATTGGAACACAGGAGTGATGGTTGCTGATAACAGGCCTCTGTACGGCTATGAAGATATTCCATAAAAAATCTGCCATTTCCAGCTACAATAGTTATTTACAACATAAAAAATGTTTACACTGTATTTCTGATCAATTTGATGTTATTTTAATGGACAAAAAATGTGCTTTTCTTTCAAAAACAAGGACATTTCAAAGTGACCCCAAACTTTTGAACGGTAGTGTATACAGTACCAGTCAAAAGTTCGGACACACCTACTCATTCAAGGGTTTTTCTTTATTTTTACTATTTTCTACATTGTAGAATAATAGTGAAGACATCAAAACTATGAAATAACCCATATTACATTTACATTTAAGTCATTTAGCAGACGCTCTTATACAGAGCGACTTACAAGTACATACATTCATGTACTGGCCCCCCGTGGGAATCGAACCCACAACCCTGGCGTTGCAAGCGCCATGCTCTACCAACTGAGCTACACGGGACATATGGAATCATGTAGTAACCAAAAAACTGTTAAACAAATCAAACTATATTTTATATTTGAGATTCTTCAAAGTAGCCACCCTGAATACTTTCAGAATGCACTGTATGTCAGATAATCAGTACGGTTCATTTATTTCTTACATATCAGTATGAGAAATGTATGCATTCACTACTGTAAGTCGTTCTGGATACGAGCGTCTGCTAAATGACTCAATTGTCAAATGTAAAAATGTATCAACTGGGTGATGATGGCCTGGGAAAGTTTCACTATCTGCTTGTCTTGTGTTATATTCTCGCTCACCAGATGTGTTCTGTCTACATTCTGTATCTTCAAGCAAAGTTATTGACAGATACATTTTTACAGCGGGGAGTTGTGTGTGTGTGTGTGTGTGTGTGTGTGTGAGCGCATGCATTTTCTGTCTGTGCACTGTGCAGTAAGCAGGTTGTTTTCAGGTGAAAAACTCTCAGGGGGAGGCTAAAATCGCTTGACAGATGCCTTAATGTCCCATGAAATTGCTCTGGTTCTGTCCTGATAAATGTCTCCCATATACCGGGGTAGCTTTTTAAGTCTTAGGGTGTAGAAAGACACATACGGCCAATTTATCTTTCTTTAGTTGGAGAAATTGAATTTGTTCTAGTTCAATGGGCAGAAAAAACACTGGTTACTCTCTGAAACACACTCCCACCAGAGGAGGCTGGTGGGAGGAGCCATAGGAGGACGGCCTCATTGTAATGTCTGGAACGATATAAATGGAACGGTATGGAACACATCAAACACATGGAAACCACGTTTCACTCCGTTCCATTTATACCATTCCAGCCATTACAATGAGCCTGTCCTCCTATAGCTCCTCCCACCAGCCTCCTCTGACTCACACTGTTAAATTAAATGGACCTCACACATCATTATTACATTCAGCTTAACAGATTTTAATTAGAACAAACTGATGCAATGTTAAGCCTGCTTCAGGCTGTGAATCTGCGGATGGGAATACATGAGCCGTGGGATGGTGTTGTATTGTGTCATTATGTTACCATCTAGTAAATGTCCCATATATATTCAAACACAGGACCCATTTTTCAGGCCTCGAGGTCAAAGCTTGTGATTCCCAGATCTGAAAGCGGTGAGCTAGGCTTTAGCTGTTGAAAGTCTGCTTAGATTAAAACTGGCATCAGGGAAAAGACTAAATCAGTGCAGATGTACAGTCGGATCTTAATTTGACCTATATTGTCACAGCAAAATAATCCTGCAGCAACAGGATTTGAACGTTTAGTCCATAATGTTGCTTGAGCCGGGGTTAGGTTATTAGCTGGCCAAAGTAGGCTACATGAAAAGTGGAATACCATTAATATAACCGTGTGTTGATGAGGGTTTTCAGTGAATTTATGTAAATCGCGAAGCTCATCTACATTTCCTGCAGTGCACGAAAACTCCCAGCAACAAAAGAGTGATCAAATTAAGATCCTACGTATTTGTCTGATAAATAAGTGATGAACCAGTCCAGTTCTATGATTAGGGTTTATACTGTACATGGTCTAAACTGTTTTTGTGTAAAGGCAAATTGCCTGTGAAGCTTTGTAGTAGGGAGAGTCCCTAGTGACACATTAGAAAAGAGAATAACGTTTTTTTGTACACCATACAGGAAATCATGATTGGAACCTAGACTGCTTCTGAAACACAACATTTGAGGACATTTACATCTCAGCATAAGTTGCCACAAAAATAACAGGAAACAAAATGACAGTTGTAACCGGCTTCCCCTACACCGATGGAGAAGTGTCTAAACAGTCTGACGAAACAGCGCAACATCAGCTTTGATGTGTGTGTGTCTGTGTGACAAACAGATACAGGAAATTCTGGTTTTGTGTCTGGTATGGACTCTGACATGGCACACACACAGTTGGTTACGCTCCAGAGGGTTACGCTCCAATGGCCTTTCAGAGCATCTGCCATTTTCATCAGCTGTGTTCGGAGAATGAGAAACATCCACTCCACACTGCAACTCTGCAGCCCGGTACACTGCTCAGTGTGTAATAATACTGCTTGGCATGGGATGGGAAGATATTTCACAGCAGGATTAAGGCAGTATGAAAATGTGTGTTCTTTGACCCCACTTAAACAAGTTCTATATTGAGTTTCTGGCAATGACAGCAGCTATGTTGGACCTAGTCTTTTGTGTTGATGAGAGCAGGTTTGTGGCCTTGATGAATGAAGCCATTAGGACGAGCCTTGGGGATCCTGGTAGAGGCCAAACTAACACACTGTATGGTGCGGTTCCACTGCCGCCTTGGTGGACTGTACACAGTGAAACTGGGTTAGGGACTCTGTCCCACTTCCGGTACTATTTTCTAATGTACACACACAAGCATGTGTGCATGCACTCATTTTATAAGCCAGTCAGCTGGTTCCTACAGGGAGCAGGAGGGAAAGGGTCAGTACAGATGTAGTATCTTAATTTGAGCCAGTGTCCTACAGCATTAATTAAATCCTGCAGCAACAGGAAATGTTAATTATTATGACATTTTTGTAGGAGTTGATACATTTTTCGTTGGGGAAAATCAAGTCTGAAATTGAAAAGTGAAAATTACAGACTTCAGAAGCCTTTTTTAAACCTCAAATACACTATATGTCCTGCATTGCAGGAAAGTTATCCTGCAACAAGGTGATCAAATTAGACCCTACATCAATATGAAACAGTAGCATCCCTAATACACGAAAACAAAATATGAAATTATGAATAATTATGGAAACAGCTTTGCTGGCCTACTTCCAAAGCCCCAGCCTCCAGATCCTTGAAATGGCGTATTTTGCCTGGGGAGATAGACAGCTCGAAATCTGGCTTTACAAAAACTACCAACTCATAAGGGGAAAAAAGTGTGAGATGTCTTTTGAAGGGACAGATGACAAAAGTTTATCTCAACATGGTCTCTCTCCAGCAGCAGAGTAGACACAATGCACCCAGTTCTCTGTTCTTACTCTATGTAAACTATGAGTCAGAAGGTAACTATCAGCATTTTTAGGGACTATCTCGCTGCACCACAGCTCACAGCTTGGGAGAGTGCCTGTAATACATCACTTTGGCAGCTCAAATTGCTTTAAAAAGACAGGGTTCACAACAGTGTTAATTTCGTTATCTCTGTGACTAAAATCTGACTAGTAAATGGACTGGACAAGAGTTTTCGGGGAGATTATAACATTCTCCAATCTGGCGGCAACACATCTATAGCTAGGTTTCTATCCAATTTGCGACAGATTTTCATGCGAATATTCTCAAATCTGCCTAAAACAATATGTGCATTTTCCCACCAGATATGTTTCCATCAAAGTGACTTTTGCCGATAAAAGGCTGTGCGTGATGACGTAGTGCACATAAAAATAGCTTTCGCCGTCTTGCAAATGTGCCCACTCTGGTCTTGGCACATGCTCTCTAGTATCGATCCACTAATACAGGACTGATAAAGGCTGAAGAAACAAATAAAATAAAAATATATACAGTATATATTTTATTTTTTATTAATATTTTTTTATAATTCAGATTTATCAGGGGGTGCTGCAGGACCTTCAGCACCACTACTTCGCGCGGCTATGCCTACATTATGAGATTATTAGGGATAAGAGCAATATTATTTGCATTTGTCAAATGGCAGCCAAGCATCGATCATCATGTCACCAGAATAATATTTATTGGAAAAGAGCATCAAGCTCATCACTGTGCATATTCACCACCCTGTGACAGATGAGCTGCGTGGGTAAATTCTCTGAGGAAGCCAAGCCAGCAAAAAAATAGCCATATTACAACCTACAGTATATGACATTCTATTGGTTCTCTCTAAGTTTTGAATCCGGCGTAGTTTTATATTTCAGCTCAATGACCATGTGCCATGGAATCGGTACATTGAAAATGTCCTCCGAACTATTTTGCAACCTGTATGGGGCAGCTGTCAATTTTTTTGTCCTTAAATTAAACTGGTATACTTTTTATTTATCACAATTTTCTTTGGCCAATTTTGGTCTTTAATGCAGGTGTCACGCATGGAAGGCTGAGAAGCCTTCCATGCGCTCAAGGAACATTTTACGAACGCACCTGTTCGGGCTCATCCTGACCCGTCTCTGCCCTTCATCGTGGAGGTGGATGCCTCTGAGGTTGGAGTAGGGGCTGTTCTCTCCCAACGCACTGGCTCGCCGCCTAAACTCCATCCATGCGCCTTCTACTCACGGAAGCTGTCTCTCGCGGAGCGGAATTACGATGTGGGGGATCGTGAGTTGCTGGCCGTCAAGAAGGCGCTGAAAGATCGTGAGTTGCTGGCAGTCAAGAAGGCGCTGAAAACATGGCGGCACTGGCTGGAGGATGCTCAACACCCAATCCTTCTTTGAACGGATCACCGGAACCTAGAGTGTATTTGAGCAGCAAAGAGGCTGAACCCGCATCAGGCCAGGTGGGCCCTATTCTTCGCCAGGTTTATTTACCCTCTCCTACCGGCCGGGATCTAAGAACGTCAAGGCCCATGTGTTGTCCCGGGTGCATGGCACAGAGGATCGGGGGGAGAAAGTGACACCCATTATTCCCCTGTCCTGCATTGTGGCTCCTGTCATGTGGAATGTGGATGCGGACATCCGTCGAGCCCTGCGACAGGAGCCCTCACCTGCTCCAACGCCTGCCCTGCCGGAAGCTGGGCCTTCGGTTTGTGCGGCCGTTCAAAGTCCTGAGGAGAGTCAATGAGGTGACGTACAGATTACAGCTCCCCGTCAATTACCGTATCTCACCCTCATTTCATGTATCTCTCCTCAGGCCGGTGGCAGTTGGTCCATTGGCTAGTGCTGGCCCCCATGACGCACCTCCCCCTCCCTTGGACGTTGAGGGGACCCCGGCGTACTCCGTCCGCAGCCTGTTGGGCTCACGCCGTCGTGGGGGTCTCTCCAGTACCTGGTCAACTGGGAGGGGTACGGTCCCGAAGAGCGGTGCTGTGTTCCGGCGCGGGACGTCCTGGACCATTCTCTCATAACGGGACTTCCACAGGCATCGTCCCGACCGACCCCCACTGCGTCTCCGGGGTCGTTCCCAAGGTCGGCGGCGCCCGCTGCTGGAGCAGCAACCTCGGGGTGGGTTACTGTCGCACCAGCCTTCGCTTTGGCGCCCCCTCCTGCCCAGCTCGGTCGTTCGGAGTCGCCGGCCTTCTAGCTGCTGCCGAACCTGCTGCTGGCAAACGCCCTTTACTCATCAACCCCGGACTTGTCTCGTCATCATTACACACACCTGGTTCCAATCCCTACTCCATCACTGTATATATACTCCCTCTGTCATTTGTCTTTGTTGGTCATTGTACATGTTGCTTGTTTTCCTGAGAGGAATCGCTCCTACTATTTCCTGAGTACTTTATTATTTTGCCCTTTGGGTTTCGTCATGCTTTTATACCTATATAGTGTTTTAATAAATTCAGTACTTCTAAACCTGTGACTGCCCCCTGCCTACTCCTCTACACTTGTGACAGACAAGTTCCATACTTTCTCCCCTTTCCACTTGCCTCCTCCATTTTTGCAGTAATGCTGCAATCAGTTGGTTGTAATTTTGGATAGAGCAGAAATGTCCATATATTTTTGTTAACTGCATGTGTGTCATGACTGCAACAGTCCTATTTATGATAGAATTTACAAAACTTACACCGTTTAGATTATTTAAAAAAAAAATGTTTTTAAAAATGAATGACTATATTTGAGTTTAATTTTATCTGGCTCTTCCAAATAGAGTGGAATATTTTTTGCTCACATAATTTAAAAAAAGTAATTAGGTCTAGGCCAAGCCATAGGTCTGTAGGTTAACTAGGATATGACTAATGAATTAATCAGGGTGATTTGTCCAGAAATAGACAGGTGTTGTCCTTTCCATGGTCGCAAATCTTATCTAATTTGGCCAACTTTCTATTAAAATGTATTGTAGTGAGATCATTTATTTATTTTGGGATATGAATACTGAGTATGTCCACTCCATCGTCGAACCATTTTATTGGTAAACTACATGCTAATGTAAAAGTTGTATTATGGTGCATTTATCATAATTCGGTTTTAATACAGAGAGGTTAGAAAAATTATCTAGATCCGCTATGAGGCTGTGCAGGGATACAAATAGTGGATTTAAAAGAAAACATGAATCGTCAGCGTACAATGACACCTTTGTTTTTAAGCCCTGTATTTCCAGCCCTTTGATATTATTATTGGGTCTGATTTTAATAGATAACATTTCGATGGTCATAATAAATAAATATGCAGATAGTTGACAACCTTGTTTTACTCCTCTAGATAGTTTAAAACTTTCTGAGAAGTAGCCATTATTTACTATTTTACACCTGGGGTTACAATATACTGTATAACTTTAACCCATTGTATAAGAGATTTTCCAAAATAAAAATAGTCCAGACATTTATATATAAATTCCAGTTGTACTTTATCAAATACCTTTTCAAAGTCAGCTATGAATTCCAGGCCTGGCTTCCCAGATTTTTCATAGTATTATATTGTTTCCAGTACTTGTCTTATATTATCTCCAATGTATCGTCCATGTAAAAAACCTGTCTGACTAGGATGTTATGTAGGAAAATCTTGGTTAAGCAAGTTGTCATCCAGTAGGCTTTGATAAAATTTCCAATATCCTCGCCCTTGCAGAAATTCTGTAAGAGTAATGTGTATACCAATTATTTGATGGTCCGACCGCATTCTGTCCCCTATCAACACTCTTTTAACTTTTGGTACCAGCGAGAATGACATAAGAAAGTAGTCAAGACTACTAGCTTGATTGAGCCTCTGCCATGTATATCTCACTAGGTCAGGATATTTAAGCCTCCATATATCTACTAGTTCCAATATATCCATAATATTCATAATTTCCATACATGAGGGTGATAGTTTGTAGTGTGATTTCCTTTACGGCCCATTGAGGTACTTTAAATGGTATTATAATCTTCCACCATAATAATTTAATCATGTATTGCCTGTAAGCTCGATAAATGTTTATATATATTTTCAAAGAAGAGTGGATCATCATTATTTGGACCATATAGATTAATGAGCCAAATATTTTTATGGTCCAAAAGCATATTTAAAAGGATCTACCTTCCTTACTGATCTGTTTGAACAGTTTGCACATTTGGATCAAAATGATTGTTGATTAATTTCATCACTCCTTTTGAGTTTTTTTTGCCCATGGGAGAAATATATTTAGCCCCCCCACCGGTCCTTTTTCCATTTAACTTCTTCTAAAGGTGTAGACTGAATTTCCTGTAAACAATATATATTATATTCCTTCTCTTTTTTTAAATTAGACTTACCATAATATATGTTTGTAAACTTACAATTAAGAAGTACCATGATAATTTAGTGTCCATATACTGCAGCTGTACCATGATTTTGCAATGTTAATCATGCTGTAGCTGCGACTAAATAACCCTTAATGGTCCTCCAATATTCCACCCGCTAAAACCTCCCCTCATCCCAAATTGTGTTGTCATCCCAGTGACTGGCTGACCATCCCTGTACACATAGATCCTAGGGCCTTTAAGAGATAGGGGCCCATCCTTTAAAAAAGCACATGGTGCCACCTACAGTACAGAACCAGATCTGCAGCCAACATAATTTTGAAAGCCCTTGCCTCAGTTGTACTGCATCTAGATAAAAAATGATATATATATATATATAAAACAAATCTTGCATATCGTAATTTATTTCCACAATTGACGAATAACATGCATAGTAATATAAGCACTTTGTTACCCATAACAACAGCCTGTAGTACAAAGTCTACATTTTTGTCAACAGATGTGGGATGCATACACTCACTCACCCCACCCGTCCCTCTCTCCCCTTCCACTCATAGATCGACCTACACACCCACACACTCATGCACACACACACAACCACAAGCTCAAATGTTCCATACCCGAGCCCAACTCAAGCGAAGACGATGTGTGAATGCGTATACAGTTTGGTTGTTTAAGAAGGCATGCCAAATTAAGAAGGTATGGGAAGATTATATTAACCAATATCTAGTCCTATCTAGTCCTAGTTTGGAAACCCCCCTTCCCCCCAACACCCACACATGCTGTTCCATTGTTGTGACCCATCTGTGACCCAAGCAACTCTGTGCAGTCAGACCATTTTATTATTCTGTGCCGCCAGGACCACATTAATATACCCCCTCTCTGATTGTCCGCGTGTGACTCCCTCCCCATGGGTTACTGCAGCCAGTGTTGCCAGCACTACCACTACCGGTGGGGTACTCCACCGGAATTCCTACCGGCTAGGTACGAGGTCTTCAAGGTTCGCATTAGTAGCTTTGGCCTTTGGACCTACCCTACCGGGCAGGCTCTTGAGGGGGCAGTGCTGCTTTAGTGGGTCTCTGATCACTCTCACTTTTCTGTCATGGCTGCGTAGGCTACTTGCAGTAGGCCTATTAAACGGATAAGGACTTCTCCTTAGTGGATGGGTCGCTCAAGTTGGTGTCTAGGATATAGGGTTGTCAAAGTTCCATCATGATAGGACAAAATAATCAAACTATATATATGTATATTTTTTACTGTAAAATGTATATCCCACATCTTTGCAAGAGTGAAGACTGTCGCTCTTTTCACAACTCCTTGCTCGCAGACACATATGGGCTCTGGCATTTGCAACCATTTTCCTTACTCACTCACTTAACTCATCACACTTTCCCATCACACAAAACACAGACACCCCATATGCCTACACACCCTCACTCCCCTCACATATACACCCGTACATACCCATATACTGTGCCTTTTATGTCCTCTGTCATGTTTTTATTTCTACTTTGTTGATTCCTGCCTACTTTTGGGGTTTGGGTACTTTTGTGTTCCAGTTCCTTGTATTTGGGGATTAATTATTTCATGAATTGTCCTATCTTTTATCGATTTAAAAATACTATGAATAAAAATAGAATACAAATTATTTTACAACATTCCTTAACTTGAATAGTAGAATAGTGTAATTATAATATATTTATTAATTGTTATATTTTATTATTTTATTATTTTATTTTTACAATCCCTACCATTAATAGTGTTGGATGTTCAATTTTATTTAGAGTAGCCATGGAGTGGTCTTGGTGTCTCGGGAACAGATGGTTATCAATGTATAGCTTGTCGACTACGACAGCCGGCGACCCTATGCGACGCCGTAAAAGGGGCAAACGTAGCGGTCTCCTGGTCAGGCTTCGGAGACGGGCACATCGCGCTCCACTCCCTAGCATACTACTCGCCAATGTCCAGTCTCTTGACAATAAGGTTGATGAAATCCGAGCAAGGGTAACATTCCAGAGAGACATCAGAGATTGTAACGTTCTCTGCTTCACGGAAACATGGCTAACTCAAGAGACGCTAACGGAGTCGGTGCAGCCAGCTGGTTTCTTCACGCATCGCGCCGACAGAAACATACATCTTTCTGGTAAGAAGAGGGGCGGGGGTGTATGCCTTATGATTAACGAGACGTGGTGCGATCATAACAACATACAGGAACTCAAGTCATTCTGTTCACCTGATCTAGAATTCCTCACAATCAAATGTCGACCGCATTATCTACCAAGGGAATTCTCTTCGATTATAATCACAGCCGTATATATTCCCCCCCAAGCAGACACATCGATGGCCCTGAACGAACTTTATCTGACTCTTTGTAAACTGGAAACCACACACCCTGAGGCTGCATTCATCGTAGCTGGGGATTTTAACAAGGCTAATCTGAAAACAAAACTCCCTAAATTCTATCAGCATATCGATTGTGCTACCAGGGCTGGTAAAACCTTGGATCATTGTTATACTAACTTCTGCGACGCATATAAGGCCCTCCCCCGCCCTCCTTTCGGAAAAGCTGACCACGACTCCATTTTGTTGCTTCCAGCCTACAAACAGAAACTAAAACAACAAGCTCCCTCGCTCAGGTCTGTTCAACGCTGGTCCGACCAATCTGATTCCACGCTTCAAGACTGCTTCGATCACGCGGATTGGAATATGTTCCGCATTGCGTCCAACAACAATATTGACGAATACGCTGATTCGGTGAGCGAGTTCATTAGAAAGTGCATTGACGATGTCGTACCCACAGCAACGATTAAAACATTCCCAAACCAGAAACCGTGGATTGACGGCAGCATTCGCGTGAAACTGAAAGCGCGAACCACTGCTTTTAACCAGGGCAAGGTGACCGGAAACATGACCGAATACAAACAGTGTAGCTATTCCCTCCGCAAGGCAATTAAACAAGCTAAGTGCCAGTATAGAGAGAAAGTAGAGTCGCAATTCAACAGCTCAGACACAAGAGGTATGTGGCAGGGTCTACAGTCAATCACGGATTACAAAAAGAAAACCAGCCCCGTCGCGGACCAGGATGTCTTGCTCCCAGACAGGCTAAATAACTTTTTTTGCTCGCTTTGAGGACAATACAGTGTCACTGACACGGCCCGCTACCAAAACCTGCGGGCTCTCCTTCACTGCAGCCGAGGTGAGTAAAACATTTAAACGTGTTAACCCTCGCAAGGCTGCAGGCCCAGACGGCATTCCCAGCCGCGTCCTCAGAGCATGCGCAGACCAGCTGGCTGGTGTGTTTACGGACATATTCAATCAATCCTTATCCCAGTCTGCTGTTCCCACATGCTTCAAGAGGGCCACCATTGTTCCTGTTCCCAAGAAAGCTAAGGTAACTGAGCTAAACGACTACCGCCCCGTAGCACTCACTTCCGTCATCATGAAGTGCTTTGAGAGACTAGTCAAGGACCATATCACCTCCACCCTACCGGACACCCTAGACCCACTCCAATTTGCTTACCGACCCAATAGGTCCACAGACGACGCAATCGCAACCACACTGCACACTGCCCTAACCCATCTGGACAAGAGGAATACCTATGTGAGAATGCTGTTCATCGACTACAGCTCAGCATTTAACACCATAGTACCCTCCAAACTCGTCATCAAGCTCGAGACCCTGGGTCTCGACCCCGCCCTGTGCAACTGGGTCCTGGACTTCCTGACGGGCCGCCCCCAGGTGGTGAGGGTAGGTAACAACATCTCCACCCCGCTGATCCTCAACACTGGGGCCCCACAAGGGTGCGTTCTGAGCCCTCTCCTGTACTCCCTGTTCACCCACGACTGCGTGGCCATGCACGCCTCCAACTCAATCATCAAGTTTGCGGATGACACTACAGTGGTAGGCTTGATTACCAACAACGACGAGACGGCCTACAGGGAGGAGGTGAGGGCCCTCGGAGTGTGGTGTCAGGAAAATAACCTCACACTCAACGTCAACAAAACAAAGGAGATGATTGTGGACTTCAGGAAACAGCAGAGGGAGCACCCCCCTATCCACATCGACGGGACAGTAGTGGAGAAGGTGGAAAGTTTTAAGTTCCTCGGTGTACACATCACGGACAAACTGAATTGGTCCACCCACACAGACAGCGTTGTGAAGAAGGCGCAGCAGCGCCTCTTCAACCTCAGGAGGCTGAAGAAATTCGGCTTGTCACCAAAAGCACTCACAAACTTCTACAGATGCACAATCGAGAGCATCCTGTCGGGCTGTATCACCGCCTGGTACGGCAACTGCTCCGCCCACAACCGTAAGGCTCTCCAGAGGGTAGTGAGGTCTGCACAACGCATCACCGGGGGCAAACTACCTGCCCTCCAGGACACCTACACCACCCGATGTCACAGGAAGGCCATAAAGATCATCAAGGACAACAACCACCCAAGCCACTGCCTGTTCACCCCGCTATCATCCAGAAGGCGAGGTCAGTACAGGTGCATCAAAGCAGGGACCGAGAGACTGAAAAACAGCTTCTATCTCAAGGCCATCAGACTGTTAAACAGCCACCACTAACATTTAGCGGCCGCTGCCAACATACTGACTCAACTCCAGCCACTTTAATAATGGGAATTGATGGAAATTATGTAAAAATGTACCACTAGCCACTTTAAACAATGCCACTTAATATAATGTTTACATACCCTACATTACTCATCTCATATGTATATGTATATACTGTACTCTATATCATCTACTGCATCTTGTCATCTTTATGTAATACATGTATCACTAGCCACTTTAAACTATGCCACTTTATGTTTACATACCCTACATTACTCATCTCATATGTATATACTGTACTCTATACCATCTACTGCATCTTGCCTATGCCGTTCTGTACCATCACTCATTCATATATCTTTATGTACATATTCTTTATCCCTTTACACTTGTGTGTATAAGGTAGTAGTTGTGGAATTGTTAGGTTAGATTACTTGTTGGTTATTACTGCATTGTCGGAACTAGAAGCACAAGCATTTCGCTACACTCGCATTAACATCTGCTAACCATGTGTATGTGACAAATAAAATTTCATTTGATTTCATTTGATTTGATTTGAGATACACGTCTCCCTTTTAGTCTATTGTCTTTGAAGAGGGGATACAGTACTTTGTGTCGTTCTGAGATTTTCTTTTGGGAACTGATCGTTCATGCCTATTTTAAAGCCGGCGAGTCTTTTGCCCAGGCTTTTAACCATTATTTTATCTTTAAAGGATGCACATTTGGCAGCGATTGGGCACTCGTATCCCTGTCATCTCTGTCCAAAACGATGTACGTGTTCGAGTTTCATTTGGTCGACAGTGTCGCCTGGGATCTGCAGTGATTTAACCATGAATTCTTTCACCACTCTCTCTGGGTCTTCACCTTCATCCTCTTTAATTCCGGTAAGCACCAGATTTTCGCACATTGATCTAGTCTGTATATCAAGTAGGGAGTCTCTCAACAACTTGTTCTCTCTTTTAAGTTCATTAACGTCAGCTTCGAAAACATTGACTGTACCCTGTTTCTTTTTTTCCAGTGTCGCTGCTTTCTCATCACTCATTTCAAGGCTCGCCTTCATCTGATGTACATATTTACGGACTAACTCAAGTACGCCTAATTGATCATTTATAGATTTTATCAGTTCGGTTTCCACGCTTACCGAACAGGGTGGTGGAAATATGTCATCCGTGTCAGTCAAAGAGTATCTTATTAAACATTATTTAGAGGTTGGTTCTCCATTCTTTCCGTGTTTACCCTCCACTGTGTTTTTGTTTTCACTGTGTTGGTAATGTTTGTCTATAAAATTCTATAGCATTACAAGTTGTTTTGAGTTATTATCCAGTTTTGATGTTGTTGCCCACGAGTGAGCAGATCACTGTGAAAGTACTATTATTTGGTCAGCTTTAGGGACATACATTTCCAATCCATTGATAATTTAGGAAAGGGCCAACTTTAGCTAGCTAGCTAGACACCGGAGGACAACAACACAACGAGACGCAACAATTCAAGTTTTTTCTGTCACTGAATTTTGGCTTGATATGATGTGATTGGTGTGAGGCCAAATCCAAACTGGCTTCCCTTGACATTTTTTTGGGGTGCGCCAGTACCATTCAAAGTGGAGCTTGCTCAGTTTAACTCAACTGTGATTGTCTATTATTTAATAAATATTATATCAAGGGAGGCCACATGCTCTCCGCATTCAATGCTACAGGTGGCTAAAAAATCATACTCTTTTTGATCAGACAGCATCAGATAAATGGGCTACACATACAGAGACATGCTTTCTCCGGTGAGATTCAGCCTCTTGCGAATTTAAGGAAAATTATGAAACACAGAGAGACGAAAGATAACTTATTTTAAAGTCCAGGCTTCGAATCCTAGCTAGCGTACTCTCTTACTGGTTCGAGCAGCAGCTTTTGCCCGAGTGAGAATCAGCACACACACGCCTCACTAATCTCATGAGAGTTGGCCAGTCTGTTCTCAGGACCTCTCCTCACACCTAGTTTGTTACTGTGTCAGTTTAGTCTGGATCCTCACATCCATACCTTTTGGGGTTTGGGAGTGGAATTTCCTGAGTATATTCTGATATCCATAGAATATATTATTACTTAATTCACATATTGCCCTGAGAACAGAACTACGTTATACTTACACCTGGTATTAAAGGTATAGTATTAATGGGGTGTTAAACAAATTATCTGTTCTGTAAGACATATCTGTGTTTCTGCTTCTGTCTAGACAAGAAGAAGATTGTCCATGCCATACTACTGCGATAAATGCAATGCTGGACTGGCTTCGGCTGATGCCCATTCCACCTGTATGATGTGCCTAGGTTTAGAGCATGCCATTCAGGCTGTGGATTCCCCCATTCAGCTGCATATATTGTGCTACTCTTGGCCCACGCCTATGTGAAGCACAATTAGCTATGATGAAGGAGACAAATGCTAGAGGCTCCGGGAGCAGCCTCAAGTGTGAACAACCCTCCTCAGTGGTGGGCACACCCACCAAGCAGGAGGACAGGGGATCTACTCTGGATGAGTTGGAGGCCCAGGCAGCCTCTGTCTTCCCAGCTCCACTCTCTCAGCCCGACAGGCTCCGTTGAAGACTTAAGACAGGATCCTGATGCTATCTCCATCTTTCCTGGTAATGACCTAGACAAAGATACCTCTGAGGCCGGCTCTGGGTCTGAGAACCATGGCTCAGAGGGGGCTGAGAGTGAAGTGCCCTGTTCATTAACTGATTTGCAGGAGCTCCTCTCTAGGGTTCTGCAAGCTCTGGATATTAACTCAGACCCTAACAGAAGCCCGGGCAGAGTGTACATTCCTCAGTGCCCCAAGTTCTCCAATGAACTGCATCAAACTTGGGCTAAGGTGAACTCAAGGTTCCATGTCTCAAGCCTTGGACATTCATGGCTTCCCCTGAAGAGTTGGGACTGGACCAGTACCCCGTCATGGACCCCATTGTTGCAGCCATGGTCCTCACAGACAAGGAGATCATCGGTAGGTCTCCCTGTTGTCCTCCTGGGCCTTATTGGGCTGCTGAAGACCACTTAAAGGGCACCTTCCTGACCTAGGCCATGGTGGCTCGCCTCATGAATGCGACCACTCTGCTGCAGACATACCTTCATGGTCTGATAGCTCGCCTGTCCACCGATGGTGACCCTGAGCTGACAGATTAAACGACTCAGGTTTCTACACTCCTCTCCCTCTTAAACGTTGAGATGTCATGTGCTATTGGCAAAGCTCTGTCTACGGTCATTGGCCCTAACAGACAAAGATGTCGGCCTTCGTGAAGAAACCCTTTATGGAGTTCCCCACCTCCCCAGGCCAAGTTTTTGGTCCTGGTGTGGACGCCATTTTGGACCAAACGGAAAGCTGTGGAAGGACAGAGAGGGTTTGGTCAACTACAACAGCCGACCCCCTGAAAAGAGAAGCTCTCCAACTGGAGATTGCTTCCTTGCTGGAGAAGAATGCAATCAGACATCTTGAACCATCAGAACAGCACAGTGGGTTCTATGAAGTATATTTCCTAGTCCCCAAGAGGGATGGTGGCTTTCGCCCCATCCTGACCTTGAGGCCTCTCAACCGGTGCTTGAAACCCCTCCCCTTCAAGATGCTATCTCCGTCCCGCATCCTACAGGCTATCAGCCCATGTCAGTGGTTCACCACTGTTGACCTAAAAGATGCCTACTTCCACGTACTGATCCACCCGGCTCACAGGAAGTACCTGCACTTTGCATTCAACGGCATAGCGTACGAGTACCAAGTGTTACCTTTCAGCTTCTCCCTGGCACCAAGACTTTTCACAAAATGGATGATAGTGCTAAATTACCTAGACAATTGGGTTATTTGCGCTCAGTCACGAGAACAGGCAGTAGCAGACACAACATCTCTCAGAGCTAGGCCTCAGGTTGACCATCCCAGGGAAATGTTCCTAACAGCCCTGTACATCTCCATGCCCCCTGGGGCTCATGATGTTGCTGTACGCCTTCAGTGTTCTGTGAGATCCCCTAAACACGTATGTGGAGCAGACTCAGCTCTGATCAGCTGTTTGTGTACTTTGGAGATATAGGGTAAGCCTCTCTCGAAACAACTTTTGTCACATTGGATTGTAGACACTATCCTGCAAGCATATAGCCTAGCTGGCTGCCCAGCCCCATCCTCTGTGGTACCGCACTCCACCAGGGGAGTTGCCACCTCCCGGGCACTGTTTAAGGGAGTCCCCCTCTCTGACAGATGTGTGGCTACCACCTGGGCATCCCCCAGTCCCTTTGCAAGGTTTTATCAGGTGAATGTGGCTGACCCACACAGTGTGAGCTCAGCTGTACTTGGTGCTACCCTTCCCTCCCAACATTAACCTGTGGTTAAGCCGGGTACTGCCTCGAACACCTGTGGTGATGTGTTGCTCCAGGCTGTGCCCTACGGGAACTGACTTACTCTGGTGTTGTCATCCCATTGAGTGACTAGCATGGTCCCTCAAGCAAAATATACCATCTACTGCATCTTGCCTATTCTGCTCTGTCATTGCTCAGCCATATATTTATCTGTATATACTTATTCCATTCCTTTAGATTTGTGTGTATTAGGTAGCTGTTGTGGAGTTAGATTACATGTTAGATATTGCTGCACTGTCGGAACACTCGCAATAACATCTGCTAACCATGTGTATGTGACCAATAAAATTTGATTTGATTTCTATGAGCTCGGGACTATGCTAGTCCAGATGTCGTTTCCCTTGTAGTCTCGAGGAGGTATTTATAGGGGGTGGGTGGACGCAAATCACACTGTGAGTGCATAGGGTAGCATGCTACAACTGCAAGTAAAAAAAAAAAATAATAATTACTGTTAGATTAATATATGACTACTAGCAGTGGGTATTATTGTTAGCAATCTAGCTAATATGTTTTGAGTTTTCTTTTCCTCATGTGGTGAATTAGCACCAAAAAGAATGTACCTATAATATTAGTGCACATAAAGATGTAGGCAAATTCATCTCAATTGAACAACAAAATTAAAAAAAATTAGCCATATTTTAACAGTAAAATATATCAACAATACCCTATTGTCAACCCACAATTAATGGCATATCACTGGATTAGGTTGCACATCAAAATATCTTGAATCATGCATTCCTGCTTGGACATGTTCGATGCAACACCTTATTTATTTACATCTCAGTAGTTTATTAGTAGTCTATTACACAGAATGACTTTATAAGTTGATTACTACTTGTTTCCAGTAAAAAATTGGTGCGACCAAATCATGGTCTGGTGTCACCAACTGAAAACGTTGTTGGGGAAAATGTTAGTCTGGAGCCCTGTCAAGGGGCTGCTGAGTAATGTGTTATTCTGCCAATTTGGCTGTTGGGAAGATAATCAAATATTTTGGTAGGACAAGGCATTGCTTGCTGTTTGGGGTTTTAGGCTGGGTTTCTGTACAGCCCTTTGTGACATCGGCTGATGTAAAAAGGGCTTTCTACATACATTTGATTGATTTGATTGATGTTTGTTTGTGCATATGGAAGACAGTGATTTATGTTTACTATAGGTTAATGAGGCAATACAAATGTGATGTGACTTCCACATTTTAGGGCATTTAGGTTGACTAAAATGTCCCACTGTTATTGTCATTTTGACAATAACTAGACTAAATCATTATTCAATAGACAAAAATGTGACTTAATTCAATTTGAGTCAAAAATACTAAGACTAGACTACATTTTTTTAAAGTGCCAAACTAAACATTGGTTCACACAATCTATCTATATCTGTCCCTCTCTATCACCACACACACGTACGCACACACCCTCTGCTTTCTGACTGAAACCACATTCCCCTCATCTCAGTCTGTGTGGTAGTTCCAGACACCTTCACTTGTCTTCTGGTACGAAAGCAGAAGCGCGTACACAAGATGAGTCCTGGAGACTAACAGTCACATTATCCAAACAGTCACGTACAGTACAGTATTGTACTAGAATGAATAAAGACCATGCAGAAAGCACATGGACAAAACTCACATTATCAGTGATGCCATTTATATCATTCTGCTCAGTGATGTTGTTCATATCATTCTGCTCAGTGATGTCGTTCATATCATTCTGCTCAGTGATGTCGTTCATATCATTCTGCTCAGTGATGTCGTTCATATCATTCTGCTCAGTGATGTCATTCATATCATTCTGCTCAGTGATGTCGTTCATATCATTCTGCTCAGTGATGTCATTCATATCATTCTGCTCAGTGATGTCATTCATATCATTCTGCTCAGTGATGTCGTTCATATCATTCTGCTCAGTGATGTCATTCATATCATTCTGCTCAGTGATGTCATTCATATCATTCTGCTCAGTGATGTCGTTCATATCATTCTGCTCAGTGATGTTGTTCATATCATTCTGCTCAGTGATGTTGTTCATAACATTCTGCTCAGTGATGTTGTTCATATCATTCTGCTCAGTGATGTTGTTCATATCATTCTGCTCAGTGATGTTGTTCATATCATTCTGCTCAGTGATGTCGTTCATATCATTCTGCTCAGTGATGTTGTTCATATCATTCTGCTCAGTGATGTCGTTCATATCATTCTGCTCAGTGATGTTGTTCATAACATTCTGCTCAGTGATGTCATTCATATCATTCTGCTCAGTGATGTTGTTCATATCATTCTGCTTAGTGATGTCATTCATATCATTCTGCTCAGTGATGTCGTTCATATCATTCTGCTCAGTGATGTTGTTCATATCATTCTGCTCAGTGATGTTGTTCATATCATTCTGCTCAGTGATGTCGTTCATATCATTCTGCTCAGTGATGTCGTTCATATCATTCTGCTCAGTGATGTCATTCATAACATTCTGCTCAGTGATGTCATTCATATCATTCTGGTCAGTGATGTCGTTCATGACATTCTGCTCTCTAGTACACTTTCAGGGACACACACACTGAGGCAGAGATAAGCTCAGAGAAATTACTATCTCTCTATCATTCTATCTCTGTGGTTTCAGAACAAAGTTCTTAATCCTTCGGCATCCTAGCCAACTATAAGCTCAAATATATGCTGGCATTTTATATCTGATGAATGTTTGATGTGTGATATCACTGATAGGAGAGACTGTCAATCCAGTCAATGCAGGATCTTACTTCAGTTATCATCCCAGGCCTTGGACAGCCCAAGAGGATTGGGCCATCACTTTACGCTCACGATAAACATCTTAAATCCAGAGACATTAGAAGTCACTTACATCAAGTATGCATTGTTTGCTTGTAAGCATTCAGTACTTCTCTGCATCTATTAGTGTGTGATGGAAATGTTATACATGTGCTTTTCTTTTAACTAATTTCTGTTTTCTATTCATGTGCTGTTCTAATAACCAATTTCTGTGTTCATGCAAGTGACTGATTGAACGAATCTTCACTTATCAGTATCTGCAATTTGGCAGTAGCACCAGACCGTGTTTTGAGAACGATAGATATCTCAGTTTCAAGGTCTCAACTTAGAGAGGAGAAGCCTCGTGAGGTATTGGTCTGTCACATGTTATGAACCAGTACTGGTCGGTCACATGAATGAAATAAAACAGTAATGATGAATGTATTATGCTAAATCATGCAAATATAACTTGTCTGTGTATAGCCATATATAAGACAACTGCTGGGACTGCCCCAGCAGAGCTCCTGACAGACGTTCAATATGGTGCATTACATTTGTTGGAACCTCTCCAGCGCGCTGACAATAAACAATTATTAATTTAAGATTGACTTTGAGTGTCCCTGTGTAAGAATTTCCACAACAATATACCTACTTGCCAAACATTGCATGAGATCCAATATTCATACCGGATTAAACACTGTCATTAAGTTGGGGAATAGAAATAGCAGAAGAAAGAAACCCATTTACAGAGCCAAGGTCTTCAACAACTCAAAGTATGTCTGTGTGGGAGAGAGGAGAATGAATAAAGACAGAATTGAGGGAGAATTTAGGGAGAATTGAGGGAGAATTGTGAACACAAAATGACACTCAAAGGATCATGTTGGACAGTATGACACTGAGTGAGCCATATGTCTCTTTATTGATGATGTGTTGACTACTTATCCATTGTGCACAACCCAGGGTTAAAACACACAATACTGAGTCTGCTCCCTCTACAGTACGACAAAGAGGAGAGGAGAGAGGGGCTGGGGTTTTCAGAGCACGGTATATAAATATGAGTAAGTTTATACATGCACATAGAGATGACTAAACAATCTTCTGGTTCTTTACAAGCTGGTGCCGGGGGGTTGGGGGTAGAGGGGGGCAAGGCAGAACGCACAATCGTACAGTACTTGTATCGTTGCTAAGGTTTCTATCACATGACCAGATGGGGGCGAAGCAGGTAAGCGGTAGAAACAGGAAGTGGTAGTATATTCTCCTGGTCAAGGGGGCAGAGTTTATAGAAAGAGGAGGGAGGGAAAGAGCCCATCCAGGAGACAGGGGGAGGAGTTGGGGGGCTGATAGTGGGGTGAGGGTGGGAGTGTTTGGGGGGAGGGCTGTGAGGAGTTGGGGGATGATAGTGGGGTGAGGGTGGGAGTGTTTGGGGGGAGGGCTGTGAGGAGTTGGGGGATGATAGTGGGGTGAGGGTGGGAGTGTTTGGGGGGAGGGCTGTGAGGAGTTGGGGGATGATAGTGGGGTGAAGGTGGGAGTGTTTGGTGGGGAGGGCTGTGAGGAGTTGGGGGGCTGATAGTGGGGTGAGGGTGGGAGTGTTTGGGGGGAGGGCTGTGAGGAGTTGGGGGATGATAGTGGGGTGAGGGTGGGAGTGTTTGGGGGGAGGGCTGTGAGGAGTTGGGGGGCTGATAGTGGGGTGAGGGTGGGAGTGTTTGAGGGGAGGGCTGTGAGGAGTTGGGGGGCTGATAGTGGGGTGAGGGTGGGAGTGTTTGAGGGGAGGGCTGTGAGGAGTTGGGGGGCTGATAGTGGGGTGAGGGTGGGAGTGTTTGGGGGGAGGGCTGTGAGGAGTTGGGGGGCTGATAGTGGGGTGAGGGTGGGAGTGTTTGAGGGGAGGGCTGTGAGGAGTTGGGCGATGATAGTGGGGTGAGGGTGGGAGTGTTTGGGGGGAGGGCTGTGAGGAGTTGGGGGATGATAGTGGGGCGAGGGTGGGAGTGTTTGGGGGGAGGGCTGTGAGGAGTTGGGGGATGATAGTGGGGCGAGGGTGGGAGTGTTTGGGGGGAGGGCTGTGAGGAGTTGGGGGATGATAGTGGGGTGAGGGTGGGAGTGTTTGGGGGGAGGGCTGTGAGGAGTTGGGGGATGATAGTGGGGTGAAGGTGGGAGTGTTTGGGGGGAGGGCTGTGAGGAGTTGGGGGGCTGATAGTGGGAGCATCAGGTGGCCAGCCACAAGCGTTCGTTCACGTCTCTTAAGTTAAATGGATCTCTTTATACTAATGACACAATATAGCATACATACTGTACAACCACCACTGAGCTGGCACTGTGACCACAGGGGTGGGGAAAGGTGGCGTCTGTGTCTGGGGTTCAATACGCTAACATTCAATAGTGAAATAAAACACAGGAGGAACACACAGACAGGGGTTAATGCTTCACAACACAGTCACACAATGTACAACAAACTTCATTGTTTTATAAAATCATACAGGATTCATCTTAAAAATGCCTTCGGCTATAATACAAAACATATTAAATCAAAGAGTCTTCTGTTCTTCTTGAACTGCAGAGAACACTGAGAGAAATAAAACGTAACCACGCATACAATGGTGTCGGACTGGTGGCACAAGTGTGTATGTGTTGTGTGTGTGTGTGTGCGTGTGTATGTGTGTGTGTGTAAGCGAGAGAGATAGAGAGCCAGGGAAAGAGCGAGTCTGTGTGTGAATGTGTGTGTGTGTATGCGAGAGAGATAGAGAGAGCCAGGGAAAGAGTGAGTCTGTGTGTGAATGTGTGTGTGTCTGGTGGAGGCTAGGGCAGCAGAGGAGAGGATTCTTCCTTCCCTTCAAAGAAAACAAAACAAAATAAAAAGTGCCAAGGTAAAGTGAATTCAAGTAATGTGTGCTCTGTCCACAGGAGAGGGGGCGAGAGGTGGGAAGGAGGGGGAGGGTCCTGTGGCCTAAACGGAGCCTCCCTATTGGCTCTTCCTGTGATCCGTCAGGCTGACAGGCGTGACTGTGGTTGTTTCCCCGCGGGCGGCTCTAGAGAGAAGCTCCACCCACTGGTCCTGGACCTCTGCATCCTGGGCGATGAACAGCAGAGCCTGCTGGGAGTTACTCAGCCGGAACGCGTGTTTGAGCTCTGACTTCTCTGTTGCCGATGGCGCTGCCATGTTCACCTCAAACCCCGGGAGGGGTATGGCCCGTACCCCACGGGAGTCCTGAAGAGTCACAACAAACAGGCCAATCAGAATCAAGAGGAAGTATAACAGTGCAGTGTTTCTCTCATTTAATGCAGGGGGCTAGATTGTATTTCATAAGGCACGTGCATAATCACTCTCCTCTCCCCCTCCTCATTCCCCAGTTTCTATCTAATCATTAAATTCTAACAATCAATAATCCTAATCTTCTGCCAGGGGATGTCAGCTTTCTGCCTGCCTAGGATTGTTGCAGAGATGGGATTCTGGTCTCTAAAATGGAATGGGGAGAGCTGTCTACAGTGACTGGTTTTCAGCCCTGGAGATGCCTGCACACTGCACCTATCCTATAAAGGACACTTGTGAAGCACCTTCAGGAGAGGGGAGAAGTAGGTAAAGGTTTCCCCAAGCAACAGACACAAGGTCAGTTCTTTTTCATCCCTTCATTGGTTCAAATTCCACCTTGCGTACAGACCGTAGGAACATGCTGTACATTACAGGGTGTGAAAAGATTGCTGATAGCTCCTTTACTGAGGAAAAATTTACTTACTATGACTGAGACATGTGGTTGTCCCACCTAGCTATCATAAGATGAATGCACTAAGGAAGTCGCTCTGGATAAGAGTGTCTGCTAAATGACTCAAATGTTAATGTAAGGTAAAGCACACATACAGACAGGTCTATACATGTGACCTGGGCATGGAGAAGGGATGTAGACAAGACAGCGGTACAAAGACACAAATACGCATGCATGCATGCATGCATGCAGGCAGGCAGGCAGGCAGGCAGGCAGGCAGGCAGGCAGGCAGGCAGGCAGGCAGACAGACAGACAGACAGACAGACAGACAGACAGACAGACAGACAGACAGACAGACAGACAGACAGACAGACAGACAGACAGACAGACAGACAGACAGACAGACAGACAGACAGACAGACAGACAGAGAGAGGCCCTCAAGAGAGAGGCCCTCAAGAGAGACCCTCAGGAGAGAGACCCTCAGGAGAGAGACCCACAAGAGAAAGACCCTCAGGACAGAGACCCTCAGGAGAGAGACCCTCAGGACAAAGACCCTCAGGTGTGTGTGAGGTTAACCCTTACCTGTCCGCTGGTCTGCAGGTACAGCACTAGAGGTTCAGTCTTGGTGACGGCCACCCAGGTCTTGGTCCAGTTCTTGCCCTTCTCCTGCACCTGCAGCTGGCCACACTGCAGACAGTTGTCCCCCAATAGAGACGGAGACACCTGCTTCTGGAGGGACAGAAACACACACAGGAGGCAGAGTTAAAGGCACAATCCCAATGTTGATCCACTGCAGTGGGAGCCAGTACTCACATAATATTCAGAGAAATACAGTATATTTTTAACCCATTAACAAACCAATGTTTGGAACGGGAGCTCACTTTCACTATTTGCTCTACTTTTAATTCAAAGTGATGATCAGTGGTGCTGGAGCCCCACTGTTACTGATGTGGTGCTGGAGCCCCACTGTTACTGATGTGGTGCTGGAGCCCCATTGTTACTGATGTGGTGCTGGAGCCCCACTGTTACTGATGTGGTGCTGGAGGCCCACTGTTACTGATGTGGTGCTGGAGGCCCACTGTTACTGATGTGGTGCTGGAGCCCCACTGTTACTGATGTGGTGCTGGAGGCCCACTGTTACTGATGTGGTGCTGGAGGCCCACTGTTACTGATGTGGTGCTGGAGGCCCACTGTTACTGATGTGGTGCTGGAGGCCCACTGTTACTGATGTGGTGCTGGAGCCCCACTGTTACTGATGTGGTGCTGGAGCCCCACTGTTACTGATGTGGTGCTGGAGGCCCACTGTTACTGATGTGGTGCTGGAGCCCCACTGTTACTGATGTGGTGCTGGAGCCCCACTGTTACTGATGTGGTGCTGGAGCCCCACTGTTACTGATGTGGTGCCCCACTGTTACTGATGTGGTGCTGGAGCCCCACTGTTACTGATGTGGTGCTGGAGCCCCACTGTTACTGATGTGGTGCTGGAGGCCCACTGTTACTGATGTGGTGCTGGAGGCCCACTGTTACTGATGTGGTGCCCCACTGTGACTGATGTGGTGCTGGAGGCCCACTGTTACTGATGTGGTGCTGGAGGCCCACTGTTACTGATGTGGTGCTGGAGGCCCACTGTTACTGATGTGGTGCTGGAGCCCCACTGTTACTGATGTGGTGCTGGAGCCCCACTGTTACTGATGTGGTGCTGGAGCCCCACTGTTACTGATGTGGTGCTGGAGGCCCACTGTTACTGATGTGATGCTGGAGCTCCACTGTTACTGATGTGGTGCTGGAGCCCCACTGTTACTGATGTGGTGCTGGAGCCCCACTGTTACTGATGTGGTGCTGGAGCCCCACTGTTACTGATGTGGTGCTGGAGCCCCACTGTTACTGATGTGGTGCTGGAGGCCCACTGTTACTGATGTGATGCTGGAGCTCCACTGTTACTGATGCGTTGCTGGAGCCCCACTGTTACTGATGCGGTGCTGGAGCCCCACTGTTACTGATGCGTTGCTGGAGCCCCACTGTTACTGATGCGGTGCTGGAGCCCCACTGTTACTGATGTGGTGCTGGAGGCCCACTGTTACTGATGTGGTGCTGGAGACCCATTGTTACTGATGTGGTGCTGTAGCCCCACTGTTACTGATGTGGTGCTGGAAACCCACTGTTACTGATGTGGTGCTGGAGCCCCACTGTTATTGATGTGGTGCTGGAGCCCCACTGTTACTGATGTGGTGCTGGCTCCCCATTGTTACTGATGTGGTGCTGGAGCCCCACTGTTACTGATGTGGTGCTGGAGAACCACTGTTACTGATGTGGTGCTGGAGCCCCACTGTTACTGATGTGGTGCTGGAGCCCCACTGTTACTGATGTGGTGCTGGAGGCCCACTGTTACTGATGTGGTGCTGGAGGCCCACTGTTACTGATGTGGTGCTGGAGCCCCACTGTTACTGATGTGGTGCTGGAGCCCCACTGTTACTGATGTGGTGCTGGAGCCCCACTGTTACTGATGTGGTGCTGGAGCCCCACTGTTACTGATGTGGTGCTGGAGCCCCACTGTTACTGATGTGGTGCTGGAGGCCCACTGTTACTGATGTGGTGCTGGAGGCCCACTGTTACTGATGTGGTGCTGGAGCCCCACTGTTACTGCCCCACTGCACAGGCCCTCTATTGAACACTAATTCATATTGACTCCTGGTAAACACTGAGAGATTAATCCTATTGAGCCCTGCAGACTATGGACTGTGTGTACCACTTTTTGTCTCTATAGTGCGTGTGTGTGTGAGATTGAAAGAGGTGCACCATGCTCTGTGGGGCTGTCTGGGCAGGGCTCTGTCCTCTCTGCCATGCTGGGGTGACTAACGGGATTGTTCTGCTCTCTCCAGAGGCTGGCACTGAAACAATATGCCCGCTGCCAACCTCTATAAGCCAACCCCCCCCCCCACCACATCTCCCTTTTGTCCATGTTAGCTTCTCAGCAACACTGTGCCATATACAATAAGTATGATGTGTGATTGTCTTATGATACTTGTGAGGGGAAGCTTCATTTAGATGAAGTTATATTCTACTATTTTCTATTGTATTCTATAAGCTGAGAGTCAGACGGTCCTCACCTCGGCTGTAGCTTTCCTCTTCAGCTCTCCTGGGGCCCCTGCAAGCCCTTCAGGGACTTGGCTCGTCACAAAGCATTCAGGACACAGTCGACACGTCTTGTTCTCCAACATCTTAGAGCATTTACCACAGATGGCCTGCAGAGGGAGGGAAAGAGAGAATGAGGAATGGAGGGAGAGAAAGATATTTAGACAACTGAAAATCAATCATACAAGACATCCACTGGCGAAAATGCAGCATACTGGCACTAACTGCATCCGCCCCCACCCTCCTCTTTCTCTCTGTGCTCACCGCTCCACATGCTTTGCAGTGGTGTTTGCGCTTGGTGAAGTTGAAGCTTTCGTTGCAGCCTTTACATGTCTGCTTCTCCTTCTCCTTCTTCTTGGAACTTTTCTGGAAAACAGAGAAATAAACAACGTATCAAAATCTGTCCAATCACAAGGTCATCTTATCTCAATGCATCTTCGTATTGCCTAAGTAATCCTGAAAAAGTTGGGTGAAGGGGACTATTTCCTTTCTATCTTGCCATTTCCTCACTCCATTTTCTCGCTATGTTATCTCCCCTATTCTTTCTCTCCTCTATGACAGAAAAATGGGAATCAAAGTCGCTCCCGTTTCTCTTTCAGCCGCCAGCCCTTTACCACAGATGCATTGTGGGAGGGAATGTGAAATTTACCCCCTGATCGTGTCTCATCTTTCCACAGACACCTCTCACTGCTACTAGAGAGTGAGATAGTGATGCTATTGAGAAGACTGCCTACTATTTCACCTATCTGCAGACTACTGTGTGGATTATAGAGCCACTGCCATTGTAATACCAGACTGACAAACATTCAGGCTTTAGAATAGGAGAGATCAATGTACTTCTTGTTATGAACTCAGACAGACATTCATGGTACAATGTGTTCACATTCTATTGCCCATTGTATGGTTTCTAGTATTATGTTGGGCGATGTCATTGACGCTGTAGCAAAGAGAGATCAATGGTCTTGAAATCTAAAGCTGAGTCCATAACATCACACAAAAGGTAATAGAGCCGGAGGAAATGTATTGTAATATGACTTTTGACACCTACCCTTTCATGCAGTCTTTCACTGTCTGAGTCCATGGATGTGGTGCTCCAGGGACCCTGAGGAGAGCAGAACATGAATACAGGATCAGAGTGACATATTTAACCCTGGGATAGATGTATGAGTTACATTGAAAGTACACCCCTTGTTATTACACGGATAGCACTTCATGTCAGGTGACAACAAATCACAAACAAAGCATTCTCCCACATTGCCAGAGAATGGAAACAACACACTGAATATCCCCTAAAGCTGCAGTGTGTGTTTGCTCCCACTAGATGGCAGCCACGCCTGAGAGAAAGACAGTAGTCTGTTATGTGTTTCTAGTTTGGCCTGTGTCCAGGTTCAGAGTGGGTCAGTCATACAGATAAATAGAGGAATCTCCCATCTTAATATGGGCAGCGCCATTGAGGACTTTCACAATTTTGAAATAGTTAACTAGTGGGACTTCCTATAGGTTAAGAATCACATCATTCCATCGACGTCACCAGGAGGGATTAGCCAATTAATTATACTCACGAGGAAATATTCCACAACTGCAGTTGGCAGTATATCGCCTACCTTGGCTTTATATCTGTTCAAACAACACACTGACAGTGTGCACCCTTTCAGTTTGTTTGCCAACTCAAAAAAGTTTAATATATACAGTACCAGTCAAAAGTTTGGACACACCTACATTCCAAGGTTTTTATTTATTTTTACTATCTTCTACATTGTAGAATAATAGTGAAGACATCAAAACTATGAAATAACACATATGGAATCATGTAGTAACCAATTTTCCTTTAAACAAATTAAAATATATTTTATAGTTGAGATTCTTCAAAGTAGCCACCCTTTGCACACTCTTGGCATTCTCTCAACCAGCTTCAGGAGGTAGTCATCTGGAATGCATTTCAATTAACAGGTGTGCCTTGTTTAAAAGTTAATTTGTGGAATTTCTTTCCTTCCTAATGCATTTGGGCCAATCAGTTGTGTTGTTACAAGGTAGGGGTGGTATACAGAAGATAGCCCTATTTGTTAAAAGACCAATTCCATATTATGGCAAGAACAGCTAAATAAGCAAAGATAAATGACAGACCATCATTACTTGAAGACATGGTCAGTCAATACGGAAAATGTCAAGAACTTTGAAAGTTCCTTCAAGTGCAGTCGCAAAAACCATCAGGCACCATGATGAAACTGGCTCTTATGAGGACCGCCTCAGGAAAGGAAGACCCAGAGGATAAGTTAATTAGTTACCAGCCTCAGAAATTGCAGCCCAAATAAATGCTTCACAGAGTTCAAGTAACAGAGACATCTCAACATCAACTGTTGAGAGGAATCAGAGGAATCAGGCCTTCATGGTCGAATTGCTTTAAAGAAACCACTACACCAATAAGAAGAGACTTGCTTGGGCCAAGAAACACGAGCAATGGACATTAAATTGGTGGAAATCTGTCCCTTGGTCTGATGTGTCCAAATTTGAGATTTTTGGATGTCTTTGTGAGACGCAGAATAGGTGAACGGATGATCTCCGCATGTGTGGTTCCCACCGTGAAGCATGAAGGAAGAGGTGTGATGGTGCTTTGCTGGTGACACTGTCAGTGATTTATTTATAATTCAATGCACACTTAACCAGCATGGCTACCACAGCATTCTGCAGCGATACACCATCCCATCTGGTTTGTGCTGAGTGGAACTATCATTTGTTTTTCAACAGGACAATGACCCAACACACCTCCAGGCTGTGTAAGGGCTATTTGACCAAGAAGAAGAGTGATGGAGTGCTGCATCAGATGACCTGGCCTCCACAATCACCAAACCTCAACCCAACTGAGATGGTTTGGGATGAGCTGGACCGCAGAGCGAAGGAAAAGCAGCCAACAAGTGCTCAGCATATGTGGGAACTCTTTCAAGACTGTTGGAAAAGCATTCCTCATGAAGCTGGTTGAGAGAATGCCAAGAGTGTGCAAAGCTGTCATCAAGGCAAAGGGTGGCTACTTTGAAGAATCTGAAACATAAAATATATTTAGATTTGTTTAACCCTTTTTTGGTTTCTACATGATTCCAAATGTGTTATTTCATAGTTTTGATGTCTTCACTATTATTCTACAATGTAGAAAATAGTAAAAATGAAGACAAACCCTTGAATGAGTAGGTGTGTCCAAACTTTTGACTGGTACTGTACACACACTATATATATTAATATATATACACTCTCTGACCAAGCTGTAGTGCTCTCATATGAATATATATACACTCATAGTGCAGGTTGACTCATGGCTAGACAGACAGGCAGACAGGCAGGCAGACTGACCGGTGAGTCTGGCAGGTGGTCTTCCTCTCTGGAGAAGGAGCTGTTGAAGGCTTTGTTAAAGGTCTCACTGTTCTGCTTGTGTCTCTCTATGGTGGCCAGGATCACCTGGGAGTGGAAGGGACGGGGGAGAGGGAAATAGGAGAACAGAGAGGGATAGAACGCTTTATAAAGGCCTGTAGTTACATACGGCCATCATATTCTTCACCGGTTTAAAATAAAAGTCAAGAGGCAGTGACAGAGAGAAAGTAAAGCAACAGATTTTTACAACAGTAACATTCCTACGGCAATCTACAGCCTCAAGGAGACAGAGAGAAAGAGAGAGAGACCTAAACATCAGCGCCACAGGTAACTTCCACAAAGCTTTGAACGAGCTGAGAAACAAGGCAAGAAGGGCCTTCTGTGCCATCAAAAGGAACATACAATTTGACATAACAATTAGGATCTGGCTAAAAATACTTGAATCAGTTACAGAACCCATTGCCCTTTATGGTTGTGAGGTCTGGGTTCCGCTCACCAACCAAGAATTCACAAAAATGGGACAAACACCAAATTGAGACTCTGCATGCAGAATTCTGCAAAAAGATCCTTCGTGTACAACGTAAAACTCCAAATAATGCATGCAGAGCAGAATTAGGCCGATACCCACTAATTATCAAAATCCAGAAAAGAGACGTTAAATTCTACAACCACCTAAAAGGAAGCAATTCCCAAACCTTCCATAACAAAGCCATCACCTAAAGAGAGATGAACCTGGAGAAGAGTCCCCTAAGCAAGCTGGTCCTGGGGCTTTGTTCACAAACACAAACAGAGCCCACAGAGCCCCAGGACAGCAACACAATTAGACCAAACCAAATCATGAGAAAACAAAAATATAATTACTTGACACATTGGAAAGAATTAACAAAAAACAGAGCAAACTAGAATGCTATTTGGCCCTAAACAGAGAGTACACAGTGGCATAATACCTGACCACTGTGACTGACCCAAAATTAAGGAAAGATTTGACTATGTACAGACTCAGTGAGGTTAGCCTTGCTATTGAGAAAGGCAGCCGATGGCAGACTTGGCTTTCAAGAGAAGACAGGCTATGTGCACACTGCCCACAAAATGAAGTGGAAACTGAGCTGCACTTCCTAACCTCCTGCCAAATGTACCACCATATTAGAGACACATATTTCCCTCAGATTACACAGATCCACAAAGAACTCCCATATCTACTGGGTGAAATATCACAGCAGCAATATTTGTGACCTTTTGCCACAAGAAAAGGGCAACCAGTGAAGAACAAACAACATTGTAAATACAACCCATATTTATGTTTATTTATTTTTCCTTTTGTACTTTAACTATTTGCACAATGTTACAACACTGTATATAGACATAATATGACACTTGAAATGTCGTAATTCTTTTGGAACTTCTGTGAGTGTAATTTACTGTTAATTTTTATTGTTTATTTCTCTACTGTTTATTATCTACTTCACTTGCTTTGGCAATGTTAACATATGTTTCCCATGCCAATAAAGCCCTTAAATTTAGAGAGAGAGAGAGAGAGAGAGAGAGAGAGAGAGAGAGAGAGAGAGAGAGAGAGAGAGAGAGAGAGAGAGAGAGAGAGAGAGAGAGAGAGAGAGAGAGAGAGAGAGAGAGAGAGAGAGAGAGAGAAAGAGAGGGCCTCTGCCTGTTTGAGTAGGAGAGAGGAGAACAAAGAGAGAGACTGTGCCTGGCTGTAGACTGGACTGACCCTGCTATACACTGATGACATCATCCATGACATCAGAGGGCCAAATGCATCACAAACCTCTGATCCAGCCCAGTGGTCTGCGTCAGAGACCGCACTATCTACTGCACTAAGACAGAGAGAGTGTGTGTGTGTGTGCACGTGTGCACGTGTGCAAATAATGAGCTCTGTATTCATATGCAAATAAACTAGACAGTGTATGTACGTGTGTGCAATCTTTGTTCCCCCCTCTTCAAAGTCTCTTGTGACACCACACATTCCCCGTGTCCTTCAGATCGCTGAATGGCCCTTCCAGTCCTTTCCACATACCCAGCCCCCCTGCCTGACACACACTCCTCCCCTCCAGTCTATTAGCCTTTTTAATCAGCTTTAGTCAGCTTTAATGGGCTAAATGAGCTATAATGAGAGGAAAACAATTCCCCAACTCACAGAATGGCAGTGTGGAGGAAAGACTCCCTAATACTAAATACTGTTCATAATACACTGAAACTGTGGGGGGACAAATCCTTCTGCAAACCCTCTCATTCCATGTTAGTGTGTTTCTGTCGAGATGGTATTCCTTACCTGTATCCAGTCTTCCTTTTCCTCTGCCGTGCTGAAAAGCAGAGGGAAGGTTTCAACAACAGTATTAACTGCAACACTTAACACCAATATTAAGGCTCTCTAGCTATAAATACTACTATGTATTCTAGCTGTGCCTGAAATGTTGTGGCCCATTACAAAAGGCACAGTTCTTACAGTTCTCCCATGTAACCGCTCCATAGTTCTTACCTGGCCTGCAGCTCTAGTGAGCGCTGCTTGCCGATGATGGCAAAAGTGAGAGGGAGGTTCTGCTTCACATTCTCCTGAACCTGAAGACACAGAGGAGAACAGTGTCACTTTACCTCTAACCTAACGTAGCAGGCGTAAAAATACGCCTGAGCGGAGTTTCCACATCCGCTTTTCAGCAGAAAAGGAAGCTAGGTTGAATTTGTTGTAGCCTTGCTTCCATTACCTCCTTCCTGATCTCCATCCCAGCGATGTCGATCCTCTCTCTCACACTGAACTTCTGACCCATCAACCTCAGCTTGGGAACGCAGTACAGCACCATGTTATTAAACTGCAGCACAGAGACAGAGAGCGAGAGAGAGGGAGAAACAGATAAGTATAATAAACACATGAACACACACACACACACACTTCGATATGTGAATAGTTTCAGGAAACTAGGCGTGTGTCGCACGTCACTACTTCACAGGAGCGGAATTTGAACGTAAACATAAATTATTTTATCAAAATGCGTTTTTTGGTGGGAATGCCTTCTGGAACATGTGAACTTTCATGTGCCTGAATAACAAACGTGTACCCCATCCATAAATACGAATAAAATTGTTAAAATACGAGCTTAGTTAGTTTTGCCACAGAAAAAGACGGGAACCTTCCAACTAGCCATGATTGGCTGAGATAATCGATGGGCTGGACATGTCGGGAGATGAGTTTGGATTGGTCTGCCATGTAGCATGCATCTGTCGATAACGTGATCTGTTCAATATGTGTTGACAGTCCTTTCTACCACACCGTTTTTGAAAGATATAATGTTAGCCTTCAAGAACTACTAAAGTTTTGCTACTTTTCTCAACAACATTGATGCCCTGAATTTAGCAGGCACTATCGACAGATCAGTTAGAAAAAAATGATGCCACGGTCGGTGTGAACCAGTCAGGGTGAACTGGAGTGACTTGACACAACGCTGCCCAAACAAGATGTAGCTACAAACAAAACTTAAATGTTTCCAGTGCCGTGAAGTTTTAATCCATGTATCCGGGTAAGAGTCTAAATATATTTTCAGATATACGTTTCTAATTTTGTCAGAAAGTCATTTTTAGTTAAAGCATACTGTTAGTTAGCTAGCAAACGTTAGCTTTTGTGTAGTAATATTATTCGAATCAGAAACCATTTGCATTGCTAGTTATAGCCTAATATTAGCTAGCTAACATTTAACCTAGTTTGTTAGCTTTAGCTACCTGCAGATTGATACTACAGCTATTATGACAATGTTTGTATTGGTAGTACTGTGAGTTAGGATTATGCCAGTTATGCCAGTTCATTGTTTAGCTAGCTAGCTACCTAGCTTCACATATTTATAACAGATTTTTATCTGGACACTTTCTGTTTTTGATATTGCTACTATGGAAGTAACCACTTCACTGTACCATTTACACCTTCTGTATCCTTTTGCATGTGACAAATAAAGTTTTATTTGATATAGAGTGTGTTTACCACATGGCCTCACATGTGAATCCTTAAAGAGATGGGTGGGGCTAAGGCTTAAGAGGGTGTGAACGATGCTGAATGGGTGTAGACAAAGAAGAGCTCTCCAGTAGGTGTACCAAAATATTCAAGTGCCATTTTCTCAAAAGTGGTGTTACAAGTTTATCTACTTTCAAAGCAGAATTACTGCATTGTTCCTCAACTGCAGTATATGATATACCATTTTCTAGCTATGAGTCTCTACTTTTATCCAATGTAAAAAACACAATTTCAAATGTTGCTACATAAGACCGAATCGAGGAGGTCGGTCACATATAGTAATCCCATTCCTATACATGTTCTTCATTCCAGGTCCTCCTGCCACTCACCAGATAGAGGTATCGGTCCTGGGCCGTCCCATTCTTGGCAGACATCTTCTTGATGTGTCCCTCCTTGATGAGTTCGTTGGCTGGGTTCACAATGTCCTCCTCTCCCCCCAGTCTCTCATAGACCTCCAGCAGTTTGTTCATCTTCTCCTGAGGAACACCATAGATGAGAAACACACAGAGAGCAGATAAAACGATGCATGAATATAAGTCAGGGGAGCCTTAAACACAGGAAGCTATTGAACCAAAATGGTTGAGGCCGCATTAGACGCGCTAGAGGACAAGCCACACCAGGGGGCAGAAGTGGGACTGTGTGTGTGTGTGTGTGTCAGAGACAGCTGTTACTCTTCTGCATACTGTAAAACTAGTGGAGGGAAACAGCAGCTTCCTGTCTGTACTAAACCAACCAGGGCTCTCACAACCTCCCTTCTTCCCTCCATACCTCCCTAATTTTCTCCCTCCCTTGCTACCTCTCTCTTCTTCCTTCCTTCCTTCCTTTCCTCATACACTGTTGTGAGCTACAGCACCATCACCTTAAAAACCATAAAAAGTAAGACGCATGTCAGAGAGAGATGGAGAGACAGGGTGTTTCAAAGTGATGGAGAGGGAGGGAACAGAGAGGACTCCAAACAGAAGAAAGTAGAATTGTACCATTTTCCTGATGGCAGCATTGGAGTGGTTGGCTGCTGTGGATATGAGCTCCAATGCCTCTGTAAAACACACACAGACAGACTGTTAGACCTGTCTGCAGAACCTATACATAACTATGCATCAGACCTACATTTGGCAAAACACTCAACTGAATACTCTGTTAGAAATCGGCTAGTGTCCAACCTTCCACTGCAGCCAGCCTGTGCATCATCAGACTAGGGGCCTATTGTAAATTACCATACATCAAACACACACAATGAACACCTCAAACAGTGTGTGTTTGTGTTACACAGACAGGGAGATAGTGTTCGGCCTCACATACCATTCATGTACATTACCCAACATCAAAGACACACACATTCTCCATTAAATGCACGCACGCGCGCACACACACACGCACACACACACACACACACACACACACACACACACACACACACACACACACACACACACACACACACACACACACACACACACACACACACACACACACACACACACACACACACACACACACTGCAGTAAAGTGACTCTAAGCCAGAGGAGCAGAGCACTAATGTGGGAGTGCACCTGCAGCAGCCATCTTAATCACAAACTACATAAACAGAGCTGACTTTCCCCTCTACATGACCAGGCTTAGGAGAGCAGGGCCTCACAGAGACAGACTACTGACCCACAACACTGGGTTATGTAGGCTTTACTTAGACACTACTTCAAACAAGGACAATGTACAGTACAAGGTTATAGTAAGGTCACAAGACATGGAGCTTGTAATGGGCCCTAGTTGAGGAAGGTTAGTGAGGGACAGACAGATAAACCTAGACAGACAAACAGAAAAACAGAAGGACAGACGGACACAGACAGACAGGCAGACAGACACACAGACGTACTCTCTGTGTCTTTCCTGTCCAGTGCATCGTCAGGCAGTTTCTTCAGATAGTCCTTGAGCAGGAGTTCATAGCGAGGGATCCTCTGAACAGGCTCCAACATGTGGTGCTGGAGAGTCAGGTTCCCACACACATCCTGCTTCTGTACAGATAGTACACACACAGTACTGTTAATAGGCCTACTGTACTGTAGGTACACAACACACAGTGCAGCGATAACAAAGGCAAACTTTACCATACATACACAGGACGGGAGGACGGGCTGGTGGTGATGGCTGGAGCGGAATCAGTGGAATGGTATCAAATACATCAAACATGGTTTCCATGTGTCTAATGCCATTCCATTCGCTCCGTTCCAGCCATTATTATGAGCCGTCCTCCCCTCAGCAGCCTCCACTGATGTATGCACGCACACGTGCACACACACACACACACACACACACACACACACACACACACACACACACACACACACACACACACACACACACACACACACACACACACACACACACACACACACACACACACACTTACTTGTATATTCTGGACCACACTCTTGAACTGTGATGAGCGTTGGCTCCAGGTGTTGACCAGGTCCATAGCACGGTCAAAGTTCTTCACGTACTCTCCGTACATCTTCATAAAGGGAGCCAGCTTCTGGAGGATATCTCCTATACGCGGGTTTGAGTCCCTAACACACAGAAAACACACACACGGCTTAAAACTAAGTCAACGCTCAAAACTGTCATGGTAGATTTTCATGTGTGTATGTACTCTGAACACATATGTTGCAATGTACTTATAGTATACCTAAAGTACACATTTCATTGAACGTAAAATGTAGAATATGGAATTCAGGAAATAGTAAGCTACAGTACATGTACTGTATAAAGTATGGCATCCACTCACTGCTGTAGAGAAAACTCACTGCACAATGTAGAGAAAAACAGGCCAATTCAAGATGGTGCAATGAAATTAATGTAAACACCTTATTTTCTTTGCTCTATGTCATTATAAATAACATATAATTAATCATTCAATTGTTCTCTACAATGTTATAACCTTAATATACACTATATATACAAAAGTATGTGGACACCCCTTCAAATTAGTGGATACAGCTATTTCAGCCACACCCATTGCTGACAGTTGTATAAAATCGAGCACACAGCCATGCAATCTCCATAGACAAACATTGGCAGTAGCATTGACCTTACTGAAGAGCTCAGTGACTTTCAAAGTGGCACTGTTATAGGATGCCACCTTTCCAACAAGTCAGTTCCTCCAATTTCTGCCCTGCTAGAGCCGCTCCGGTCAACTGTAAGTGTTGTTACCGTGAAGTGGAAACGTCTAGGAGCAACAAAAGCTCAGGAGGTAGGGAACCGAAACCATGGTACAGGGTGTTGTCACGCTCTGATCTGTTTCACCTGTTCCTGGGGTTGTCTCCACCCCCTCCAGGTGTCGCTTATTTTCCCCAGTGTATTTATCCCTGTGTTTCCTGTGTCTTTGTGCCAGTTCGTCTAGTATGTTTAGTCAAGTCAACCAGCATGTTTTTCCCGTACGCCTTTTCTTTTCTCTTTTTATAGTCCTTCTCTGTCCTGACCCCTGCCTGACTCTGGACTACTTTCCTGCCTGCCTGATCATCCTGCCTGCCCTGACCTTGATTCTGCCTGCCCTTCAGTACCGTTTGGACTCTGATCTGGTTTGGACCTTTTTGCCTGTCCACGACAATTCTCTTGCCTACCCCTTTGGGTTAATAAACATTGTAAGACTCCAACCATCTGCCTCCCGGGTCTGCATCTGGGTCTCGCCTTGTGCCTTGATAGGTGTATGAGTTTACATATAAAACGACGCAAGGTTTATGACTTCGTGCTTTTCAGCTAAAATTATTGTCCAGAATTCTTGCCACCAACAAAATTTTGAATATTTGGGGCATACAGTTATCGCAGCTCTGCAGATTTTGTTGTGAGGATACAGAATCAATTGTTTTGGTATTGCCCTCAGGTAGCCTGTTTCTGGTCTCAGGTTCAGGAAAGGCTGAAAAAGCAAAACATAAATCTAAAATTGACACTAGAAATAGCATTGCTGGGAGATCTGGAGAGACCTGGTCAGTCAATTACTAATACTATTAGTACAAGTATGTATCTTCAACTCGCAATCTGTGGATTCCATTCGATTAGATAGGAATTAAATCTATTTTAAACATCACAGCATAGTTGAAAGAAACTGTATATGGTGCGTAGAAATCCGAAAAGGGTGGCAAGCAGAGATAGGTGGGATGGGCTGAGGGTTGGGATGTGGAATTGGAGACAAGTGGGAGTGGAGTTGCTGGGCGGGGGATAGAATGACGGGAAAGATACACGCAAAAAAATTAGGTCAAAATAAAACAAAACAAGTAATCAAAAAGGACGACGAAGGCCCTTTTCATATAATTAATTAAAATGCCTTTATTTGCATGGCATGTTCAATGGTAACAAAGATTTAAAACTATGACAAATTTCAGCTGCATGGCCTTCGTAAGCAGCGCTTCCCTTCCTTTTTTCTGAAACAAAAAGTACATTTGAATGACACTGAGGGGCAACATTGTTACATCTAATGCTTGTTTGCCTGATGCCATGCAGGTGTTTGTACGAGTGTACACATGCATATACACACACTCTCATTCAAACGCACACACGTGCACATACAGGGACACACACATGTGTGCCATACATGCACTGAAATGTATTCAGTTGGCCTTCTGTTATAATTTTTGTTGTCTTTTGTTTTTTGCATTGTTGTGTTCTGTTTTCCTTTGTCTTTCTCTTTTCTGTCTTCTGTTCATTTTGTTGGTTGTTGGTGCTTTGGGGGACAAGGGCTTGGGGAATTATTTTATTATAATTTTTTAATCTCGGTGGGACGGACTATGGGGGAGTTCTCGGATGGTTGAGGAGCAGCTCTCTGGAAACTGTGGGGGGGGATCTTGAAGGGCTGGTGGCCTGGCGGTTGGGAGCTTAGGCCGGTGGCTGATGGGTCACTGGTTTGGGTCCCCGTTTTTGACCTTGTGGGAGATCTGTCGACGTGCCCTTGAGCAGGGTGTTGACCCTGGTTGCTTCTGTGGGTCGCTTTAGATGGAAGTCTGTTAGATGATTGAATGTAATGTAAATGTTGAGCCGCTTCACTGCAAGTAGATTGTATGTGCTGAAGCGTGTAGTGTGTAAAAACTGTCTGTCCTCGGGTTGCAACACTCACTACCGAGCTCCAAACTGCCTCTGGAAGCAACGTCAGCACAATAACTGTTCGTTGGGAGCTTCTCGAAATGGGTTTCCATGGCCGAGCAGCCGCACACAAGCCTAAGATAGCTATGCACAATGCCAAGTGTTGGCTGGAGTGGTGTAAAGCTCGCCGCCAGTGGACTCTGGAGCAATAGAAACACGTTCTCTGGAGTGATGAATCACATTTCATAATCTGGCAGTCCAATGGACAACTCTGGATTTGGTGGATTCCAGGAGAACGCTACCTGCCCCAATGCATAGTGCCAACTCTAAAGTTTGGTGGAGGAGGAATAATGGTCTGGGGCTGTTTTTCATGGTTTGGGCTAGGCCCCTTACAGTAGTTCCAGTGAAGGGAAATCGCTACAGCATACAATGACATTCTAGACAATTCTGTGCTTCCAACTTTGTGGCAATAGTTTGGCTTTTTCAGCATGGCAATGCCCCCGTGCACAAAGCAAGGTCCATACAGAAACGGTTTGTCGAGATCGGTGTGGAACAACTTGACTGGCCTGCACATAGCCCTGATCTCAACCCCATCAAACATCTTTGGGATGAATTAGAACGCCGACTGCGAGCCAGGCCTAATCACCCAACATCAGTGCCCGACCTCACTAACGCTCTTGTGGCTGAATGGAAGCAAGTCCCCGCAACATCTCATGGAAAGCCATACCAAAAATGTGGAGGCTGTTATAGGAGCAAAGGGGGAACAACTCCATGATTTTGGAATGAGATGTTTGATGAGCAGGTGTCCACATACTTTTGTCCCAGCACAAGGTGCACTCGTGTAATGATCACACTGTTTAATCAGCTTTTTGGTATGCCACATCTGTCAGGTGGACCGATTATCTTGGCAAAGGAGAAATGCTCACTAACAGGGATGTAAACAAATGTGTGCGCTAAATTCTGAGAGAAATACGCTTTCAGAGCATATGGAAAATTGCTGGGATCTTTTATTACAGCTCATGAAACATGGGACCAACACTTTACATGTGGCGTTTATATTTTTGTTGAGTATAGTTTTGTATTCAGTGGATTTCATTTAGAAAAGCCTTTATTTTCACAACTTGCAGCCATTAGTTAGCTTGTCAGTTGAGTTTTGAAGTTAGTTCTATACAACAGTGACCAGTTGTTGATCATGCCTGTAATGATATTCCATTCACTCTAAACATGCTACGTTCTTACAGTAAATCATCCATAACCTTTGAACCATATATGGTAGAGATATGGGGTTTGGACTATTGTTTTTCTCGCGGAATTTGTATAAACCTTGAATGAATGAATAATTTTATGGGTGAATACCGTATATAATGTGTGCAGAATGCAACAGGTGGAATCCCACTACAAAATTTCTGAAGGACTCAATAATCTCCAGACAGAGAGAGACTGGCGTTGGCACACACACACCCTGCAGATGAAGACAAGCGGATAAAGCCCCCATTCTACCAGCCCGGCACACACTCACACACACACCCCACTGCCCAGCAACAACCCCCCACTGCAACCCAGCTGTCAGAGTTCCGCGGCCAACACACACACTGACTGCACACACACTCACTGCACACATTATCACTATCCAGTAATGATAGAGAGAGAGAGAGAGAGAGAGAGAGAGAGAGAGAGAGAGAGAGAGAGAGAGAGAGAGAGAGAGAGAGAGAGAGAGAGAGAGAGAGAGAGAGAGAGAGAGAGAAAGAGAGCAATACAAAGAGAGAGAGATAGAGAGATACACAGAGAAACAATGGTCAGGCTATGGAACCCTGACCTGTTCACCGGACGTGCTACCTGTCCCAGACCTGCTGTTTTCAACTCTCTAGAGACAGCAGGAGTGGTAGAGATACTCTCAATGATCGGCTATGAAAAGCCAACTGACAATTACTCCTGAGGTGCTGACCTGTTGCACCCTCGACAACTACTGTGATTATTATTATTTGACCATGCTGGTCAATTATGAACATTTGAACATTTTGGCCATGTTCTGTTATAATCTCCACCCGGCACAGCCAGAAGAGGACTGGCCACCCCTCATAGCCTGCTTCCTCTCTAGGTTTCTTCTTAGGTTTAGGGAGTTTTTCCTAGCCACTGTGCTTCTACACCTGCATTGCTTGCTGTTTGGGGTTTTAGGCTGGGTTTCTGTACAGCACTTTGAGATATCAGCTGATCTAAGAAGGGCTATATAAATACATTTGATTTGATTTGAAACAGAGAGAGAGAGATACACAGGCAGACAGAGAGACAGATCTGAAACCTAACATCACATTACTGTTGTTTGTGGAAAACTAAGCATCTTATTGCACAGGGAGTCTTACTACGGCTATGCTAATAGAATGTTATTGAAACCCTATTGCAACATTGGCCCTGGTCTCCTCACCATTCTCCAGTGATGCGTGTCTTGAGCTCAGGGAGCAGAAACTTGTGGTGGAAGCAGTAGATGGAGGAGATGTTGGAGAAGATCCCTGTTATCACCTCCTGAGGGATTCCAGCTTCTGTCAGCTTAGTGCAAAATACCTACAGACAACAGGAAAGTAATGGTAGAAATGATTAACATATTAAACACACAGAAACTTTACTTACTACATTACTATAAATGATAAAAGAAACCATGGGCTCTTTGACCTAATATTATTTTACAGAGGGATGTGTATGATGGTTAGATCTCTCGACAACACCAGGTCCAAAACCTTTCACCTTCCTGTCAGTCAACCAACCACTGGCCTGTTTGAACCTGTATTTCCATGGCAACCGGTACCACCGTGAAGAAGCAGAAGCTTGATAAAAACAGGAAGCAGCTCCGAGGTTAGCCTAATGCCTTTTGTCTGTAGTCATGTACAGTTGAAGTCGGAGGTTTACATACACTTAGGTTGGAGTCATTAAAACTTGTTATTCAACCACTCCACAAATTTCTTGTTAACAAACTATAGTTTTGGCAAGTCAGTTAGGACATCTACTTTGTGCATGACACAAGTCATTTTTCCAACAATTGTTTACAGACAGTTTATTTCACTTATAATTCACTGTATCACAATTCCATTGGGTCAGAAGTTTACATACACTAAGTTGACTGTGCCTTTAAAAAGCTTGGAAAATTACAGAAAATGATGTCATGGCTTTAGAAGCTTCTGATAGGCTAATTAACATCATTTGAGTCAGTTGGAGGTGTACCTGTGGATGTATTTCAAGGCCTACCTTCAAACTCAGTGCCTCTTTGCTTGACATCATGGGAAAATCAAAAGAAATCAGCCAAGACCTCAGAAAAAAATTGTAGACCTCCACAAGTCTGGTTCATCCTTGGGAGCAATTTCCAAACGCCTGAAGGTACCACGTTCATCTGTACAAACGATAGTACGCAAGTGTAAACACCATGGACCCACGCAGCCATCATACCACTCAGGAAGGAGACGCGTTCTGTCTCCTAGAGATGAACGTACTTTGGTGCGAAAAGTGCAAATCAATCCCACAACAACAGCAAAGGACCTTGTGAAGATGCTGGAGGAAACAGGCACAAAAGTATCTATATCCATGGTAAAACGAGTCCTATATCAACATAACCTGAAAGGCCCCTCAGCAAGGAAGAAGCCACTGCTCCAAAACCGCCATAAAAAAGCCAGACTACTGTTTGCAACTGCATATGGGGACAAAGATCGTACTTTTTGGAGAAATGTCCTCTGGTCTGATGAAACAAAAATAGAACTGTTTGGCCATAATGACCATCGTTATGTTTGGAGGAAGAAGGGGGAGGCTTGCAAGGCAAAGAACACCATCCCACCGTGAAGCACGGGGGTGGCAGCATCATGTTGTGGGGGTGCTTTGCTGCAGGAGGGACTGGTGTACTTCACAAAATAGATGGCATCATGAGGAAAGAAAATGATGTGGATATATTGAAGCAACATCTCAAGACATCTCAAGCTACCAAATACTAATTGAGTGTATGCAAACTTCTGACCCACTGGGAATGTGATGAAATAAATAAAAGCTGAAATAAATCATTCTCTCTACTATTATTCTAACATTTCACATTCTTAAGATAAAGTGGTGATCCTAGCTGACCTAAGACAGGGAATTTTTACTCGGATTAAATGTCAGGAATTGTGAAAAACTGAGTTTAAATGTATTTGGCTAAGGTGTATGTAAACTTCCGACTTCAGCTGTACGTGACTGTCACCCTCAACAACAAATAATGAAAACGTCTCTACTATGATAGGAAGACCAGCGGTGTATCTCACAACCCATATGTGTGTGTGTACCTGGTCCAGGAGGTTGAGTCTCTTGACGTAGGCCTCCTCAGTGTGAAGGAGCTCTCTGGCGATGTTCAGTAACCTCTGGGTCTCTGAGCACTGAGAGACAGAAGAGGACACACACAGTCAGACACACCAAACCATCCTAAACCTATAGAATCCACTCAACTACACAAACCTACACTAGACCTCTATCATACACTACACATATGCCTCTGAGCCTATGACCTTTGAGAGAGAATATCAGCAATATTAACGCAAAACACATTTGTGTTTAGGCCTGTTGGTGAAAGCAACGGAACTAAGCTTAATGAAGAGCAGTGATACTATCAAGAGCAGTGTGCAGGTTCCTTCCCTTTTCTCATTTTATTAAACTGTTACCATGCACCTGCAAAAAAAGATGTGCGAGTGCCTTTTGAATTTTGAATTAGTCATATTTTAGTCACATCACATTTTTATTGCCTCATTAACCTATAGCAAAAATAAATCACTCTCTTCCATATGCACAAACATACATTGCATTGTCCTACCAACATATTCTTCTGCATAACATCCTATTCTCTTCCCAACAGCAGAAAGATGACAAACATACTGTATATAAGAATATCTGAGAATTATCTGGCAAGAGAGAGAGAGAGAGAGAGAAGGAACGAGAGAAAAAGAGAGTGAGAGAGAAATATAGAATGAGAGAAATAGAGAGCAGCACAATCACCAGATGTTGCCGCAAAATTTTGGCAAAGTAGTATGGGTTGCACCTCTGTCACTCGGTTGCGTCATTGCCATTGTTATCAACATTCCACAGACACCGTAGCCACATTGTTGCAAAACATTATCGAACATTGCAGATAGAAATTCTATGAATAGAGCCAACGTTATTTCTTATTCAACTTGTCAGAGAGTCATGTTTGTTCTACATAGCATATTTCTATCTGATCGTTCCAAAATGTTGTGTCCAGCTGAATGCGCACCAGGTTGTTAGCTATACTGTAGCTAGCTAATGAGGTAACATGACTGAACAAGGTATAGCCTAAACAAACTGTCCGGCCCGCAAGTAGCCTAGTTTTAGAACGGCCCGCGATATGCTTTATGGATGTAAAATGCGGCCCGCCACAATGCACAATAGAAATGTTAAAAACGTAGCGCAGGTATTTTGGGTCATATCTTTTGAACGGTAAGGGCTCAAATTACCTTGAGGAAAACAGGGAGACTTGGCTATGTTGGCTATAGAACTTGGCTATGAAATCCAATGGGGAAACTGGGAGGGTTGAGCAAGACTACAATTTCAAACAGCCTTTCTAGACTCAAGGGGAAGAAAAATATAGCTAGACTGTTGCTTTACTATTAAACACTATGCTATTGTTTTTAATTTCGTAAAGCTGATTGTGGTTCTTAACCAGCGAAAAGGTAGCTAACTAGAAGGTTGGTGGTGACTGGTTAGCTATGGGGAAGCAAGAGGGTTGCCTGCACAATGTGTATAATCTGAGGAGTCGAAGCGGAGCCTGTCTGCCCACATGCATCGCTTGCTCCCCCGCAGCTCACCAGCTGATGTAGCCTGTGTGTGCCGAGTGTGGCCCATCCTTCCCACTGCTGAACAGAACTGTGCTGCGCATCTGTGCTGCTAATATCAATTGTGCTTATCACTGAAAAGCTCTCAATCTCTCCAAAAGCTCTTGTCCAGTCCATTTAGTAGTCAGATTTTAGTGACAGAGATAATCTTTTTTTTTAGGGCTAGGGGGCAGCATTTTCACTTTTGGATGAATTGGTGCCCAAATTGAACGGCCTCCTACTCTGTCCCAGATGATAATATATGCATATTATTATTACTATTGGATGGAAAACACTCTGAAGTTTCTAAAACTGTTTGAATTATGTCTGTGAGTATAACAGAACTCATATGGCAGGCAAACTTCCAAACATGAAGTGAAAATTCTGAAAAGGGTCGATGTGAAAGACATCGCCTATTCAAATCCCTGTAATTTATGGATCTGTTTGCACTTCATACGCCTTCCACTAGATGTCAACAGTCAGTAGAACATGGAATGAAGCCTCTAGTGTGATGTGGGGCCGGATGGGAGCTATTTGAGTCACTGGTCTGGCAGATTGCCAGTTCCTGGTCACGCACGCTAGCCATGTGTGCCATTAGTTATACAGACATGAAGAAATGCTCCAGTTGGGACGTTATTGGATATATATGATAACAACATCCTGAAGATTGATTCTCTACTAAGTTTGACCAGTTTATTCGACTTGTAATATAACTTTTTAAAGTTTTCGTCCGACGTTTGCCTTCATTTGCGCCAGTGTTTGGACACGTGTACTACACGTGCTAGCTAAAGTTGCTAATTTGACATAAGTAATGGACATTATCGAACAAAAAAAACGATTTATTGTGGAAATAGGATTCCTGGCATTGCATTCTGATTAAGATAATCAAAGGTAAGGGAATATTTATGATGTAATTTTGTATTTCTGTTGACTCCAACATGGCGGAGAAATGTTATTTATATTTGAGCGCCGTCTCAGATTATTACATGGTGTGCTTTTTACAAAAGTTTTTTTTTTTTTTAAATCTGACACAGCGGTTGCATTAAGAACCAGTGTATCTTTAATTGAATATTTCTGAATATTTCTGTTATATGACGTGGCTCTCTGTAATTATATTTTGGAGGCATTTCTGAACATGGCGCCAATGTAAACCGAGATTTGTGGATATAAATATGCACATTATCGAACAAAACATAAATGTATTGAGTAACATGATGTCATATGAGTGTCATCTGATGAAGATGTTCAAAGGTTAGTGATTAATTGTATCTCTATTTCTGTTTTTTGTGAAAGCTATCTTTGGCTGGGAAAAATGGCCGTGTGTTTTTTGGATTTGGTGGTGATCTAACATAAATATATGTTGTGTTTTCGCTGTAAAACATTTTAAAAATCGGACACGATGGGTAGATTAACAAGATGTTTATCTTTCATTTGCTGTATTGGACTTGTTAATGTGTGAAAATTAAATATTTCAAAAAAATGCCTTTTCAGCGGAATGTTGGAGGGGGGGGGGGTTCGCTAGCGGAACGCATGTCCTAGAAAGGTTAAGTCAATTGAAAAAAAAAAAAAATGTCTTTAGTTATAGTCTTTTCTGGGTCTATTTAGTCAGTTAAAGTCTCATCAATTGCCACTGGAAAATTGGTGTTTGTCGAATATTTTTGTCACTTTTTTGTTAATGAAATTAACACTGGCATGTTGCAGTAATCAGCCGTCAGTTCTGGTTTACTGAGCGCTGATTTAGTCACCAATACTGTGTTTACTAGTGGAGCTGAGATGAAATATAAACTGCTGCGGATGTGTATTCGGTTTCACTACTTCACAGGTTCTAGAACAGGGATTAACATAATGGGTGAAATTACATTCCTGGACTGACAGTGACAAGGACCAGACCTCACAGAGTGAGGATGTACTATATTGTGACATTGTGTTTTATAACAGCTGTCTGGTACACACACATTATCACACACACAACCAGGAAATAGGAGAAAACTGTGAAACATACTGTACAGACACACTATACAAACAAAAGTATGTGGACACCCCTTCAAATCAGTGGATTCGGCTATTTCAGCCACACTCGTTGCTGAGAGGTGTATAAAAACACATTGTCACATGTGCTCCCTCTCCGACCTCTAGGTAACCAGGCTGCTGATTATTGCGCACACTTGTCACGTGCATCAGCGCCTAATGACACTCACCTGGACTCCATCACCTCCCTGATTACCTTCCCTATATATGTCAGTCCCTTTGGTTCCTTCCCCAGGCGTTATTGTTTCTGTTTCAGTTTCATGTCTGTGAGTTGTTCGTATTTTGTTTCGTTCATTTATTAAATGATTCACTCTCTGAACTTGCTTCCCGATTCCCAGCGCACACGTTACACACACAGCCATTCGATCTCCATAGACAAACATTGTCAGTAGAATGGCCTTACTGAAGAGCTCAGTGACTTTCAACATGGCACCGTCATAGGATGCCACCTTTCCATCAAGTTAGTACATCAAATTTCTGACGTGCTAGAGCTGCCCCGATCAAATGTAAGTGTTGTTATTGTGAAGTGGAAACGTCTAGAAGCAACAATGGCTCAGCCACGAAGTGGTAGGCCACACAATCTCACAGAAAGGGACCGCCGAGTGCTGAAGCACATACACGTAAAAATGGTCTGTTCTCGGTTGCAACACTCACTACCGAGTTCCAAACTGCCTCTGGAAGCAACGTCAGCACAATAATTGTTAATCGGAAGCTTTATAAAATAGGTTTTCATGGCCGAACAGCCACACACAAGCCTAAGATCGGCATGGGCAATGCCAAGCATCAGCAGGAGTGGTGTAAAGCTCGTCGCCATTGGACTCTGAAGCAGTGGAAACACATTCTCTGGATTGATGAATCACACTTCACCACGGCCGAATCTGGGTTTGGCGGATGCCAGGAGAACACTACCTGCCTGAATGCATAGTGCAACTATAAAGTTTGGTGGAGGAGGAATAATGATCTGGGGCTGTTTTTCATGGTTCGGGCTAGGCCCCTTAGTTCCAGTGAAGGGAAATCTTAACGCTACAGCATACAATGGCAATCTAGACATTTCTGTGCTTCCAACTTTGTGGCAATAGTTTGGAGAAGGCCCTTTACTGTTTCAGCATGACAATGCCGCCGTGCACAAAGCGAGGTCCATACAGAAATGGTTTGTCGAGGTTGGTGTGGAAGAACTTGACTGCACTGCACAGAGCACTGACCTCAACCCCATCGAGCAACTTTGGGATGAATTGGAATGCCGACTGCGAGCCAGGCCTAAACACCCAACATCAGTGGCGGACCTCACTAATACTCTTGTGGCTGAATGGAAGCAAGTCCCTGCGGCAATGTTCCAACATCTAGTGAAAAGCCTTCCCAGAAGAGTGTAGGCTGTTGTAGCAGCAAAGAGGGGACCAACACCATATTAATGCCCATGATTTTGGAATGAGATGTCCACATTCTTTTGGTCATGCAGTGTATGTTCACAAAGAAGCACACACTCACATAGGTATAATAATACGCAGCAGGTAAAATATCTCATCTATTTCTGTACCAGAGGATGCTAAAGACTGAAAGAAAGTACATTTCTTTATTTTCCTGTCGCAATGTGCATCCCCACAACCCACATCCTCTGTGACAACAGTGTCATTAAAACGCTATCAACATACCAGCTGTTAGTGTCAGAGAGTGGCACTGTCCCCTCACACCCCTCCCCACACACCTCCCGCCCCTCCACACACACATTTCCTCTTGACAGTAATGCTGACATCAAGAAACATGGAGATCCCTTGCTCATCAGGAAAAGGGTATGGGCTGTCACTACGGTGTGTGTGTTTGTGTGTCTGTGTAAGTGCTTGTGCTCACATTGGTGTGTGTTTGGGTGTGTTGGGCTGTGCCCCATCATAACAATGCTGAGGGGATAAAATCACAGTGCTGCTAACACCCATGATAGCTGTCCTGTACTGATGACTCTCCTGTACTGATGACACCCATGATGACTGTCCTGTACTGATGACACCCATGATGACTGTCCTGTAATCTAGTTTCAGCTACCACTCACCACCTCCGCCCACCCATCTCTTTCTCACACTTGTCCTCGTTAGCTAACTTTCAACACACTCTCTCACTCTCTTGCTGACTTGCATTCTGTCTCTCTATTTTTTCTATACCTCCTTTTCTCTCTTTCTATTTCTGTCTGATGTTTCTTGACCTTCCACTCATCCTTTAATTTCAATAAATAGACAATATTTTTCTGGCAAGGGGGTTCATGTATACCGGACCGGTAAGATGTGAAGTTCTCTGTTGGAAGTGTCAGTATCACTCTCACACAGATCAACGGTGGGAAGTCAGAGGAAACAGCAGCTGAGCTGTGTGCAGGTTTCTGTCTGGTTTAGTCTGTCCTCTAGCAGCAGTCACAAGATCCTTTTACAGCCCTGGGCAGGTACTCATCTCCCTACACCCCACAGCACATCCACTTTTAAATACCGCACAGACTCTTGTGACCACCACACATACACTTGAGTCTGAAATAGTGTGTCTGTTTGTTTGTTTGGGTGTGTGTGTGTGTGCTGTGTATAGGACCACAGTTTCATAAAAAAAACACCTGAAACTGATGTAGACTTTCAGATAGTTCACCCAGACAATAATAGATGGTCAGGTTACAGTTACTGCTCTACGGACTGAGAGGACTGATAAGAATGTGTGTGTGTGTCTGACTCACCCTGTGTGTGTCTGTCTTCTCTCCTCCCTCCATCTCCCCACTGCTGACCTCATCCAGGTCACTGTCCTCGTCCTGCGTGGAGTCACGCTTGTTGTCCAGGGTTATGCAGCAGGACACGCTGGTCTCCGTCTCCGTGATGCTGTCATAGCGCTCTTCCTCGTCGATGGCGTCCTCGTTGGGGAACACCTCCCCCTCCACCGTACACGATGGGCTGTCAATCCCGCTGTCCCTGTTGGGAATCTTCCCATTTAAGTTCTGCTCCGAGGAGAGAGAGTCCGGATTGTCCTGGAGCTCATGGGAAGAGCCTCTCTCCTCCTGCTCCACATCGTCAAGGGAACCAACTCTATCGCCATGGGCGATGTCGAGGTGGTCCTCCATTGAGTCCAGAGGAATGTCCTCGTGGCCGTCGATGCGGAGTGAGGCCAGGCGTGATAGTTCTATCAGCTCTGTGACCTCATCAATCCGCTCCGAGACGATATGTGCAAGTTTGTCGGCAGGGGAGCGTTCCCCAGAGTCCTTTGCTCCTGCTGACCCTGAAGGGGAGTGTGCTGTGGGGTCAGGGGCAGAGGGGCGTGTGGTCTCAGACATGGCGTTCATACTCAGGCACAGGTGGAGCTGATTCTTCGGGGGGACGCCAAGAATCGGAATCCTGGGAAATAAAGAAGAAACGTGACTAAAAAACGAGGCACTTGTACAATGAAACCTTTCTCACATTTCAGTCTTGGTTGGACTGAAAACCACAACTATGTATTCTGTGACAGAGGGTAAGACAGACATTGAGTGTGTATTCTGTGACAGAGGGTAAGACAGACATTGAGTGTGTATTCTGTGACAGAGGGTAAGACAGACATTGAGTGTGTATTCTGTGACAGAGGGTAAGACAGACATTGAGTGTGTATTCTGTGACAGAGGGTAAGACAGACATTGAGTGTGTATTCTGTGACAGAGGGTAAGACAGGCATTGAGTGTGTATTCTGTGATTGAGGGTAAGACAGACATTGAGTGTGTATTCTGTGACAGAGGGTAAGACAGACATTGAGTGTGTATTCTGTGACAGAGGGTAAGACAGGCATTGAGTGTGTATTCTGTGACAGAGGGTAAGACAGACATTGAGTGTGTATTCTGTGACAGAGGGTAAGACAGACATTGAGTGTGTATTCTGTGACAGAGGGTAAGACAGACATTGAGTGTGTATTCTGTGACAGAGGGTAAGACAGACATTGAGTGTGTATTCTGTGACAGAGGGTAAGACAGACATTGAGTGTGTATTCTGTGACAGAGGGTAAGACAGACATTGAGTGTGTATTCTGTGACAGAGGGTAAGACAGACATTGAGTGTGTATTCTGTGACAGAGGGTAAGACAGACATTGAGTGTGTATTCCGTGCAAAACATTCATACTCATATAACAATACCCACATCATAAATCATCCAACTAAATATAATGATACAGGGTGAGAACACCTTGTGGATCTCCTACCCCCTGCAGTGCAGTAAAGTACCTGGACTTCTCAAACCTTTCGATGAGTAGCCCCACGTTCTGGGCTTCTCTTTGAGGCAGTGTGGCCAGGCCAGGGGGGGTCTGGCTGGGACGCGGTTTGGGCGAAGTTGGGGGAGCAGGCAGCGGCCTGGAGGGGGCCGGGGGGATCCTCTTGGGCTTCTTGTCCTGTCCGAGGGCCAGCAGGTGCGGGGGCTTAGGCGGCACTGTAGTTCCAGGTCCAGGAAGAGGGGGAATGGAGTGCGGAAGAAGGAATGAGTGAAAAAGACAGATACAAGGTCAGGTCACTGGTGTGACGACAGAAACAGTCCTGTTTCAAGTGCCCCGGTGTGAGAAAGCCTCCATTTCTGTATTCCAGACGCCCTTGGCTGCTGCAGCTACCTACTCACAAAACCACAGTCCAAATGCCACCGCAAAACACAACATATAAATGCTCAACTCTAAGAGTAGGTCCTGGAACACAGCACAGGAGAAGTTCTGATGCTGCTTCACAGAGCTAAGTCTGCTTCCTTGTTTCAGAACAGGATGCAGTGATGTCTGCTTGTAAGCCATTGTGGTTTCAAAGTCAGATAAAAAAAAACACAAGCACACAGACAAAAAAATTACAGGCCGAGAGCAGTCCAAAAACAGACTCTGCACAAATGGCCACCCACACTATCAGAGGCTAACACGCTACTGTATAGCTAGCTACATGCTCTTAAAACATGGTTATTGCAGAATGCATTTAGAGGACACTAGGTTTTTCTATATATTTTATGCAGGCCCGTCTTTGCTGTGTGCTTGGTATTGTATTAGGGCTGAATGAGGAAGCAGGTATCTCTCTGAGTGTGTGTGTGGCTACAGCACAGCCTAAAGCAGGGGTTCTTAAACTTTTTCAGCCTGGGACCCAAATGAGATATTCTGTGTTTTCCTGGGACCCAAGCATAGGAAAATATGCTACTTTAGGTAAATATCGGTACATTTCATTGCCCTTATGCCTAAAAAAATGCAATATAGACAAAAACAAATAACAATGAAATACCCATAAATATCTTTTGTTTATTTTTCTCCGTTAAAAACACTCTTACATACCTGTCTATGTTGGAACTGTTGCTGTTAAAATACAATAAATCATTTAATTCTGAACTGGAATAAACGGATTGATCACATCACAGATGTATAACAGAACATACACACACACAGGCTTTTTGATCGTGCAACCCTCAGTAACAGTACAGATGAAAAGTGATCAGGCCTACTGTACATCTTACTGTACATCTTACTGTATACATTATTGTTGATAGAAAGTCTAGGTTGGAACTGTTGCTGTTAAAATACATATGTTTTATTCTGAACTGGAATAAACTGATTGATCACATCACACAGATGTAGACCAGAAACACACACACATACACACAGTCCTAATGAGAGGTGTGTGGCTGGTTGTAGTTTTCAACAAGCAGGTCTATTCTGGACTCAGTTTTTTAACAGTGTAACACTGAGGTGATGCTCAGCAATGACACTGTTTCTGTACTTCAGAACCCTGACTTGCATAGGTATGTGGTGCCAAACTGGATCAGAACATCTACTGCTTTCTCAGTCAGGCAGGAGACGGCTTCCTGCTGTAGATGATCAACCCAGAACTGTGTGAGTGTTTGCCTCAAAAAGCATCTGGCTTCAATCAGTTTATTCCAGTTCAGAATAAAACAAATTACTTGTAACAGCAACAGTTCCAACCTAGACTTGTTTTCAACAATCATTTCTACAGTAAAATGTTCAGTAGGCCTGATCACTTTTCATCTTCATCTATACCTTTTTTTAGGTTTACACTATCAGTAGCTAGTTAGCTGCTTTGGCTAACGTTAGCTATTAGCTGTTAAACGTTAAACGGCCATGGGATTGTTTGAAAGAGAAACTCACATCTACTACTATGAGAGATAGTACTCCCTTATTTCTGCTTATTATCACTTGTTATAAAATGACAACAATGCTTTGTTAGTTGACTTACTTTTCCACTTTCAAAGCACTGTTTCCTGAGGCATTCTGCCCTGTTCTGAAATAACTCCCTGGGTTTACCGTCATGTTGTGCCTGGATGTTTGGTCAGGGCGTGTCATTTGATTAATTTGTTCGTTTTGAGAGACTCATTACTAAGCACTTCCACACACAAAACACATTGTGGGCGCTCCTCATTATTTCTCAAAGTTTGTATGAAAGAGACAAAAAGTCATCACTGTATTTGTGTGTCATGACCATTGAGCTCAGTCAGAACTTGTGGCTAGCATGAGTCCATTTCATGACAGCGGTGAGGAATAACAAGCAGTGTTGCAAACTCCTCAGTAAGGAAAGTAGCTATTGGCTGTCCTAAAAGTCGCTAGAAGTCGCTAAATGACGTCATCACCTAATTTGCATAATTGGCCATGTACATGTAATTGTGATGGACGCTGTAGGAGAGAGGAATAACGTTGTGGGAAGGACAAAAAGTGAGTAAAAAACACCCTAAATATGTTTAGAACTACAAATGAGCAAGCTGCAGAGAGTGGCACACACAGCGAATATGAACCAGATATTTGAGGCCATACTCCTCCTTCAGCACTTTATGGACCCCATTGTTAATCCCCGTCATAATAGAGGCATTGTCAGTCCCTATCCCCAGGAGTTTCTCTTTTTTAAGACAACACTTCTTGAGGAAAGCCACAACAGCACGGGCTATAGATCTCCTCCCTCCAACTCAACAAGCCCCAGAAATGTTGATACAATTGTCTGCTTGGTGTCACTAAAGTACCTTATCACAACCCCCAGGTACTTAGAAACACTTACATCCGTGGACTCATCGAGGAGGAGGCTGAAACGCTGGTCACCCACATCTGCGACCAACTTTTTAAGAAAGTATGGCGCTTGAACACCATTAATCATTTCTGTGCACTTTGTCCTGTGCATTTTGAAGTGGGTAGCAGCAGTGGAGTCTGAGAAAGCAGCTTTACATGCTTCTCCAATGTGATCACATGCCAATTTTTTTAACCATAAATGGCAGCTTGTTTTGGGTGGAACTGTTATAAGGCTTTGCCTTTTGAGTATGTTCTTGAGTTGTCATGTATTTTTTTACATCACTAAGTTTGGCGTAGAAATCAGCCATACAATACAGGCAGTATGCCCGTGTATCATCTCCAATAAATGGCTTCAACCAGCCTTTGAATTCAGGGTTTGATTCCCACTCCTTTCTGTATTTTGGAGTGTACAGTTTAGACTGAGACATGATGAGCTAGCCAGCTAGATGTTTAGCTTATGTCACAGAGAGGCACACACACAGTGGACAAGGTGAGTAAGTGACTGAGGCTGTGTGAGTCAAATGCAGTGATTTATTTTAGACAAAGAACATTTTACATTTACATCCCGCCCTGAATGTAAGCCAGAGCGGGATCAGCCAGCGGCGGCTTCCCGCATGTGTGGTTCATTTGCAGTCTGGACGCGGAGGGGTGAACATCTCCTGCTCTGACTGCAGCTGGGAGAGACTGCTGCGCGAGGACTGGGCCCCCTGTGAGTGCTTTGGGATGGGGGTGGGGCCAACGGCGGCACCCACTGCTCGTTGAGAAGAGTAAGAACGATATGTGCTTTCAAGTCAGAGTCTCCAAAAGTCTCCAATAACACCAGAAAAAGTCGCTAGATTTGTCGCTCGTCGCTTTTTTTTGAAAATGTGTCGCTAGAGGGGTCTGAATACTCGCTAAATATAGCGACAAAGTCGCTAAGTTGGCAACACTGATAAGAAGTCAGTGGCTTGAACCACAGCGCTCCAGCGTGTGGGTCGCGGACTGATCTTCAAGAAAACTGCAGAAAAAAGATCCGGTAAACCACGAAGCACACGGGCATCTCCCTCTCCCACTCGCGCAGCTGCCAAACTAGAGCAGAGACCGCTGCTAAGCACAGAGCGCACTGAACCGAGAGCGCAGTTGCACTTGGCCAAATCAAATCCAGTAATTAATGAAATAATTATACATTAACAGGTCCGCGACCCCCATACTTTAAGAAACGCTGGCCTAAAGTAATGCCTCAACAGGCAGATAGCATGAAGCTATAGTTGGACTAACAACAGTCTTTGATCTGAACCATTGATCTCTTTTCTGACTGATGTGTTTGTGGGATAAATATGTGGGTGAAGGCTGACCTGACCAAATAAAACTCTGGGGTCTGGGTCATAGTCATTGCCTAAGAAACCCAGGCTAATAACACAATGCTGGATATTGTACCAACATGATAATGACATTATTGTAATAAACAACTAGTTATAATGCTAAATGACAAATAAACCAACACTGTACCTTGAGGTTTCTGAGAGGTGGGTGTGGCGGTGGGCTGGGGGTGGGGCTTGACTGCAGGCCGGCCGTGACATGGTCTGGGAGGGGGCGGGGCTTTCTTTCCCAGCCGTGGGGAACACAGGAAGTCCACCGATCCACACTGGTACTGTAGAGAGGAGGGAGAGAGGTCTGAGGGAGAGAGAAGGAGATGATATATTAGGTTGACTGGTAAGTACATAACTTCTGTTCACAGAACACGCAGGAATGCAACATGTTCTGAAGGAACACAGTATTAGTTTGAGAACACCAAGAAAGTGACATAGGTGAGCCAAAAAACCCAGCAGCTTCAGCTCAATACAGCCCCAGTTTCAGTCCAAGGAAACCTGAACGATGCAGTCCTATAAAGCCTCAGATTCAGTCCGAGGACACCTGAACGAAGCCGCCCTACACAGTCCCAGTTTCAGTCCAAGGACACCAGAACAATGCAACCCTATACAGGCCCAGTTTCAGTCCGAGGACACCAGAACGATGCAGCCCTATACAGGCTCAGTTTCAGTCCAAGGACACCAGAACGATGCAGCCCTATACAGGCCCAGTTTCAGTCCAAGGACACCTGAACAAAGCAGCCCTATACAGGCTCAGTTTCAGTCCAAGAACACCTGAACGATGCAGCCCTATACAGCCTCAGTTTCAGTCCGAGGACACCTGAACGAAGCCGCCCTACACAGTCCCAGTTTCAGTCCAAGGACACCAGAACAATGCAGCCCTATACAGGCCCAGTTTCAGTCCAAGGACACCTGAACGAAGCAGCCCTATACAGGCTCAGTTTCAGTCCAAGAACACCTGAACGATGCAGCCCTATTGCAGCCCTATACAGGCCCAGTTTCAGTCCAAGGACACCTGAAGGATGCAGCCCTATTGCAGCCCTAAACAGGCCCAGTTTCAGTCCAAGGACACCTGAACGAAGCAGCCCTATACAGGCCCAGTTTCAGTCCAAGGACACCTGAACGAAGCAGCCCTATACAGGCTCAGTTTCAGTCCAAGAACACCTGAACGATGCAGCCCTATTGCAGCCCTATACAGGCCCAGTTTCAGTCCAAGGACACCTGAAGGATGCAGCCCTATTGCAGCCCTATACAGGCCCAGTTTCAGTCCAAGGACACCAGAACGAAGCAGCCCTATACAGGCTCAGTTTCAGTCCAAGAACACCTGAACGATGCAGCCCTATTGCAGCCCTATACAGGCCCAGTTTCAGTCCAAGGACACCTGAAGGATGCAGCCCTATTGCAGCCCTAAACAGGCCCAGTTTCAGTCCAAGGACACCTGAACGATGCAGCCCTATACAGGCCCAGTTTCAGTCCAAGGACACCTGAACGAAGCAGCCCTATACAGGCTCAGTTTCAGTCCAAGAACACCTGAACGATGCAGCCCTATTGCAGCCCTATACAGGCCCAGTTTCAGTCCAAGGACACCAGAACGATGCAACCCTATACAGGCCCAGTTTCAGTCCGAGGACACCAGAACGATGCAGCCCTATACAGGCCCAGTTTCAGTCCAAGGACACCAGAACGATGCAGCCCTATACAGGCCCAGTTTCAGTCCAAGGACACCTGACGAAGCAGCCCTATACAGGCCCAGTTTCAGTCCAAGGACACCTGAACAAAGCAGCCCTATACAGGCTCAGTTTCAGTCCAAGAACACCTGAACGATGCAGCCCTATACAGCCTCAGTTTCAGTCCGAGGACACCTGAACGAAGCCGCCCTACACAGTCCCAGTTTCAGTCCAAGGACACCAGAACAATGCAGCCCTATACAGGCCCAGTTTCAGTCCAAGGACACCAGAACGAAGCAGCCCTATACAGGCTCAGTTTCAGTCCAAGAACACCTGAACGATGCAGCCCTATTGCAGCCCTATACAGGCCCAGTTTCAGTCCAACGACACCTGAAGGATGCAGCCCTATTGCAGCCCTAAACAGGCCCAGTTTCAGTCCAAGGACACCTGAACGAAGCAGCCCTATACAGGCCCAGTTTCAGTCCAAGGACACCTGAACGAAGCAGCCCTATACAGGCTCAGTTTCAGTCCAAGAACACCTGAACGATGCAGCCCTATTGCAGCCTTATACAGGCTCAGTTTCAGTCCAAGAACACCTGAACGATGCAGCCCTATTGCAGCCCTATACAGGCCCAGTTTCAGTCCAAGGACACCTGAAGGATGCAGCCCTATTGCAGCCCTAAACAGGCCCAGTTTCAGTCCAAGGACACCTGAACGAAGCAGCCCTATACAGGCCCAGTTTCAGTCCAAGGACACCTGACGAAGCAGCCCTATACAGGCCCAGTTTCAGTCCAAGGACACCTGAACGAAGCAGCCCTATACAGGCTCAGTTTCAGTCCAAGAACACCTGAACGATGCAGCCCTATTGCAGCCCTATACAGGCCCAGTTTCAGTCCAAGGACACCTGAAGGATGCAGCCCTATTGCAGCCCTAAACAGGCCCAGTTTCAGTCCAAGGACACCTGAACGATGCAGCCCTATACAGGCCCAGTTTCAGTCCAAGGACACCTGAACGAAGCAGCCCTATACAGGCTCAGTTTCAGTCCAAGAACACCTGAACGATGCAGCCCTATTGCAGCCCTATACAGGCCCAGTTTCAGTCCAAGGACACCTGAACGATGCAGGCCCAGTTTCAGTCCAAGAACACCTGAACGATGCAGCCCTATTGCAGCCCTATACAGGCCCAGTTTCAGTCCAAGGACACCAGAACGATGCAGCCCTATACAGGCCCAGTTTCAGTCCAAGGACACCTGAACGATGCAGCCCTATTGCAGCACTATACAGTCCCAATTTCAGTCCAAGGACACCTGAACGATGCAGCCCTATTGCAGCCCTATACAGGCCCAGTTTCAGTCCAAGGACACCAGAACGATGCAACCCTATACAGGCCCAGTTTCAGTCCGAGGACACCAGAACGATGCAGCCCTATACAGGCCCAGTTTCAGTCCAAGGACACCAGAACGATGCAGCCCTATACAGGCCCAGTTTCAGTCCAAGGACACCTGACGAAGCAGCCCTATACAGGCCCAGTTTCAGTCCAAGGACACCTGAACAAAGCAGCCCTATACAGGCTCAGTTTCAGTCCAAGAACACCTGAACGATGCAGCCCTATACAGCCTCAGTTTCAGTCCGAGGACACCTGAACGAAGCCGCCCTACACAGTCCCAGTTTCAGTCCAAGGACACCAGAACAATGCAGCCCTATACAGGCCCAGTTTCAGTCCAAGGACACCAGAACGAAGCAGCCCTATACAGGCTCAGTTTCAGTCCAAGAACACCTGAACGATGCAGCCCTATTGCAGCCCTATACAGGCCCAGTTTCAGTCCAACGACACCTGAAGGATGCAGCCCTATTGCAGCCCTAAACAGGCCCAGTTTCAGTCCAAGGACACCTGAACGAAGCAGCCCTATACAGGCCCAGTTTCAGTCCAAGGACACCTGAACGAAGCAGCCCTATACAGGCTCAGTTTCAGTCCAAGAACACCTGAACGATGCAGCCCTATTGCAGCCTTATACAGGCTCAGTTTCAGTCCAAGAACACCTGAACGATGCAGCCCTATTGCAGCCCTATACAGGCCCAGTTTCAGTCCAAGGACACCTGAAGGATGCAGCCCTATTGCAGCCCTAAACAGGCCCAGTTTCAGTCCAAGGACACCTGAACGAAGCAGCCCTATACAGGCCCAGTTTCAGTCCAAGGACACCTGACGAAGCAGCCCTATACAGGCCCAGTTTCAGTCCAAGGACACCTGAACGAAGCAGCCCTATACAGGCTCAGTTTCAGTCCAAGAACACCTGAACGATGCAGCCCTATTGCAGCCCTATACAGGCCCAGTTTCAGTCCAAGGACACCTGAAGGATGCAGCCCTATTGCAGCCCTAAACAGGCCCAGTTTCAGTCCAAGGACACCTGAACGATGCAGCCCTATACAGGCCCAGTTTCAGTCCAAGGACACCTGAACGAAGCAGCCCTATACAGGCTCAGTTTCAGTCCAAGAACACCTGAACGATGCAGCCCTATTGCAGCCCTATACAGGCCCAGTTTCAGTCCAAGGACACCTGAACGATGCAGGCCCAGTTTCAGTCCAAGAACACCTGAACGATGCAGCCCTATTGCAGCCCTATACAGGCCCAGTTTCAGTCCAAGGACACCAGAACGATGCAGCCCTATACAGGCCCAGTTTCAGTCCAAGGACACCTGAACGATGCAGCCCTATTGCAGCACTATACAGTCCCAATTTCAGTCCAAGGACACCTGAACGATGCAGCCCTATTGCAGCCCTATACAGGCCCAGTTTCAGTCCAAGGACACCAGAACGATGCAACCCTATACAGGCCCAGTTTCAGTCCGAGGACACCAGAACGATGCAGCCCTATACAGGCCCAGTTTCAGTCCAAGGACACCAGAACGATGCAGCCCTATACAGGCCCAGTTTCAGTCCAAGGACACCTGACGAAGCAGCCCTATACAGGCCCAGTTTCAGTCCAAGGACACCTGAACAAAGCAGCCCTATACAGGCTCAGTTTCAGTCCAAGAACACCTGAACGATGCAGCCCTATACAGCCTCAGTTTCAGTCCGAGGACACCTGAACGAAGCCGCCCTACACAGTCCCAGTTTCAGTCCAAGGACACCAGAACAATGCAGCCCTATACAGGCCCAGTTTCAGTCCAAGGACACCAGAACGAAGCAGCCCTATACAGGCTCAGTTTCAGTCCAAGAACACCTGAACGATGCAGCCCTATTGCAGCCCTATACAGGCCCAGTTTCAGTCCAACGACACCTGAAGGATGCAGCCCTATTGCAGCCCTAAACAGGCCCAGTTTCAGTCCAAGGACACCTGAACGAAGCAGCCCTATACAGGCCCAGTTTCAGTCCAAGGACACCTGAACGAAGCAGCCCTATACAGGCTCAGTTTCAGTCCAAGAACACCTGAACGATGCAGCCCTATTGCAGCCTTATACAGGCTCAGTTTCAGTCCAAGAACACCTGAACGATGCAGCCCTATTGCAGCCCTATACAGGCCCAGTTTCAGTCCAAGGACACCTGAAGGATGCAGCCCTATTGCAGCCCTAAACAGGCCCAGTTTCAGTCCAAGGACACCTGAACGAAGCAGCCCTATACAGGCCCAGTTTCAGTCCAAGGACACCTGACGAAGCAGCCCTATACAGGCCCAGTTTCAGTCCAAGGACACCTGAACGAAGCAGCCCTATACAGGCTCAGTTTCAGTCCAAGAACACCTGAACGATGCAGCCCTATTGCAGCCCTATACAGGCCCAGTTTCAGTCCAAGGACACCTGAAGGATGCAGCCCTATTGCAGCCCTAAACAGGCCCAGTTTCAGTCCAAGGACACCTGAACGATGCAGCCCTATACAGGCCCAGTTTCAGTCCAAGGACACCTGAACGAAGCAGCCCTATACAGGCTCAGTTTCAGTCCAAGAACACCTGAACGATGCAGCCCTATTGCAGCCCTATACAGGCCCAGTTTCAGTCCAAGGACACCTGAACGATGCAGGCCCAGTTTCAGTCCAAGAACACCTGAACGATGCAGCCCTATTGCAGCCCTATACAGGCCCAGTTTCAGTCCAAGGACACCAGAACGATGCAGCCCTATACAGGCCCAGTTTCAGTCCAAGGACACCTGAACGATGCAGCCCTATTGCAGCACTATACAGTCCCAATTTCAGTCCAAGGACACCTGAACGATGCAGCCCTATTGCAGCACTATACAGTCCCAGTTTCAGTCCAAGGACACCTGAACGATGCAGATCCATACAGGCCTAGCTGCATTACACTTGAGTGGTGCAGTGTGGTGTGTAACTGTAACTGTAGGAGGTGAACAAACGGCCATGCTGCAGGGAGCAAGAAGAACTAGAGAGGAAGCATAAAGGGAGCAGAGAGGGAACAGACAGGCCCAGCATCGATCCTGACACCAGGCCAGAGGAGAGAGAGAAGAGGCTTCCGCCTCAATGAGTCTACAGAGAGCTCTCTGATAGGCCTGCCTATAAATAATACATGTCTACATCCTGATCCTCCATCCTTTTGACTGGCTGGGAGCGATAATGGCCTGTGTGTGTGTGTCTCCCACGTTCTCTCTGTATGTCTGTGATATCAGGCTGTGTGTTTAAGAAATCCACTCAACAGAACTACAAACAGATGCACTGTGGGACAATGAGTCCTTTAGCAGCTAGCTAGTTACATCAGGGAGATGCCTATAGGGGCTTTTTGAAATCCAGTCAAGTGAATTGAAGTGTGGCCTTTTTAATGAGTGCTGTTTTGTGCAATATGTTGGTATGTTTACATAATGTATTGTTTGTGTTGAGAGTGGGGGAAGTATGTGTTTACTGTGTATATGCGTGTGCTTGTGTATCCCTATGCCTGTGTGTGTGTGTACTTATGTACGACTGGGCCTGTGTGTGTGTGTGTGTGTGTGTGTGCCTCTGTGTTTGTGTCTAAGTACCGCTGTCTTTGTTCCTAGTGCCCTCATCACAGCCTGTGTTTAGCCTTGCTGTGTGTTATCCACGATAACCCTGTCAGTACATTATGATAATCTATATAAACTACCATCCACACGGCTCCTCTCTGCTCTCTTTCCTGCAGTCCTACGGACGGTATCTATTCACTCCACACGCATCGGTAAAGGATTACTTTAGAGATGGTAGTGAGACCCCTGAGGAGCTTTTCCATGTCTGATTTGGTGTTGTCCAGCTCAGCTCCAGCCTGCAGTGAAGGCAGTGAAGGCAGGCAGAGCTATGTCAGTCTGTAATGAGTCCTGCTTCGCTGTCTGCCCTCATGAGGTCCTGCTGCAGGCTGGCTTTCCCACCATATGATATCTACAAGGCTTTTACCAAACCAAGTAGGGAGGGAGGGAAGAGAGAGTGAGAGAGGGAGAGGGAGAGAGAGAGAGAGAGGGAGAAGGTGAGGAGAGAGAGAGAGAGAGAGAGAGAGAGGGGGAGAAGGTGAGGAGAGAGAGAGAGAGAGAGCTTCAGTTTGCATACAACTGTGGAAAACAAAGCTTTTCACTTAAGCCATAAACAGTAACTGTAATACACACAGCTACTGGGTCAATAGATGTACAGTAGCAAATCATAAAATAGTGCACAGTTCCCGCTCTCACTTTCACTACCGCTGCAACAGAAATCCATTTGCTAAACAGCAGACTGTATAGTATTGACTATACAGTACACACAGCATCCCACATTATCATATAGAGGAAAGCCATTCACCAAAGAGAACTGATGACTTTGTAAAACTTAATCTAGGATCAGCTTTTCCTGCCCCCAATCCTAACCGTAACCCTTAATAAGGTGATGAAATCAGATCTGACCCTGCATCAGTGGTTTGGGGCAACATCTATCTACTCTGAAGTCCTTCAGCCAAACCACTGACCAATGAGAAACACTCTGACCCTAGACACAGGTCTTGGGAAAAAGTCTTGGGAAAAACAAACAGTCTGTATCAGTAACGAGACCTACGGTGTCATAAGGGTCTGGTCTATTGAAACTCCGTAGTCATGGTTACCTGAGAGAGAGTGAAACTTGGCCCGCAGATCAAACGTCCTAACAGTAAACAGGAACTTGACGACACAGAGGAATCACTTCCACTGAACACTCTCTACACAACTCTACACAACACTTATAACTCTACACAACACTTATAACTCTACACAACACCTATAACTCTACACAACACTTATAACTCTACACAACACTTATAACTCTACACAACACCTATAACTCTACACAACACTTTTAACTCTACACAACACTTATAACTCTACACAACACTTATAACTCTACACAACACTTATAACTCTACACAACACTTATAACTCTACACAACAGTTATAACTCTACACAACACTTATAACTCTACACAACACTTATAACTCTACACAACACTTATAACTCTACACAACACGTATAACTCTACACAACACACACAACTCTACACAACACTTATAACTCTACACAACACTTATAACTCTACACAACACTTATAACTCTACACAACACTTATAACTCTACACAACACTTATAACTCTACACAACACTTATAACTCTACACAACACTCACAACTCTACACAACACTTATAACTCTACACAACACTTATAACTCTACACAACACTTATAACTCTACACAACACTTATAACTCTACACAACACTTATAACTCTACACAACACTTATAACTCTACACAACACTTATAACTCTACACAACACTCACAACTCTACACAACACTTATAACTCTACACAACACTTATAACTCTACACAACAGTTATAACTCTACACAACACTTATAACTCTATACACCACTTATAACTCTACACAACACTTATAACTCTACTCAACACTTATAACTCTACACAACACTTATAACTCTACACAACACGTATAACTCTACACAACACTTATAACTCTACACAACACTCACAACTCTACACAACACTTATAACTCTACACAACACTTATAACTCTACACAACACTTATAACTCTACACAACACTTATAACTCTACACAACACTTATAACTCTACACAACACGTATAACTCTACACAACACACACAACTCTACACAACACTTATAACTCTACACAACACTTATAACTCTATACAACACTTATAACTCTATACACCACTTATAACTCTACACAACACTTATAACTCTACACAACACTCACAACTCTACACAACACTTATAACTCTACACAACACTTATAACTCTATACAACACTTCTAACTCTACACAACAGTTATAACTCTACACAACACTCCCAACTCTACTCAACACTCCCAACTCTACTCAACACTTATAACTCTACAAAACACTCACAACTCTACTCAACACTCCCAACTCTTCACAACACTTATAACTCTACACAACACTCACAACTCTACTCAACACTCCCAACTCTACTCAACACTTATAACTCTACAAAACACTCACAACTCTACTCAAAACTCCTCACAACTCTACACGACACTCCTCCCAACTCTACACAACACTCACAACTCTACTCAAAACTCCTCACAACTCTACACGACACTCCTCTCAACTCTACACAACACTCACAACTCTTCTACATGTCTGTTACAATACTGAAAGCTCAAATGATTCCAAAGGTCTTCGAGACCAAAAAGTAATTGTGTTTGAACATTTGCCAAAGTAAAGAAAAGAAGGACAGCAAAACAACGACCTAAACCTGATAAACAGACAGACTGGGCTTATTTGGGGAATTTAACACACAACAAAAGACAAGAACAAGAAGGAAAAAGCTACCTTGTCATTCAATGTTCCCCCTTTCCTCAGACGCCAAAAATCCAGTTGAAACCATTAAGCTCTCCGTGCCAGCTCCTTGCACACACACACACCCTGGAGCGCAGTAAAGTTCAGTCCTGCATAACACACACCTGTTGTCAGGTGTACTGTGTGCCCTAGTCTAACTGCACCTGCCAAACCTGCTCTACACGCCTGCCCCCGGGCCCAGCTGATGTGTGTGTGTGTATGTATTGTTATGGCAACAGGAGGTCAACAGATTCCCTGATTATCTCTGTCTGTGAAACAGTACAGGGCAGGAACCAAGATGAAACGCCACAGACTGCATGGACACTATAGGCTATGTCTCTGACACCTTCCACATTCCGTCAGGTCCTGTTCAGCGGCAGAGTGGTAAAGTTATGTGCGCACATGCACGCACGCAGGAAAATGACACAACAGAACAGAGTAAACAACTACAGGACAAACAGGAGCTAAACAATGTCCGACACAAACCGAGTCATCAAATGAATTTGCTTTCAGATGGAGAGATGAGATTAACATTCTGTAATTATGAGAATCAATCTAAGAGCATTTTAATAAACACACACAAGAGAATAGAAAAGTGGATTCATTCATTTCCTCTTCTGAGCTCCAATCCCGATGAGGGACAGATCGTTGGAACAGTTTGTTTCCCAGCTCAACCATCACCATGGTGCTCTGAGGAGCTGGGGGTTGCCAGGGTGACGTGACTCAGAAGACCACTTCATCAACGACCATACCCCATCCTTATGGACACGCCAAGAATTGTGTCTCCTAGGCGACCCGTTGACTCACCTGCCCGTTGCTTGAGAGTGGAGATGGTGATGTCATGGTCACTATCCAGTCAGAAGAAAACAGGTCAGAATGAGAAGGACTCACAGAACAGCACTCGAGAGGACAGCGTTACTGTTAGCTCTAAGGCTGTGGTATGGTAGTGCAAGTGTGTGTTCTTATACACTGAAATATTCTGACACTGAGAAAGGGGATATGGAAGCATAACGGTAGTGTAGGTGTGTGTGTGTCTGTGTATGTACATTTGTGTGTGTGTGTGTGTCTGTGTATGTACATTTGTGTGTGTGTGTGTGTGTGTGTATGTACAATCGTGTGTGTGTATCTGTGTATGTACATTTGTGTGTGTGTGTGTGTGTGTGTCTGTGTATGTACATTCGTGTGTGTGTGTGTCTGTACATTTGTGTGTGTGTATCTGTGTTTGTACAATCATGTGTGTGTATCTGTGTGTGTACATTCGTGTGTGTGTATCTGTGTGTGTACATTCGTGTGTATGTGTGTCCGTGTATGTACATTTGTGTGTGTGTGTGTGTCTGTGTATGTACATTTGTGTGTGTGTGTGTGTGTGTGTGTGTATGTACAATCGTGTGTGTGTATCTGTGTATGTACATTTGTGTGTGTGTGTGTGTGTGTGTCTGTGTATGTACATTCGTGTGTGTGTGTGTCTGTACATTTGTGTGTGTGTATCTGTGTTTGTACAATCATGTGTGTGTATCTGTGTGTGTACATTCGTGTGTGTGTATCTGTGTGTGTACATTCGTGTGTATGTGTGTCCGTGTATGTACATTTGTGTGTGTGTGTGTGTGTGTGTGTGTGTGTGTGTGTGTGTCTGTGTATGTACATTTGTGTGTGTGTGTGTATCTGTGTCTGTACATTCGTGTGTGTGTGTGTCCGTGTATGTACATTTGTGTGTGTGTGTGTGTGTGTGTGTGTGTCTGTGTATGTACATTCGTGTGTGTGTGTCTGTGTCTGTACATTCGTGTTTGTGTATCTGTGTATGTACAATCGTGTGTGTGTGTGTGTGTGTGTGTGTGTGTGTGTGTGTGTGTGTGTGTGTGTGTGTGTGTGTGTGTGTGTGTCTGTGTATGTACATTCGTGTGTGTGTGTGTCTGTGTATGTACCTTCGTGTGTGTGTGTCTGTGTATGTACCTCCGTGTGTGTGTGTCTGTGTATGTACAGTTGTGTGTGTGTGTCTGTATATGTACATTCGTGTGTGTGTCTGATGAAGGGTAAGTCAAGCCCAGAAAGCACATGACCCTGTGCCACAGGTCACACGCTAATATAATCTATCTCTATGGGTGACATATTCAGATTCCATCAGACAAACAGCTATGAAATGACAGCGTTCTGTCACAGACTGGGGCTCAACATTTCTACGACTGCAGAGAGTAGAGAGAGTGGTGAGGACAACCAACAGTGTGTATGTACCCAATGTCCTGCACGCACACGTACCCACAGACACTCACACATAGAAAAACAGACAAATACACAATATTCATTCTCCCCCTCCCCCTTTCTCTCGCTGAATGATGAACACACACATGCACAAGCAAAAGCACACACTCACACCCACACACAAACACACTGCTGTCAATCAATGTCAGCCCTGAGGCAACCCTGTTGGACTCGTTTATTACCCATCATCCCTAGAGTAAAGTCTTTCTGCCCCAGTGCTGTCTGGGAGATGGATCACTCCAGGCGTGGGAGCGTCTCATCAGTCAGTCACCACTTCTGTGACCCCCCCTGACACTCCAACCCCCATCCCCCAAACACACTGCTACCCCCACATCTACAAACACTTTCGCTGTCCTTCCCTCAGTCAGCACGTCATTCCCTCTGCACCTCTCTTCATCAACATCTCTTCCGCTCTCTTCCTGCCTTGGAGACAGTCCTTTTATCGGTCTCTACCTCTATCTCGCTTGATCTTTTAACCGACCTCTTTCTCTCTACCTCAACCCTCTCACTCTGTCTCTCTCTCTCTCTCTCTCTCTCTCTCTCTCTCTCTCTCTCTCTCTCTCTCTCTCTCTCTCTCTCACTCTCTCTCTCTCTCTCTCTCTCGCTCTCTCTCTCTCTCTCGCTGAACCTGCTAATATTGATCTGGCCTCTGCTCTGTTGTCCTGACAGACTGAGACAGAATGATAAAGACTGAGACAGACAGACTGAGACAGACAGAATGATAAAGACTGAGACAGACTGAGACAGACTGAGACAGACAGACTGAGACAGACAGACTGAGACAGACAGACAGACAGACTGAGACAGACAGACTGATACAGACTGAGACAGACTGATACAGACTGAGACAGACTGAGACAGACAGACTGATACAGACTGAGACAGACTGATACAGACTGAGACAGACTGAGACAGACAGACTGATACAGACAGACAGACTGATATAGACTCATCTAATGGCACTGTGATTAATAATGGCCATCGATCAGAGCAGTGTTACACACACACACACACACACACACACACACACACACACACACACACACACACACACACACACACACACACACACACACACACACACACACACGTATGCATTCCCACACACTGTCTGAAACAGGCTTCGTAGAGTTTTTTATTAGAAGAGTGCATCGTCTGAAATTTTTATATAAATATGGAGACAGTGAATATGGAAGAAGGGAGAAAACCATATGTACCCTTTTATATAGCCAGAGACCTCCCATAGCTCTCCCTCCCTCTCCATCCTTCTCTCTCTCCATCTCTCCCTCCCTCTCCATCCTTCTCTCTTTCCATCTCTCCCTCCCTCTCCATCCTTCTCTCTCTCCATCTCTCCCTCCCTCTCCATCCTTCTCTCTCTCCATCTCTCCCTCCCTCTCCATCCTTCTCTCTCTCCATCTCTCCCTCCCTCTCCATCCTTCTCTCTCTCCATCTCTCCCTCTCCATCCTTCTCTCTCTCCATCTCTCCCTCCCTCTCCATCCTTCTCTCTCTCCATCTCTCCCTCTCTCCTTCATGCGACTCTGAGACAGTAACTAGTGCTCTGACCTTGATATGTCTCTCTCATTTATCACCCACGGTCAAACCCCCATATTTACAGAAAGAGAGAGAGAGAGAGAGAGAGAGAGAGAGAGAGAGAGAGAGACACTGGCGAACACATGGAAATACGCACAAAGAGACACACACAGAGACACAAACAGACAATGGAAAACACATGGAAATAGGGACACACGCACAGAGACACACTGGAAAACACATACATAGAAATGGAAAAAACCCAGACTAGAACTTTAGTGTACAATAGCAGGTTAACATAGACTAGCCTAGATCTACAGCGTAAGATCTGGGATGGTTTGCTGTTGGACTGATGTCTAGTTAGAACCACCTGTACATATACATGGCTCTGCTTAACTAAAGGTTAGGATTCAGGTTACCTAACTAGAACAAATCTCTAAAAAGCAGATGCTGCTTCTCACAGCCCATAAAAAGGGACCTCTACACTGCGGAAAGGCTTACAGTGGAAATACAGTACAACAGATGTTCTATGGACACAAGGGATGTAGAATATAGGCTAGAGCTCTTCCCGATCTATGATCTACGATCTACGATCTATCTATCAGCAGTAGATTTCTCCATCGAGTAGAGTACAGTAGAGTAGAGTAGAGTAGAGTACAGTAGAGTAGAGTGCAGTACAGTATAGTACAGTACAGCACAGTAGAGTAGAGTACAGTAGAGTAGAGTGCAGTACAGTATAGTACAGTACAGCACAGTAGAGTAAAGTACAGTAGAGTAGAGTGCAGTAGAGTACAGTAGAGTAGAGTGCAGTAGAGTACAGTACAGTACAGTAGAGTAGAGCGCAGTACAGTATAGTACAGTACAGCACAGTAGAGTACAGTAGAGTAGAGTGCAGTAGAGTAGAGTGCAGTAGAGTACAGTACAGTAGAGTACAGTAGAGTAGAGTGCAGTACAGTATAGTACAGTACAGCACAGTAGAGTGCAGTAGAGTACAGTAAAGCACAGTAGAGTAGAGTGCAGTAGAGTACAGTACAGTAGAGTACAGTAGAGTGCAGTACAGTATAGTTATGGTACAGCACAGTAGAGTAGAGTGCAGTAGAGTACATTAGAGTAAAGTGCAGTACAGTACAGTACAGTACAGTAGACTACAGTAGAGTAGAGTGCAGTAGAGTACAGTAGACTACAGTAGAGTAGTGTGCAGTAGACTACAGTAAAGAAAAGTGCAGTAGAGTACAGTACAGTAGAGTGCAGTAGAGTACAGTACAGTAGAGTGCAGTAGAGTACAGTACAGTGCAGTACAGTACAGTACAGTACAGTAGAGTACAGTACAGTAGAGTGCAGTAGAGTACAGTACAGTACAGTAGAGTACAGTACAGTACAGTAGAGTGCAGTAGAGTACAGTACAGTACAGTAGAGTACAGTACAGTACAGTACAGTGCAGTACAGTAGAGTACAGTACAGTACAGTAGAGTACAGTAGGGTAGAGCGCAGTAGAGTACAGTACAGTACAGTAGAGTACAGTACAGTACAGTACAGTAGAGTACAGTACAGTACAGTAGAGTACAGTAGGGTAGAGCGCAGTAGAGTACAGTACAGTACAGTAGAGTACAGTACAGTAGAGTGCAGTAGAGTACAGTACAGTGCAGTACAGTACAGTACAGTACAGTAGAGTACAGTACAGTAGAGTGCAGTAGAGTACAGTACAGTACAGTAGAGTACAGTACAGTACAGTAGAGTGCAGTAGAGTACAGTACAGTACAGTAGAGTACAGTACAGTACAGTACAGTGCAGTACAGTACAGTACAGTACAGTAGAGTACAGTACAGTGCAGTACAGTACAGTACAGTAGAGTACAGTACAGTAGAGTGCAGTAGAGTACAGTACAGTACAGTAGAGTACAGTACAGTACAGTAGAGTACAGTAGGGTAGAGCGCAGTAGAGTACAGTACAGTACAGTAGAGTACAGTACAGTACAGTACAGTAGAGTACAGTACAGTACAGTAGAGTACAGTAGGGTAGAGCGCAGTAGAGTACAGTACAGTACAGTAGAGTACAGTACAGTACAGTACAGTAGAGTGCAGTAGAGTACAGTACAGTAGAGTAGAGTACAGTAGAGTAATGTACAGTACCGTTGAGTTGAGTGCAGTAGACTAGAGTAAAGTACAGTACAATAGAGTACAGTACAGTAGAGTAGAGTACAGTCGAGTAGAGTACAGTCGAGTACAGTACAGTACACTAGAGTACAGTAGAGTACAGTACACTAGAGTACAGTAGAGTAGAGTACACTAGATTACAGTAGAGTGATAATGCAGCGTGCCTAGTTCACTGGCTTATCTATACATATACAGAGGGATAATGATCCCATCCAATCACATATACAGTAGCAGCATGGTATCATGGATTCCCAAGCTGGGCTACAGAGGGAAGTGGGTAAGAAGGGGATCAGGGATAAGTCATCCTGCCCCTGTCAGTCCTAAATCAGGTCAGTGGACACAGCAGTAGGGTAAATCAACCCAGCTCACACATTAAGTAGAAGTATTTCACTAGCTCCCACAGATGAAGACGGGGGGACTTTCGTGGGATGACAAAGAGGAGAGGACAGAGTGTGAGACAGAAGGAGAGGGAGAACGAAAGAGTACAGTGTACAGTGCATTCGGGAAGTGTTCAGACCCCTTGACTTTTTCCACATTTTGTTACGTTACAGCCTTATTCTAAAATTGATTAAATTGTTTATTTTTCCCTTATCAATCTACGCACAATAACCCATAATGACCAAGCAAAAATATATATATTTTTTTTAAATTGGCAAATGTATAAAAAATTTAAAACTGAAATACACATTTACATAAGTATTCAGACCTTATCAGTACTTTGTTGAAGCATATTTGGCAGCGATTACAACCTCTGGTCTTCTTGGGTATGACGCTACAGTTTTGGCACACCTGTATTTGAGGAGTTTCTCCCATTCTTCTCTGCAGATCCTCTCAAGCTCTGTTAGGTTGGATGGGGAGCGTCGCTGCACAGCTATTTTCAGGTCTCTCCAGAGATGTTCGATCGGGTTCAAGTCTGGGCTCTGGCTGAGCCACTCAAGGACATTTGTTTACTTTGCGCTTTCATCAAGGATCTTTGTGTACTTTGCGCTGTTCATCATTTCCTCGATCCAGACTAGTTTCCCGGTCCCTGCCGCTGAAAAAGATTCCCACAGCATGATGCTGCCACCACCATGTTTCACCTTAGGGCTGGTGCCAGGTTTCCTCTAGACGTGACGCTTGGCATTCAGGCCAAAGAGTTCAATCTTGGTTTCATCAGACTAGAGAATCTTGTTTCTCATGGTCTGAGAGTCTTTAGGTGGCTTTTGGCAAACTCCAAGTGGGCTGTCATGTGCCTTTTACCGATGAATGGCTTCCGTCTGGCCACTCTACCATAAAGGCCTGCAGAGATGGTTGTCCTTCTGGAAGGTTCTCTCATCTCCACAGAGGAACTCTGGAGCTCTGTCAGAGTGACCATCGGGTTCTTGGTCACCTCCCTGACCAAAGCCCTTCTCCCCCGATTGCTCAGTTTGGCTGGGCAGCCAGCTCTAGGAAGAGTCTTGGTGGTTCCAAACTTCTTCCATTTAAGAATGATGGAGGACACTGTGTTCTTGGGGAACTTCAGTGCTGCAGAATTTTTTTAATTAAATTCATTTTAGAATCAGGCGTAACAAAATGTGGAAAAAGTTGAGGGGTCTGATTACTTTACAAATGCACTGCATGTTTAGAAGGGAGAACGAGGGAAGTAACAGAGGAAGAGAAAACGAAATGGAGAGAAAGAATCCTTCTCAAGACAAGCTGTAGTTATTATAGAGCTCTACATGACATGAAGACAATAATATGAGAAGAGAGTGTTGACAGACACACACACACACACACACACACACACACACACACACACACACACACACACACACACACACACACACACACACACACACACACACACACACACACACACACACACACACACACACACAGACAGACAGACAGACAGACAGACAGACAGACAGACAGACAGACAGACAGACAGACAGACAGACAGACAGACAGACAGACAGACACTTACGCACACTAGAGAAAAAGGTGGTATCCAAAACCTTAACGGGTTCTTCAGCTGCCCCCATTGGAGAACACATTGAAGAACCCTTTTTGGTTGCAGGTTGAACACTTTTGGTTCCATGTAGAACTCTTGGAACCCATGGAACCAAAAGGGTTCTACCTGGAACCCAAAAGTGTTCTCCTATGGGGACAGCCGAAGAACCCTTTTTTCTAAGAGTGCACACATAGACAAAGGCACACAGACCCACAGACACACACACTGTAACATTAAGCAGTATGTAGGGCGCAGGCAGATAGGTAGTTAAAAATAGGGCTGTCTGCTTTCCTTCACATAATGATACACTTTCACCTTCCACAGAGGAGCTAGCACAAACAAGGCCTGACAAGTGAATGCAAGAGTGACATCCTCCTTCTGGAGTCACAGGCTAAATTAAGCGATGCCAGAGTGAGTGGGCTCTGGATTGCTCTGCCCTAGGGGAAACCAGTGGAACAAGGTATCGTCATGGCAACAGGGCAGATGATCCATATTTGTAAAATAGCAGGTGGGTCAAGGAGACTGGGAATAGGGAATACGATCACAGCTGCCCAGTTTCACACAGCCTATGTATGCTGCTGTTTTTCAGCAGGTACTTTTTCAGAAGGACTAGATACTGTAAACACCACGCCTTAAACATCCGAGCTGACCGGAAGCCAACACTTCTATTCACAGAAATAAAGCTTGATCTGTTTGCCCTTTAATGAGCAGTCCTCTTCTTCACACCAATACAGGAAAGCAATGGGGTGTGCAGACACCAGGCACTACGACACAACACTCTGTCACAACCAGTAACACACAATGTAACAACCTCACAGCCTTGAAAAATGCTTAATGTATGTTAGTGTAGAGGGCATGGACTGAAGTCTTACATACTCACACACACACAAACTTGTTTTTGCGTGGATTCCACAACGTGGTAAGCTTTTAACAGCTAGGACCGCAATTTCTTGTCCCGGAATCCCGCTTAACAGACAGGCTGAAGCCTGCTTGACAGAGACGCTAAGCTGCTAGCCATCAAGCTAAGGAAGTATGTACCAAATGAGTGGAGCCCTCTTTGTCTGGAGAAATAAATGAACGGTTCCAGCGCTGTAGGAGCTGTATCTACCACACTTTGTTTCGGGACAAACCGGATCATCAGAGTTCCAATGCGGCAATTGTTTGCTTGCCGAGGATTATAGGCTTTGAGGTGGCTTCCTTGATCACGCAGGTCGTTAGCCTACGTAAGAAACTGGGGAAAATGCAGAGTGGAATGTTTACATTTTCTACGCCTGTGGCTGAACGGCAGTCATGCTTGTTGGATGCATCTCCGCCTTGTCGTTTGTCGTTATCCGACTGGCCGGTGTTGCCCGGAGCTCCCACATCTGGTAGCGGCGTCGAAGAAGCACAGCAAGAGGAGCAAGGCAATCAACGATGGTCGCATATCACAAGCCATGGAAGCCGAAGACAGCGGCCTCCCGGAAAGTAGTCTATAGTCTACACTCCCAACGAGAGGCCCAGAGAGGATAGAAACAACTAATAGATTTGCCATCCTTGTGCCTGATCTTCCTGCACCTTCATCCCTGGGGGTGCCTGTGTCTGCGGCCGCAGTGCCTACTACTACGATTCCAAAGTCGACGTCGGCAACCTTCCTTCGCTGCTCTGGATCGAGCGGTGCTTCTCCATTGGAGGCCTGCACCAGGTGCCGGGAGCAACGGGCTTAAGTTATCCTGCCTCTCGCCCGTCCATAAAGGGTTCTCCGAATCGTGTGAAGCGTGGGAGTGGGCGGACTTCCTCGTCCTTCTCGCCAGCCGTGATTTTCGGCAGCTATATGGTAAGAAATGTGACTGTTCCTGTTCCTATCCCGGAGCTCGAGTAAATTACATTAATTAGCTGCTCCCAAATGTACAACGTCAGGATAGACATCGATTCTACTGTAGTCCATATGGGTTTTAATGACATTATGAAGGGCAGCTCTGAACAGTTGAAGCTGGATTTTAAAGAGCTAATTGACTCTCTGCTAGATACTAATAAAAGACCCATCATATCTGGCCCAAAATATCTGCTCAAAATAGCCCATGTTAACATACAGTGGGGAGAACAAGTATTTGATACACTGCCGATTTTGCAGGTTTTCCTACTTACAAAGCATGTAGAGGTCTGTAATTTTTTATCATAGGTACACTTCAACTGTGAGAGACGGAATCTAAAACAAAAATCCAGAAAATCACATTGTATGATTTTTAAGTAATTAATTTGCATTTTATTGCATGACATAAGTATTTGATACATCAGAAAAGCAGAACTTAATATTTGGTACAGAAACCTTTGTTTGCAATTACAGAGATCATACGTTTCCTGTAGTTCTTGACCAGGTTTGCACACACTGCAGCAGGGATTCTGGCCCACTCCTCCATACAGACCTTCTTCAGATACTTCAGGTTTCGGGGCTGTCGCTGGGCAATACAGACTTTCAGCGCCCTCCAAAGATGTTCTATTGGGTTCAGGTCTGGAGACTGGCTAGGCCACTCCAGGACCTTGAGATGATTCTTACAGAGCCACTCCTTAGTTGCCCTGGCTGTGTGTTTCGGGTCGTTGTCATGCTGGAAGACCCAGCCACGACCCATCTTCAATGCTCTTACTGAGGGAAGGAGGTTGTTGGCCAAGATCTCACGATACATGGCCCCATCCATCCTCCCCTCAATACGGTGCAGTCGTCCTGTCCCCTTTGCAGAAAAGCATCCCCAAAGAATGATGTTTCCACCTCCATGCTTCACGGTTGGGATGGTGTTCTTGGGGTTGTACTCATCCTTCTTCTTCCTCCAAACACGGCGAGTGGAGTTTAGACCAAAAAGCTCTATTTTTGTCTGATCAGACCACATGACCTTTTCCCATTCCTCCTCTGGATCATCCAGATGGTCATTGGCAAACTTCAGACGGGCCTGGACATGCGCTGGCTTGAGCAGGGGGACGTTGCGTGCGCTGCAGGATTTTAATCCATGATTAACCGAGGGTGATTGACCGTCATCTTGAACTTCTTCCATTTTCTAATAATTGCGCCAACAGTTGTTGCCTTCTCACCAAGCTGCTTGCCTATTGTCCTGTAGCCCATCCCAGCCTTATGCAGGTCTACAATTTTATCCCTGATGTCCTTACACAGCTGTCTGGTCTTGGCCATTGTGGAGAGGTTGGAGTCTGTTTGATTGAGTGTGTGGACAGGTGTCTTTTATACAGGTAACTAGTTCAAACAGGTGCAGTTAATACAGGTAATGAGTGGAGAACAGGAGGGCTTCTTAAAGAAAAACTAACAGGTCTGTGAGAGCCGGAATTCTTACTGGTTGGTAGGTGTTCAAATACTTACGTCATGCAATAAAATGCAAATTAATTACTTAAAAATCATACAATGTGATTTTCTGGATTTTTGTTTTAGATTCTGTCTCTCACAGTTGAAGTGTACCTATGATAATTACAGACCTCTACATGCTTTGTAAGTAGGAAAACCTGCAAAATCGGCAGTGTGTCAAATACTTGTTCTCCCCACTGTATGTAGCTTAAGAATGTGTAGCTTTGAGGGGTGGCAGGTAGCCTAGTGGATAGCGCGTTGGGCCAGTAACCGAAAGGTTGCTAGATCGAATCTCTGAGCTGACAAGGTAAAAATCTGTCGTTCTGCCCCTGAACAAGGCAGTTAACCCACTGTTCCTAGGCTGTCATTGTAAATAAGAATTTGTTCTTAATTGACTTGCCTAGTTAATTAAAGAAACAAGGTTCCTGAAATCAATAATTAGCTAGTACTCACTTACATAATACCTTTGATGATACAGTGGTAGCAATACAAGGTTATAATATTTACAGAAAAGATAGAAATGCCAATGGTGGAGGTGTTGCTATTTATATTCAGAACCACATTCCTGTAAAGCTTCGAGAGGATCTCATGTTAAATACTGTTGAAGTAATATGGCTACAGGTTCATCTGCCTCACCTAAAGCCCATTCTGGTGGGAAGCTGCTATAGAGTGCTAACAGTGCTAACAGTCAGTATCTGGATAACATGTGTGAAATTATTGCTAATGTATGTGTATGTGATATCAACAGAGATGTATATTTTCTGGGTGATTTAAATATTGACAGGTGCCCACTCAAGAAAAAGCTTCAAACTGTAACCAGTGCCTGCAAACTGGTTCAGCTTATCAGTCAACCTACTGTACCTGTCACACCCTGGCCATAGAGAGGTTTTTATTCTCTATTTTGGTTAGGCCAGGGTGTGACTAGGGTGGGAATTCTAGTTTCTTTATTTCTATGTTTCCTATTTCTTTGTTTTTGGCCGAGTGTGGTTCCCAATCAGAGGCAGCTGTCTATCGTTGTCTCTGATTGGGAATCATACTTAGGCAGTCCTTTTTCCCTATTTCATTTGTGGGTTCTTATTTTTGAATTGGTTGGTATTTTGCCCTGCAGAACGTCACGTTCGTATTTTGTTTTGTTGTTGTCGGTGTTCATTAAATAAATAAATAGAATGAACACGTACCACGCTGCGCTTTGGTCCACCATTCCTTACGACGACGAGCGTTACAGTACCAGGGTAGTTACAAACAGCACAGGAATGAAATCATCAACATTCAATGGCGCCGAAGGAGATGGCTGGCGTTTTACGATCCCATAACCAATTGTATGTTTTTTCACGTTATTTGTAACTTATTTTGTACATAATGTTTCTGCCACTGTGTCTTATGACCGAAAAAAGCTTCTTGATATCAGGGCAGCGATTACTCACCCCGTACTAGAGGAATTCTTCTTCTTCAACGAGTAGGATGGGAAGGATTTACTCCAGACACCTTACAAGGCCCTCATCCCCGTCATTCACAGGAGGAAAAGACGGAGGTATTGTGGACGACGGTCCGGGTGGCTTGTAAGGATCCGTCGCTGAGAGGGTAATCTACATTTACCATTGGTCCTATTAGCCAACTTACAATCAATCGATTATAAAATAGACGAACTACGAGCACATAAATCCTACCAACGGGACATTAAAAACTGTAATATATTATGTTTTACCGAGTCATGGCTGAATGAAGACATGATTAACATACAGCTGGCAGGTATTAAGCTTTTTCGGCAGGATAGAACAGCGGCCTCTCGTAAGACAAGGGGAGGCGGCCAATGCATATTTGTAAACAACAGCTGGTGCACGAAATCTCAAGGTTTTGCTCGCCTGAGATAGAGTATCTCATGATAAGCTGTAGACCACACTATTTACCAAGAGAGTTTACCTTTATATTTTTCGTAGCTGTATATATACCACCGCAGACCGATGCTGGCACTTAGACCACACTCAATGAGCTGTATACGGACATAAGCAAACAGGAAAACGCTCATCCAGAGGCAGCGCTCCTAGTGGCCGGGGACTTTAATGCAGGGAAACTCAAATCAGTTTTACCTAATCAGCAAATTATTATCTTCTATCAACATTTTAAATGTGCAACCAGAGGGGGAAAAAACTCTAGACCACCTTTACTCCACACACAGAGACACGTACAAAGCTCTCCCTCGCCCTCCATTTGGCAAATCTGACCATAATTGTATCCTCCTGATTCCTGCTTACAAGCAAAAACTAAAGCAGGCTACAGGACTGTTTTGCTAGCACAGACTGGAATATGATGCAGGATTCTTCTGATGATATTGAGGAGTACACCACATCAGTCACTGGCTTCATCAATAAGTGCATCGATGATGTCGTCCCCACAGTGACTGTAAGTACATACCCCAACCAGAAGCCATGGATTACAGGCAACATCCGCACTGAGCTAAAGGGTAAAGCTGTGGCTTTCGAGGAGCGGGACTCTAACCCAGAAGCCTATAAGAAATCCTGCTATGCCCTCCGACAAACCATCAAACAGGTAAAGTGTCAACACAGGACTAAGATTGAATCGTACTACACCGGCTCCAATGCTCGTCGGATGTTGCAGGGCTTGCAAACTATTACAGACTACAAAGGGAAACTCAGCCACGAGCTGCCCAGTGACACAAACCTACCAGACAAGCTAAACTACTTCTATGCTCGCTTCGAGGCAAGTAACTCTCAAACATGCATGAGAGCACCAGCCGTTCCGGATGACTGTGTGATCACGCTCTCCGTAGCCGATGTGAGTAAGACCTTTAAACAGGTCAACATTCATAAGGTCGCAAGGCCAGATGGATTACTAGGATGTGTACTCTGAGCATGCTCTGACCATCTGGCAAGTGTCTTCACTGACATTTTCAACCTGTCCCTGACTGAGTCTGTAATACCAACATGTTTCAAGCAGACCACCATAGTCCCTGTGCCCAAGAACACTAAGATAACCTGCCTAAATTACTACCGACCCATAGCACTCATGTCTGTAGCCATGAAGTGCTCTGAAAGGCTGGTCATGGCTCACATCAACACCATTATCCCAGAAATTTGCATACCGCCCCAACAGATCCAATTTGCATACCGCCCCAACAGATCCACAAATGATGCAATCTCTAATGCAATCAACACTGCCCTTACCCACCTGGACAATAGGAACACCTATGTTCATTGACTACAGCTCAGCGTTCAACACCATAGTGCCCTTAAAGCTCATCACTAAGCTAAGGACCCTGGGACTAGACACCTCCCTCTGCAACTGGATCCTGGACTTCCTGACGGGCCACCCCCAGGTGGTGAGGGTAGGGGACAACACATCTGCCACGCTGATCCTCAACACGGGGGCCCCCCAGGGGTGCGTGCTCAGTCCCCTCCTGTACTCACTGATCACTCATGATTGCATGGCCAGGCACGACTCCAACACCATCATCAACTTTGCCGATGACACAACAGTGGTAGGCCTGATCACCGGCAACGATGAGACAGCCTATAGGGAGGAGGTCAGAGACCTGGTTGTGTGGTGTCAGGGCAACAACCTCTACCTCAAAGTGATCAAGACAAAGGAGATGATTGTGGACTACAGGAAAAGGAGGACCGAGTACGCCCCCATTCTCATCGACGGGGCTGTAGTGGAACAGGTTGAGAGCTTCAAGTTCCTTGTTGTCCACATCACAAACAAACTATCATGGTCCAAACACATTAAGACAGCCGTGAAGAGGGCACGACAAAGCCTATTGCTTTTCAGGAGACTGAAAAGATTTGGCATGGGTCCTCAGATCCTAAAAAGGTTCTACAGTTGCACCATCGAGAGCATCCGGACTAGTTGCATCACTGCCTGGTATGGCAACTGCTCAGCCTCCGACCACAAGGCACTACAGAGAGTAGTGCGTACGGCCCAGTACATGGCGGGCCGGGCGCAGTGCGCGCTAACCAAGGGGGCCAGGTGCACGGTGTTTCCTTCGACACATTGGTGCGGCTGGCTTCCGGGTTGGAGGCGCGCTGTGTTAAGAAGCAGTGCGGCTTGGTTGGGTTGTGCTTCGGAGGACGCATGGCTTTCGACCTTCGTCTCTTCCGAGCCCGTACGGGAGTTGTAGCGATGAGACAAGATAGTAATTACTAGCGATTGGATACCACGAAAATTGGGGAGAAAAGGGGATCAAATTTAAAAAATAATAATAATATATTTTTTTAAAGGACTAACATGTCAACTACAGGACTAAGCCAACCTCAGCGTGAGCTTTGGTTGCGAATGTTATGAACTTTGAACTCTTATTCACTACAGAAGTGATAACTCCTAGCCGTTGAGTTAGCAGCGGCCGCTGTAAACGTGGGCTAGGAAAGGACGGACGACGAATCCAGTCTAACACACAACGACGATACTGCAACGTATCCAGTTTACCACCAGAGACATTCTTCCGAGGACGTTGGTGTCGTCTGCGTAGAGGTGGATCAGAGAATCACCAGCAGCAAGAGCGACATCATTGATATATACAGAGAAAAGAGTTGGCCCGAGAATTGAACCCTGTGGCACCCCCATAGAGACTGCCAGAGGTCCGGACAACAGGCCCTCCGATTTGACACACTGAACTCTATCTGAGAAGTAGTTAGTGAACCAGGAAAGGGCAGTCATTAGAGAAACTAAGGCTGTTGAGTCTGCCGATAAGAATACGGTGATTGACAGAGTCGAAAGCCTTGGCCAGGTCGATGAAGACAGCTGCACAGTACTGTCTTTTATCGATGGCGGTTATGATATCGTTTAAGACCTTGAGCGTGGATGAGGTGCACCCGTGACCAGCTCGGAAGTATGCCCCCAATGTATAATACATCCAGTGTGATTGTGAACAGATTATTGTCTTTTGTTGATTTTATATAACAACATTCCAACCTCGTTTAGCATGATCTATTCAATTATGTCATAATTCTACTATTTGTATTCATTTGCATCACTGTCGATGACATACTTTTATTTGAAGGCTAACCGCAAAGTCCAGTATTGCGGCTAATCCTTATTGTGGCTAGCTTCACATAGATGGGACCGACCACCATTAATCAAATGTCTTATAAATTAGGGTTATTTTAGATGATGACAGCTAGCTAATTATAGCTACTGAAAAAGATGATGTTGTTTTGCTATGTTTTTGGGGAAGAATATTGTTTGCATCCATGAGCTAGCTAGCTTTATTTTATGACCAGCACTGTAGGTGTGCGAGACAACTTTACCAGCATCATACAGTAGCATACGTATCGATGAATCGTTGTGACATATGAAATACGAGTGATAGTGTAATCAATGTGTAATAACTACGTACAAAATGTATGAACGCGTTCAATTATTGCAGTCATATTCAGGTCCTGATTGGTCAACAAGCTTATCTGACACGTCAAATAGTGTTATTTGACGTGTATCTTTTTTGACACGCAAAGACCCAAACGGCGTTCCGTAGAAATCCTGGTTGAGAATGAAACAACTGAACAAATGAACAACGAAACAGCACAGCAAGTAAGTGAAAGAAATAGGTTTTGATGATGTTTTACTGGTAATGGGGACATACGTAAATGCCAACAAAATAACGTTTTGGTCAGTGTGGTGTGTGTGTGTGTGTAACCTTAATTTAACTAGGCAAGTCAGTTAAGAACAAATTCTTATTTACAATGACGGCCTACCCGGGCCAAACCCGGACGACGCTGGGCCAATTGTGCGCCGCCCTATGGGACTCCCAGTCACGGCCAGATGTGATACAGCCTGGATTTGAACCAAGGACTGAAGTGACGCCTCTTGCACTGAGATGCAGTGCCTTAGACCGCTGCGTCCACGTGTGTGTGTTAACTATTTAACTGTTTAACTGTACTAAAAATGTTAAATATCTGTTATCGGTATCGTTTTTTTTTGTCAAGGAAAATATTGGATATCGGTATTGGCCAAAAATGGCATATCGGTGCTTCACTAGTTGAGAGGGATGAGACAAAAAGGAATGGCAAATAAGTCTGGCTGCACAACCGACTGGCAAGCGTATTGCAAATTGAGAAATCATGTAACTAAACTGAATAAAAAGAAGAAGAAATTACACTATGAAACAAAGATAAATGACATAAAGAATGATAGTAAAAATCTTTGGACCACCTTAAATAAAATTTAGGGGAAAAAATGCTAACTCAGCTCCATCATTCATTGAATCAGACGGCTCATTCATCAGAAAACCATTGTATTGCCAACTACTTTAATGATTTTTTCATAGGCAAGTTTAGCCAATCTTGGCATGGCATGCCAGCAACAAACACTGACACTACACATCCAAGTACATCTGACACTCACTTTACGGAATTCTAAATTACAATGCTTGTCTTTCATAATTCAATTATGAAAGACAAACATTGTAATTTTGAAAAATTATTGGTCAGATATACTTGGATGTGTAGTGTCAGAGTTTGTTGCTAGCATGCCATGCCTAGGTTTGCTAATCAAAAAATGTAAAGAATTTTATTTAGGACAAATCATTCACTAAACCCTAAATCTCAACTTAATCTTGTAATAAATAATGTGGAAATCGATCAAGTTGAGGAGACTAAACTGCTTGGAGTAAACCTGGATTGTAAACTGTCGTGGTCAAAACATATTGATACAACAGTAGCTAGGATGGGGAGAAGTCTGTGCATAATAAAGCGCTGCTCTACCTTCTTAACAGCACTATCAACAAGGCAGGTCCTACAGGCCCTAGTTTCTACCTTCTTAACAGCACTATCAACAAGGCAGGTCCTACAGGCCCTAGTCTCTACCTTCTTAACAGCACTATCAACAAGGCAGGTCCTACAGGCCCTAGTTTCTACCTTCTTAACAGCACTATCAACAAGGCAGGTCCTACAGGCCCTAGTTTTGGACTACTGTTCAGTCATGTGGTCAGGTGCCACAAAAAAGGAAAATTTCAATTGGCTCAGAACAGGGCAGCCCGGCTGGCCCTTGGATGTACACAGAGAGCTAATATTAATAATATGCATGTCAATCTCTCCTGGCTGAAAGTGTAGGAGAGATTGACTTCATCACTACTTGACTTCATGAACTACTGGCGCACAGCTCGGACACCCATGCATACCCCACAAGACATGCCACAAGAGGTCACAGTCCCCAAGTCCAGAACAGACTAGGGGAGGCGCACATTACTACACAGAGCCATGACTACATGGAACTCTATACCACATCAAGTAACTGATGCAAGCAGTAAAATTTGATTACAAAAACAGATAAAAATACACCTTATGGAACAGCAGGGACTGTGAAGCAACACAAACATAGGCACAGCCACATGCATACAATACACACATGATAACATACACACTATACACACACATACACATGGATTTTGTACTGTAGATATGTGGTAGTGGTGGAGTAGGGGCCTGAGGGCAGACAGTGTGTTGTGAAATCTGTGAATGTGTTGTAATGTTTTTAAAATGGTATAAACTGCCAGGTAGAGTAGCTGCAGCAGCTAATGGGGATCCATAATAAATACAAATACATACACACACACTGCAAGGCTCCATCTCAGGGGGATAGAGTGTAAAAATAGAGCTGAGTCAGTGTACTGTTCGTGTGGTGTGGAGGTCAGGCGTAGGAGGGGATACACATCCACTGTGGCAATCTCCTCCTCTTCAACAGTGACTAAAGGCCATCACAGCAGCCTAACACACTCACCCCTACCATACCTGTTGTAATATCAGAGCACTGAGACCGTTCAGTGAGGCCCCTGTTGCTTCCACTAGCTGATGATGTTAAGAGGAAAACAGTGTGTGGTTGAAAACAGAGATAAATCATCATCATGCATGTTGCTCACTAACCATGTGACTGGATGGATATCACTGGGACTGGATACTAGCCCTTTATCTTAAAGCCTGCTCCTCCAACAGCTGACTCATGTACTGTAGGCTACACCAGCCAGACACCCAATTCTGCATATGGTGCACTACTTTTGACCAGAGTCACATACTGCATGACTAAGGATATATGTCAAATGACCCTGTTAGTGTGCTACTTTTAGAAGTTTAAAAGTATTCTGGGGAATAAGGAGTCATCTGTGACAGAGTCTGTGTTTATGAGGACTTTGATAAGGGTTATGGTGACTTTTATATTGGGTAAGAGGACTTTTTTTATGGGGTATGAGGACTTTTATAAGGAATATGAGGACTTTGATATGGGTTATGGTGACTTTTATATTGGGTAAGAGGACTTTTTTTATGGGGTATGAGGACTTCTATAAGGAATATGAGGACTTTGATATGGGTTATGAGGTATTGCTATGGGTTATATTATGAGATATTGATATGGGTTATTAGGTATTGATATGGGTTATGATAACTTTTATATGGGTTATGATGACTTCTATATGGGTTATGAGCAATGCTCCCTGGAATTGTTTTCGTCACTGAGCAGATTTCAGGTCTGCTGAGTGCAAACTTGAACGTTGTGAAAATTCTGGGCAACTTCCGACACGCATTTACTGTGAAGACTGGGGCTGTACCCGCTTTAAGTTACAGTTTTAACAGTGGTCAAGTAGACTACTGTGGCTATTTGATCATAATGCAGGCCTACCAGAGTGGCCTACCATCAAAAACTATAGAGAAAATGCATCCCATAACATTTTAAGTTGGAAATAGCTGTTCTATCATTCAGCCTACAGTAGCAGCCAATGTGTGGTGTTCAATGTAGGCCAACATTCCATGACTTCTGAAAAACAACAAGCAGGTCTTGATATTAACCTGTTTATCCACTCAGGAGTTGACTGAAATGTTGTTGTGTTGTTTGATGCAAGAAACCATTTTAGAAAATAAAATGCATCATTATTCATATACCATTATTACAGAGAATCAGATAAATTATGCTACCCTCTGCCTATTGGCTACTTAGCTTATTCAAGCATCAAGCCTATCTCAAAATACAACACTGTCCCTTTAAGACAAGCTCGCAGCTAAGAGGGAACATTGGTTATGAGGATCTTTAAATGGTTATGATAACATTTATATAAGTTATGAAGACTTGTATATGGGTTATGAGGACTTTTATATGGGCTATGAAGACTTTTATATGGCTTATGAGGACTTTTATATATGTTATGAGGATGTTTTTATGGGTTCTCACAGTAAAGTGTGTTCCTGTGTGGATGTGGTAGATTACAGTAGTGTAGCCTTGGGATGTACTGTAGCAGTGACAGACTCCTCTCTCCTGCCTCCACTCGGTAATTAGGACAGAACCTGGATGGATGGACAGGAAGACAGGCAGGGGGTTTTACAAACCTCACCAACCAACTGTTCTAGAAACTACTGGTGCCTGCCAAGCACCCTGCCTGCCTTCAATGGAGCCTTTCACTGTTTCACTGTGAAAATGTTACAACTCCAATGTCGAACTACCAGCCCCAAACAGAGACACAGCATCTCGTTGGAAAGAACACACACACACACACACACACACACACACACACACACACACACACACACACACACACACACACACACACACACACACACACACACACACACACACACACACACACACACACACACACACACACACACACACACTTAGTTCAGAGAAGTTCACTACTACTCTTCCACAGTTAAGCTCGGTCCTCAAAGCCACCAAACACTAAACTGAGAGTGAGACCACAATATCCCCGTGACACTTAACTTATGTTAACATTGTTAACATTACACTCCCACTTTAACATTTTACAGCTCTTGCTAAAGGTCCCACCGCTACTACACAATAATATTTTACTGAGACCAAAAACATAGCCCTACAAAGCCACTGAATTTCACAAAGAGCCCGAAAAAACACACACCCCACACTTAGAAAATGTCACAGACAACTTAAAGACATCTCTCACTGCCACAAAATAACATCTCACTGAGACCCCAAATTCTCAGTGTGTGTGTGTGTGTGTGTGTGTGTGTGTGTGTGTGTGTGTGTGTGTGTGTGTGTGTGTGTGTGCGTGTGTGTGTGTGTGTGTGTGTGTGTGTGTGTGTGTGTGTGTGTGTGTGTGTTGACACCGCACCTACACAAATGAGTGAGCCTGCTAGGTATAGGGGTATTCTGTTCTCTGATTACAGTATTTAAAAAAAATAATGTATATTTTACCTTTATTTAACTAGGCAAGTCAGTTAAGAACAAATTCTTATTTACAATGACGGCCTAGGAACAGTGGGTTAACTGCCTTGTTCAGGGGCAGAACGACAGATTTTTACCTTGTCAGCTTGGGGAGTTGATATAGCAACCTTACTGGGCCAACGCTCTAACCACTAGGCTACCTGCCTGTATACATGTACAAGGAAGCAGTGAGAAATACAGAGAGAGAGAGAGAGAGAGAGAGAGAGAGAGAGAGAGAGAGAGAGAGAGAGAGAGAGAGAGAGAGAGAGAGAGAGAGAGAGAGAGAGAGAGAGAGAGAGAGAGAGAGAGAGAGAGAGAGAGAGAGAGAGAGAGAGAGAGAGAGAGAGAGAGAGAGAGAGAGAGAGAGAGAGAGAGAGAGAGAGAGAGAGAGAGAGAGAGAGAGAGAGAGAGAGAGAGAGAGAGAGAGAGAGAGAGAGAGAGAGAGAGAGAGAGAGAGATGCTTAGTGTGTGCTGCTATCACTGACAGGGAGGGATGAGACCAGCTTCCCCCTCATCCTCACCCTTAACCTCTCTCCAGCATGGCTTCATACCCCTCCACCCTCTCTTTTCCTTCACACGTGTGGTGGGTTCCTCCACAGGACCAGACGGGTGTCTTCCTGTAGAGGGGAGTGTCACCCTGTTTGTTGACAGTCAGAGTGGTCCTGTGGGGGAAGATATATACTGTACTGCCTTGGTCTGGGGTTAGGATGAGGCCCAGGACAGCACAACTAGGTCTGTCCAGACCACACCAGGTGGGTTTGGTGGAGAAGAGAGAATTAGAGGAAAGAGAAGAGGAGAGGTGGAAGGGGTGAGGGTGTGGGAGAGGTGTGTTGAAGACATGACACTGATCTCTGATCTCCTGTGTTAATGAACCCTGGACTCGACAGACAGACAGACAGACAGACAGACAGACAGACAGACAGACAGACAGACAGACAGACAGACAGACAGACAGACAGACAGACAGACAGACAGACAGACAGACAGACAGACAGACAGACAGACAGACAGACAGACAGACAGACAGACAGACAGACAGACAGAAAGGTCACTGCACGCAGTGCACATTAACTGGCCTTTTTTATTTTCATTTGACGTCATTACCAGTTTCAAAATGTCACTCAGCCTTTTGGGCCTCTAAATTGCAGCGTCAGCATGACTCCTCTCGCCAACTACCGCTCCTGTTTCCAAAACTCTGCGGTGAATAACGTGTGACTCGGAGAGGAAGTTTCAACATTTTAGGTGACTCATGTACTTGAAATGATAACAAAAACATAATGGTCTTGTGATATCCCTGAAGTACTGTCCTTTTCTCCCCTAACACCTCAAACAATAGTCTACACGTTACAGTAGAACCTCCCAATAAAAACACACACACACACACACACACACACACACACACACACACACACACACACACACACACACACACACACACACACACACACACACACACACACACACACACACACACACACAACGTGGCCTTGGTTATAGAACACAGGTGTAGAGTAGACAGGGTAATAAAGGACCCTATTTCCTCTCTAATGACTCCAGTGTATAGCAGAGCACCACTCTGAGGCATGTTAGCAAGCCCACAGGAAACTGGGACTGGGGCTGCCAGGGCCAGTTTCCTGTTCACTCAGTCAAATCATGGAAACTGGCCTGGCCAGTGGGCTCTTAATGAGAGGTCTGTCACACTAGGCTACAGATATCAAAGATAATTTAGTATGATGGCATGTTCATTTAGCAGAAGATGTTATCCACAGCAACTTACAGTTAGTGAACACATGTACAGTATTTGCAATATTCATGAATCTATTGAAAGACAGAAATCACTACATTAGTGGAGTAAATATATTGCAGCAAAGCAGCTGGGGTTGTTGAACTAACCGCCAGGTCAGTTGACTGTAATGACAGCCATATCCTATTCCATATGTCCGTTGGCAAAATCAGCCCCCACTTTAGATTTCTAAAGAGGGAACCACAGTGGATCATGGTGACATTGTCATTGATGATCTCCTGGGCTGTGTTTCACTTTCAAAGACCTGTGGCTACCGCACACCTGACCACCTGTCACCTGTCTGCCACCTGCAACTGCCACAGCCTGTGGGGGGCAGTTATAGTAGAGGGGCAGGGGGGCTTTGATTCCCATACGGACCACATATTGTACAATCAGTGTGCATATCAAATGTCTGCTAAGCTAAATGACCATATTAGTGGGATAGAGGAATCCTACATTCTTTAGAAAAACGGGTTCCAAAAGGGTTCTTTGTCTGTCCCCAAAAGAGAACCCTTTTTGGTTCCAGGAAGAACCCTTTTGGGTTCCACATAGAGAAAGGGTTCCACATGTAGAAATGGTTCTACATGGAACCCAAAAGGGTTCTACCTTCAAAGGGTTGTCCTATGGGGACAGCTGAAGAACCCTTTTAGGTTCTAGATAGCACATTTTTTACTAAGAGTGTATTGGTCAGAGCTTGGAGTGTGGAGGATGTACGTATGTAGAGCTTTAGTCTGAGTGGAGAGAATTCCTGAAAATGAACTCATGTAGGCAACCAAAATTGTTTTTCAGAAAACTGCATCACGAAACAAACGTGGTGCCCATAACAACATTTAATGATCCTATGCTGTGGTAAAAACATAACCACATCCCTATTTCTATTCTTGCAACAGTAGCAACCACTAGCATATCTAATAACAGAGCACAGCAGCAGCATCATACGCACCAACTACAATTTGTGGTCAATGAGAGAAATAAAATGAGCTTTCTTTGTGATGTATTTATGTGGATCTATAAAGCAGCATATTACAGCTGAAGGTATTCCTGTCACAGACACATATGTGAGTATAAGCACTGAGTTTCCAGCTTTAAAGCAACGTTTACAAATTCCTCCTGTTAGTGAAGAGGGCCTGGACTGAAGTCTTACATCCTCACAGACACACGCCCACCCGCACAGGCACACACACACTTACACACACACTGTGGCCTACGGCGCAGAGAGGGGATCTTTGGGTTCGTTAAATATCCCGTTACTCGCCCCTGGAACTCCTTCTTCTTCCCCACACTGGTAGGAGACTAGAGTAGGGCACTACAAAGGCACAGCTCCAGCATGAGCAGTGATACCTCGCGGCTCCTGCTTCCTTTCGAAGTAAAGAAGCTCTTTAAAACAGGAGACAGAATGAGAGGGAAATGGTCTCCCCTCCTAGAGGAGGTGCGAGGTAAGTAAAATCTTGGTCGACCTAGATTGGTCTGTTCTTTCGACCAATCGATCAGTCAAAATGTTAATAAAATCAACTATATGTAGGCTACTGAGCTTGTCTGATGCTTTAAGCACATTGTGATTAAACAACTAAGACACACAAATGACTCAAGAGGGAGCCAGAGATCAAGATAGCCTAACCAGAAGAAAATACCTGTACCTGACCCTTTTCTTCTTCGCAGATTCTCCTGCTGTTACGCTGCTCCTAATAGGCTACACCAGGGGTTGGCAAACGTTTCCATTTGAAGTGCCAATTTATCTTACCATTTCTACCCATCTGCATGCCAGTTATGATTGTTATTTGCAAATTTTCGTGGAACAGTTTCATTTCTCAAAATCATTATCATGTGGTTAATCAAAATGATCAAACTAACTTCTATTGCCATTGCCAACTATGTAAAAATAGCCTACATAAAGCCAACAAATAAAAACATTGCAGCCTGCAGGTAGAAAATATCCTGATACAAATAAATATCCTATAAATCACATTGGCTACACATGGCCTGTCTGGAAGGAACTTGAAACATTGTATCAACTATTAACTGGGGTCAGGCCTGAAGCTCACACTAGCAAACTAGGTCTACATTTTATAGGTCTACATTTGTGTGCAGGCTAGGTAGCCTAGGCATACTTCTATGCATTATCAGGTGCGCGTCCTTACTCAACATTGACAGGAGCGCTACAAACAACAAATAATAAATTAACAGCTCCTACATGGAATTAAATAAACCAAAACTTGTTCCTCACAAGTGTAGCCTAAGTTGTGCATTCCGCCAACAATGTGTCCGACAACGAGAAGTGTAAAAGACTGTAATAATAATATATTGAATGCATTAACAGAAATGACCGTAAACCAAACCAATATTGTAGATGATAAATGATGGTAAATAAGGGTAAATGTACTACTGGTGATACTGGTGGGCCATCCCTGCGGCCTCCACAATGGATTAATCCACTGAGACGTGTGTGAATCAGACAGGTGTCTCATGTGCCATAAAAAATAAATATATATTTTAGACTGCTCAACTAAAAAATATTGATCGACCAAGCCTATGGACCAAACAATCGACCAGTGGACTAAATGGGGACAGCCCTAAAGGTAGGAGATGTTAAAGATCCTCCTGGTTGCGAGAACTACATTGACTTGGCTCTCAAACAGACACACATGTACACTGCTCTGCTCTTTTATTTAGATGAAGGCAGTGTGTGGTGTGTGTGTGCGAGTTTGTCTGTCTGTGTGTGTGTGTGTGTGTGTGTGTGTGTGTGTGTGTGTGTGTGTGTGTGTGTGTGTGTGTGTGTGTGTGTGTGTGTGTGTGTGTGTGTGTGTGTGTGTGTGTGTGTGTGTGTGTGATTGTTCCCCCTCTCTGATGCTAAAGAATATCCTAGACACAACACACATGCTTCACTAGAGAGTGCCCCTAACGCTTACAGACTGGCTAATCAATCCTGCTGGAACACACACACATTCTATAATGAACAAACCCACACATACTATAATGAACAAACCCACACACATACTATATTGAACAAACCCACAGACATACACTACTGATCAAAAGTTTTAGAACACCTACTCATTCAAGGGTTTTTCTTTATTTTGACTATTTTCTACATTGTAGAATAATAGTGAAAACATCAAAACTATGAAATAACACATATGGAATCATATGGAATATATTTCAGATTCTTCAAATAGCCACCCTTTGCCTTGATGACAGCTTTGCAAACTCTTGGCATTCTCTCAACCAGCTTCATGAGGTAGTCACCTAGAAAGCATTTCAATTAACAGGTGTGCCTTCTTAAAAGTTAATATTATGGCAAGTCCATATAACAGCTCAAATAACCAAAGAGAAACGACAGTACATCATTACTTTAAGACATGAAGGTCAGTCTATATGGAACATTTCAATAACTTTGAACGTTTCTTTAAGTGCAGTCGCAAAAACCATCAAGCGCTATGATGAAACTGGCTCTCATGAGGACCGCCTCAGGAATGGAAGACCCAGAGTTACCTCTGCTGCTGAGGATAAGTTCATTAGAGTTACCAGCCTCAGAAATTGCAACCCAAATAAATGCTTCACAAAGTGCAAGTAACAGACACATCTCAACATCAACTGTTCAGAGGAGACAGTGTGAATCAGGCCTTCATGGTCGAATTGCTGAAAAGAAACCACTACTAAAGGACACCAATAATAAGAAGAGACTTGCTTGGCCCAAGAAACACAAGCAATGGACATTAGACCGGTGGAATTTTGTCCAAATTTGAGATTTCTGGTTCCAACCGCCGTGTCTTTGTGAGATGTGGTGTGGGTGAAAGGATGATTTCCGCATCTGTGTTTCCCACTGTAAAGCATGGAGGAGGAGGTGTTATGGTGTGGGGATACTTTGCTGGTGACACTGTCTGGGATTTATTTCGAACTCAAGACACACTTAACCAGCATGGCTACCACCGCATTCTGCAGCAATACGCCATCCCATCTGGTTTGTGCTTAGTGGGACTATCAGTTGTTTTTCAACAGGACAATGACCCAACACACCTCCAGGCTGTGTAAGGGCTATTTTACCAAGAAGGAGAGTAATGGAGTGCCTCATCAGATGACCTGGCCTCCACAATCCCCCGACCTCAAACAAATTCAGATGGTTTGGGATGAGTTGAACCACAGAGTGAAGGAAAAGCAGCCAACAAGTGCTCAGCATATGTGGGAACTCCTTCAAGACCAACAAGTGCTCAGCATATGTGGGAACTCCTTCAAGACTGTTGGAAAAGCATTCCAGGTGAAGCTGGTTGAGAAAAGGCCAAGAGTGTGCAAAGCTGTCATCAAGGCAAAGGGTGGCTATTTGAAGAATCTCAAATACAAAATATATTTTGATTTGTTTAACACTTTTTTGGTTACTACATGATTCCATATGTGTTATTTCATAGTTTTGAAGTCTTCACTATTATTCTACAATGTAGAAAATAGAAAAAATAAAGAAAAACCCTTGAATGAGTAGGTGTTCTAAAACTTTTGACCAGTAGTGTACACACAGATACACATGGACACATACACAAACCAACGAGCCTCCACCAGCACCCTGGACGCAGTGTATCACTGAGAGCGTAGGTTCATCACTAATGCAAGACCACTCACCCATCATTCTGAACTATACAGCATGGTGAAGTGGCACTCCCTTCCCACCAGAAGGCTTAAGCACTGGTACATATTTGTGTACAAAGCAGTGCTTGGACTTCTCCCGACATATCTTTGCTCCCAACTAACAACAACAGCACAATCCTACAGCCTACAATCCTCTCAGTCAGTCCTCTCATTCTCAGTTCCTAGGGAAAGGATTGAAATGGGGAAACAATAATTCTCCTATAATGCTCCTTGGTCCTGGAGCAAACTACAAAATACTTTCAAACTGGAGGAGAGGGTATCTCTATCTGAGTTTAAAGCTCTGATAGAAGAAAATGTCACGGACTATATATATATATATATATATATATATATATTGTATTGTAAACATACTGTCCTTGTGCTTCTTAGAATCCAAAACACCAACGAATCTGAGTGAAAGTTCACCAAGGACTGGGAGAAACCAGGGACTATTGTTACTATGACAACAACACTCTTAAGCTCAGACAGACACTGCGTCACACACTCCTAAAAGTGGCACCTGAAATCGACGTGGGCCAAAAACACCTCTTTGGACATCCATCAATATTTAAACCCTCAGACGCCAAATCCTAAAATAACACGCTGCAGACAGAGAGGAAATGCCAGCGCCAGCCCTCCAGTGGAGGACCCCAGGTGCCCTGTATATAAACCATCCCTGGGAAATTACAGCTGTTATACAGCAGCCTGATCATGCTGAGTGTTCAACTTGGTATTTGGGCGTGTGGTATGGTGTAGCCAGCCAGGCAGCGCCACCGCAGTCTTGTCTCCAAGGTTGTTCCCACCGATCTATTCCTCCCGTCTTTCCGGACGTACCAAGGAGAGGAAATCAGACAACCACTATCTGACAATCAAGGAGAGGTTCATTCAAATCATCATATTCATCATGGTTATAATCTGTAACCGTGGTTATAAATCCATGTTTAGGCCTCCCGGGTGGCGCAGTGGTCTAGGGCACTGCATCGCAGTGCTAGCTGCGCCACCAGAGTCTCTGGGTTCGCGCCCAGGCTCTGTCGCAGCCGGCCGCGACCGGGAAGTCCGTGGGGCGACGCACAATTGGCATAGCGTCGTCCGGGTTAGGGAGGGTTTGGCCGGTAGGGATATCCTTGTCTCATCGCGCTCCAGCGACTCCTGTGGCGGGCCGGGCGCAGTGCGCGCTAACCAAGGTAGCCAGGTGCACGGTGTTTCCTCCGACACATTGGTGCGGCTGGCTTCCGGGTTGGAGGTGTTAAGAAGCAGTGCGGCTTGGTTGGGTTGTGCTTCAGAGGGCGCATGGCTTTCGACCTTCGTCTCTCCCGAGCCCGTACGGGAGTTGTAGCGATGAGACAAGATAGTAATTACTAGCGATTGGATACCACGAAAAAAAAAAAAAAAAAAAATCCATGTTTGAACGATGCTTTGTCATCTGACCCTTTTTGTTGAAGATTTAATTTTGTAGATTTGTAAATCTTCAACAAAAAGGGTCAGATGACAATTAGGGGAAAGAAAAAATAAATCTATTGAAGCTCCCTCTGAGGAGATCTGTGGTGCTCAACAACAACAGTAAAAAGATGAAAATATGGATTTATGAGACAGTGGACATAGAAAAAAACGTGAGTGCAGAGACATTGTTCAGAATGGGATTTTGATGTAAAATGTGTTGGTTTTGAGTGTTTTGGGGTGTTTTCTGACATTCTTAAGACATGTTTTCATAATTCATTGTTGTCAATGGCAAGTAATGACAGAAAAATGTGTCTACCAGTTTTCTCTGTAATTAAACAAACTATCAAAACATTTTTTTGGGGGGGTCAACTACAATCACAGGAAGAGTGAAAATAAATGTAAAAAATGTGTGAACTTCTCCTTTAAAAAAGTAGAATGTTAATCCAGATGTCATTTTGTTTGACTTTATTTATAATAATCCAATAATTGTTTTACATAAAAAGATGACTTATTAACCAAAATCTCTTTCTATAAGCAGTTGCATTAGTATAAAATTATGTAATTTGCCCCCAAAAATTGCATACAGTATACAGTAGTATTTATTTTATACATCCTGTTTTGTGCATCTTTATCAAGGGCGCCAATAATTATGGACCCCACTGTATGTCCTACAGCCTGGAGGGCTTTACTTCTGAATCACAAAGATTGATCCCAGGTCAAAAGGTTGTTGATTACAGGAACACAACAGTCCCCTGCCTCGCACAGCTGGTGCCGGTCGTCATGGAAACACGCTGACTCCATATGACTCAAGACAACCCCCCCAAGTCGGCTGAAGGATGGTGTGAATAGACAAATGCTTGTATTACCAGCAAAATAGTGGTAAATGTAATAGTCAATTACCTTGCTGTTATGGCTGGGTAATATTTAGGGATAGTGTAGTAGACAGCTGAATGAGGTCAGTGGTGTGTCACCTTGATTCAACATGACCTCCTCCTCATTCTGCTAGTTAACTGAGATGGAATAGACCGGGCGTTGTCAAATCATCAGGAGGACATTTTAAACTGCTGCCATTACACTTGAAAAGCACCATAAATGATCTAAACTTGAGGGGGGGAAAGGCAAAACTCTTCCTCACCTCATCAGTCAAAGATCCAGGACTATACACACACCAAGCAGGAATGTAAACGGTTAATGTAGTTCACACGGTCATTCCCACACTGCTCGGCTAACATCACTCTTTCAATGCGAGGGTTCGATTCTGTAGCTAAATTATCCATAAGTATGATAGATGAATGTTAAAAACAAACGAAGATAGAGTAACAAACCAAAACACAGCCCCCCACTGTAGAATTCACTGAAATAACACCTGTGGGGGAGGCTGAAGGCGGCATAAACTGTCCCCGATGTTAGTCTCTCAATAAAATATGTACACTAGAATGTATATTTCAACAGGCTATGAGAGGTAGCCCACATTCTGCAGACAGCTCCTATCCCATACACCTCCACACACCCCCTCGACCCAGGCAGAGGTTCAGAGATAACATACAGTATTCACACACACATACTTACATTATGCATGTGTACAGCCACAGTCAGTTGCTGTAAGTTTGGCTCAGAGCGAGAACAGAGAATGTGTAAACACTCACAAGTCAGTGATACAAGCACATACAAATATTTATCATACATTACAGTGTTCAAACATTTCCACACGCACGCACGAACACACGCACATCCTTGTGGGGACCGAAAAATATTTTCCCATTCAAAATCCTATTTTCCCTAACCCCTAACCCTAATCCTTAACCTAACCCTAACTTTAACCCTAACCACAAAACACTAAAACTTAACCTTAACCTTACCCTAACTCCTAAACCCTAACCCTAAACCTAACCCCTAAGACTAAAATAGCCCTTTTCCTTGTGGGGACCGGTTAAATGTCCCCACTTGTCAGAACTTTCCTTATTTTACTATCCTTGTGAGGACTTCTGGTCCCCACGTGGATAGTAAAACCAAACCACACACAGTAGGAACTAGGAACTCACCAGCTAAGTCCAGGCTGCCATCTGTTTTCTCTCTCTCCCTGCAACCTCTATGGGCTCACTCTCCTCCAGTCCGACACACACTAACACTAATCACAGGGCTCCACTGTAGTCCAGCAGCATATCCTTAGAGCCACAAGGTTGTTGTGAGAGAAGCCTGGATGGATTTATACAGTAGTGGTGTGGTTCTTCAGTCAGTCAGTCAGGCTGCATGACTTTCCTTCTCCAGGCTCTCACTCTCTCTGACTCACTCTGCCCAAGCTTCCACCACGTTGCCCCTCTCTCTCTCTCTCTGTCTCTCTCTCTGACTCACTCTGCCCAAGCTTCCACCACGTTGCCCCTCTCTCTCTCTCTCTCTCTCTCTCTCTCTCTCTCTCTCTCTCCTCCTTCTGCTTCCCCCACTCTGCAAATGCACTGCCCTATCCCCAAAAATGTGCTCCTGTCCTCCTCCCCTCTCTCTTCCCTTGTCCTGATGCCTCTCTCCCATTCAGCAGAGCGCTGGTGAACAATGCCCCCACTGCCGCTACTCTCAAAGGAGGGGAGAAGCCGTTCTCAGCCGGCAATAATGCCTACCCACTGTCACCATGGAAACTAATGAAGGCCTGGCCGGGTGGGGGGGAAAGAGTGAAAGGAGGGGTAGAGGGAGGGTGAGCAAGAGAGAGAGAGTATTTAGGAGAGAGAGAATATGAGGAAAGGAGTGGTTGAATGAAAGATGGGGGAAGTGTGTGAGTGTATGTATGTGAGTGACTGAGCGTTCGGGGGAAGGTTTGGGAGTGATAGGTTTAGGTGGGGATGATATACAGTACAGATAGTAACTTGATTGTAGTCTTTATTCTCTTCCTATTATTCTATTTTTTAAAAAGGAAATCCTAAATTATAACTGCGTGAATTCCATACCCCCAGCGACCTAGTTTCTCCGCAGCAGATATCCAGAGTTTAGGGTGTAGCATACCCCGAGTGACTTCAACCAGAAGGAGAAAGCTGGCAGGATGATGCGTCCAAGCTGCTTACAGCCTTCTTCATATGCACATACTATTATACCTCTTTTTCTCCCCTCCCTCCATCCCTCCATCCCACCATCCCTCCATCCCAGCGGGTGACATCGCCCGGGTGACATCGCCCGACTTCCACACAGAACCCGCCATGAATAGTTGTGATTTCCATGGAAACCGTGTCGAAATAATCACTGTTCCTAAATCATTACGTGGAATTAGAGGAGTGGAGAGGAAGAGAGGGGGATGGGTGAAATGTAGTCAAGAGATGCACATGATGTGAAATTGAGCACATTTAGGGAAGAAAGTCAAAAGCTCGTTAGAAAGTGTGAGAGCTTGTCGATTTTGTGTTGATCCAGCCTTTGACTTTCCAGGCTGTAAAATAACTGTGGTATAGGGAGCTCACCTGTATTAATTCACATACCTCACCACCTACTGTATTGCTGCTGTCTCAAACATGGTAATTGATATTATGGCACCTACTAGAGCTGTGGGTCAGCTGCTCTTCTCCATAGTAATAAAGCAGGGTGCTGAACCCAACACAACTAGTCAGGTAAAACCTGAGGAGAAACACAAAGAGGGCAGCAGACCTAGGAAATACACTTTAGTTCAGACAGAGTTCTATTTAGGAGAAGAAAGCAGGAGAGCAACAAGGAAAGGATTGGTTAAGAGACACTCTTCCTCTTCACACAGAAGGGAAGAATTTGGAACACTGTGAAACAGAAAGGAATTCAAAAACTTCCCATCATCCTGCTACCTCCCTTTAGCTTATGCAACACTGGAGAACAGGGGCAGTGTGTGTGTGTGTGTGGGTGTGTGTGCTTGTGTGTGCGTGTGTTTTGGGAAAGTAGGGCTGAGCTAAGTCAACTCTCCCTGGCCTATCAGTGTGCCCTCTTTCCTTACGTCCTACCTCACTAGGCCATTCTCATCAACTTAACTGCAATCTACTGTGCTCTAGTCTCAGCCCATCTGCAAATGTAGTCAGATTCATTATACAGTGCTGTGAAAAAGTATTTGCCCCCTTCCTGATTTCTTATTTTTTTGCACATTTGTCACACTTAAATGTTTCAGATCATCAAACTAATTTTAATATTACACAAAGATAACCCAAGTAAACACAAAATGCAGTTTTTAAGTGATCATTTTATTTATTAAGGGAAAAAAGCTTTCTGAACCTTCATGGCCCTATGTGACAAAGTAATTGCCCCCCCTTGTTAAATCATGAATTTACTGTGGTTAATCACATTTTTGGAAAGTTCAATTTCACGAGCCACACCCAGACCTGATTACTGCCAGACCTGTTGAATCAAGAAATCACTTAAATAGAACCTGTCTGACAAAGTGAAGTAGGCCAAAAGATCTCAAAAAGCAAGACCATGCCGCGATCCAAAGAAATTCAGGAGCAGATGAGAAACAAAGTACTTGACATCTATCAGTCTGGAAAGAGTTACAAACCCATTTCTAAAGCTTTGGGACTCCAACGAACCACGGTGAGAGCCTTTATCCACAAATGGAGAAAATTTGGAACAGTGGTGAACCTTCCAAGGAGTGGCCGGCCTACCAAAATTACCCCAAGAGCGCAGCAACGACTCATCCAAGAGGTCACAAAATAACCCACAACAACATCTAAAGAACTGCAGACCTCACTTGCCTCAGTTAAGGTCAGTGTAAAAATGGCATCCATGGCAGAGTTCCAAGGCGAAAACCACTGCTGACCAAAAAGAACATAAAGGCTCGTCTCACTTTTGGCAAAAAAACATCTTGATGATCCCCTGGACTGACGAGACAAAAGTTGAACTTTTTGGAAGGTGTGCGTACCGTTACATCTGGCTTAAAAGTAACACAGCATTTCAGAAAAAGAACATCATACCAACAGTCAAATATGGTGGTGGTAGTGTGATGGTCTGGGGCTGCTTTGCTGCTTCAGGACCTGGACGACTTGCTGTGATTGATGGAACCATGAATTCTGCTCTCTACCAAAAAATCCTGAAGAAGAATCTCCGGCCATCAGTTCGTGACCTCAAGCTGAAGCGCACTTGGGTTCTGCAACAGGACAATGATCCAAAACACACCAGCAAGTCCACCTCTGAATGGCTTAAAAAAAACAAAATGAAGGTTTTGGAGTGCTCAAAAACCCTCCAATGTGGCTGAATTAAAACAATTCTGCAAAGAAGAGTGGGCCAAAATTCCTCCACAGCGATGTGAAAGACTCATTGCCAGTTATCGCAAAAGCTTGATTGCAGTTGTTGATGTTGAGGGTGGCACAACCAGTTATTAGGTTTAGGGGGCAATTACTTTTTCACATAGGGCCATGAAGGTTCAGAAAGCTTTTTTCCCTTAATAAATAAAATGATCACTTAAAAACTGCATTTTGTGTTTACTTGGGTTATCTTTGTGTAATATTTAAATTAGTTTGATGATCTGAAACATTTAAGTGTGACAAATGTGCAAAAAAAAAAGAAATCAGGAAGGGGGCAAATACTTTTTCACAGCACTGTATAATGAATCTGACTACATTTGCAGATGGGCTATCTCACAGTGCAGTGTAAGAGTTCATTCTGATCCAATAAATCGACATACACACACACACTGACGGATGCACACACGTACACACACACGTGCACGTACACGCAAACACACACACACACACACACACATATGCATATACATGAAGTAGCACTAGTCTTGACCCAGAAGTGATCAAATAACACTAAAACAGTTGCATAAACACAGACAGATGGAAGACACAACTTTGAGATTTTTTTCTAATTTGAGGGAAGATTATATTCCTTTGGCAAGGTCTAACACAGTGGGAAAAGTCAAGGTCTAACACAGTGGATACAGTCAAGGACTAACACTGGGGACAAAGTCAAGGTCTAACACTGGGGAAAAAGTCAAGGTCGGCTAATGTGACTGTATTTGTGTGTGTGTGTGTGTGTGTGTGTGTGTGTGTGTGTGTGTGTGTGTGTGTGTGTGTGTGTGTGTGTGTGTGTGTGTGTGTGTGTGTGTGTGTGTGTGTGTGTGTGTGTGAGAGCTGAAGAAGAAACTGATATCCTGAAAGAGTGAACCAGAAATCCTGCAGCAAACCATCCCCCATTACAAAATGACCAACTTCTACCCCCCTTCCCCCACCCCAACACACTCACACACACTTTCCACTGTATTCACACAAATCCCCCCTCACCCACTCACATGCAGACAAAAACATTTAAACAACACTTCCTTCAAGAGCCTGCCAAAACCTTCAAAGACTGTCTGTCTATTTGCCACCACTCCCCCCCCCCCCCCCGCCCGCCCACACACACACACACACACACACACAGACACACACAGACACACACACACACACACACACACACACACACACACACACACACACACACACACACACACACACACACACACACACACACACACACACACACACACACACACACACTACTTACTGCCTTTCCATACCCACTCAGGACATAACCTAGTTCCAGAGACAGGGGACCTGATACTGAATACTGAAGATAGATAAATAACTTAATGGATTTTTAAATAGCTCATATAAATCAATGATCTGTCGCTATGACGGCACACTTGGTTGGTCTGCCTGTCTCTGGGCGAGCTCAGTGCACCCTGCGGATGTGAGCCGGAAGGAGGACACTGCGCTATCGTCTTGGAGACCACGCTCACATTCCACAGCAGATGGACAAAACTCCAGAATTTTTACAAACCCCCCTTAGCAAATGTCCACATACACACTCACCTTATGCAAGTACTAATACACAAAAGCAAATGCAGAACGCAAATGCGTCCCCTGAAAAACAGAAGTGTGGACTCCGCTCAGGCATCTTTCATTGCCTGCTACGTTAGGTTACATACACACTAATAATTGGATAGTGAAGTGATTATGGCAGTAGGCCGAGGATGGCATTAGTCATGTAAACACCTTACTCTGTTTATCTCAATCTGCGTAAGGTCATAATTGAAGTAAGCATTTGCCGATTAACACACCTGGTTTTCTGAGGAATCTTTCAAAATGTAAACAGCTTAGTCGGAGTTCTTGTATTTAAGAGGCAGCACCAGCAGCCCAAGCCTCCCTCTTACGAGCGAGTGAAGTGAGTTCGGAAAAACTGAAAGTATGCATCTTGTAAATAGTTTTCACATACAAACTGTATATGTCAGAACTCAAAATCAAATAGGCTTCCCAAAAATAACATGGTCGCTCTGGTAGAAGGTTAATTTTGGTTGGCGATTTCCTGCATTTATCAAACTCCCTTCAGGAGACTGATGTCAGATCTTTCTTTATAAACAGATTATTAGGGAAATCGTTATAATTTGCAAAGCATGCAAACGTTTAAATCAAACTATTATATTAATCTGACTATTCACAATAATCGTATTACTGTGTGCATGTAACCATCCTCAGTGTTTCAGTGAACACAGGCTTATCTCTGAAGGCCTGTGTGTGTGAATGTCGTCAATGTCAGAGACACAACATGCTGCCTGGCTTCTGTTCTGTAGGAGGGAGAGGTTGAGGAAGGACACTGGCATCGCAACAGGAGCAGGAGGCCCCTCTACACCCAGCTACTGAGACACACACTCTTCATATACACTAACCATCAGAGAGATTCAGGTGTACTTCTACAGCTCATCAGAATTCTATTAAATCAAATCAAAATGTATTTGTTACATACACATGGTTAGCAGATGTTAATGCGAGTGTAGCGAAATGCTTGTGCTTCTAGTTCCGACAATGCAGTAATAACCAACGAGTAATCTCCTAACAATTTCACAACAACTACCTTATACACACAAGTGTAAAGGAATGAATAAGAATATGTACATAAAAATATATGAATGAGGGATGGCCAAACGGCATAGGCAAGCTGCAGTAGATGGTATAGAGTACATTATATACATATGAGATGAGTAATGTAGGGTATGTAAACATTATATAAAGTGGCATTGTTTAAAGTGGCTAGTGATACATTACATCAAGATAAATGTATCACTAGCCACTTTAAACAATGCCACTTTATATAATGTTTACATACCCTACATTACTCATCTCATATGTATATACTGTACTCTATACCATCTACTGCATCTTGTCTATGGCTATGCCGTATTAACTGAGTGTTTGGAGATTACAAATAGAAAACAAATAAGTGGAACGTTCCAGGCTTTGCCCAAGTGTGTATATCAAATTAAAAGAGTCTCCAGACGATCAAACACTCAGAATGTCCACATATTGACACCCACAACCACCTTTACTTGGCTCCTCAAATATTCAGTAGCTCAAATCAAAATGGGGTTTAAAACCTTGTGATCTGTCCATCTCCTTCTCTCGTTATTATGAGCCACAGCGTACCTTTAAAGCACCAAAGCCATTTCCCCCAGCTGGAGGAGCCTTTCATTAATTATTAATATTAAAACAGACATGGTGGAGGGAAGAAGAGGCCCTATCTGAATAAGAAAGAGGGCAACGTGCTGTAGAATCTCTGTCCTCCTGCTGTGTTGTCTGTCAGACATAGAGAGCAACGAGACCTGCTATCCCACTGAGGGCAGAGGTCAGGCATGTCAGAGTGAACTAGAGGTCAACCGATTAATCGGGGCCGATTTCAAGTTTTCATAACAATCGGAAATCGGTCATTTGGATGCCGATTTTATTTGTATTTTTTTACACCTTTATTTAACTAGGCAAGTCAGTTAAGAACACATTCTTATTTTACCTTTATTTAACTAGGCAAGTCAGTTAAGAACACATTCTTACTTTCAATGACGGCCTAGGAACGGTGGGTTAACTGCCTTGTTCAGGGGCAGAACAACAGATTTTTACCTTGTCAGCTCAGGGATTCAATCTTGCAACCTTACGGTTAACTAGTCCAACGCTCTAACCACCTGCCTCACGAGGAGCCCGCCTGTTACGTGAATGCAGTAAGAAGCCAAGGTAAGTTGCTAGCTAGCATTAAACTTATCTTATAAAAAACAATCAATCATAATCACTAGTTATACCTACACATGGTTGATTATATTACTAGTTTATCTAGCGTGTCCTGCGTTGCATATAATCGATGCAGTGCGCATTCGCGAAAAAGGACTGTCGTTGCTCCAACGTGTACCTAACCATAAACATCAATGCCTTTCTTAAAATCAATACACAGAAGTATATATTTTTAAACCTGCATATTTAGCTAAAAGAAATCCAGGTTAGCAGGCAATATTAACCAGGTGAAATTGTGTCACTTCTCTTGCGTTCATTGCACGCAGAGTCAGGGTATAGGCAACAGTTTGGGCCGCCTGGCTCATTGCAAACTAATTTGCCAGAATTTTAAGTAATTATGACATAACATTGAAGGTTGTGCAATGTAACAGGAATATTTAGACTGATGGATGCCACCCGTTAGATAAAATACGTAACGGTTCCGTATTTCACTGAAAGAATAAACGTTTTGTTTTTGAGATGATAGTTTCCGGATTCGACCATATTAATGACCTAAGGCTCGTATTTGTGTTTTATTATGTTATAATTAAGTCTATGATTTGATAGAGCAGTCTGACTGAGCGATGGTAGGCACCAGCAGGCTCGTAAGCATTCATTCAAACAGCACTTTCGTGCGTTCTGCCAGCAGCTCTTCGCAATGCTTCAAGCATTGCGCTGTTTATGACTTCAAGCCTATCAACTCCCGAGATTAGGCTGGTGTAACCGATGTGAAATGGCTAGCTAGTTAGCGGGGTGCGCGCTAATAGCGTTTCAAACGTCACTTGCTCTGAGACTTGGAGTAATTTTTCCCCTTGCTCTGCATGGGTAACGCTGCTTCGAGGGTGGCTGTTGTCGATGTGTTCCTGGTTTGAGCACAGGTAGCGGCGAGGAGAGGGACGGAAGCTATACTGTTACACTGGTAATACTAAAGTGCCTATAAGAACATCCAATAGTCAAAGGTATATGAAATACAAATTGTGTAGAGAGAAATAGTCCTATAACTACAACCTAAAACTTCTTACCTGGGAATATTGAAGACTCATGTTAAAAGGAACCACCAGCTTTCATATGTTCTCATGTTCTAAGCAAGGAACTTAAACGTTAGCTTTCTTACATGGCACATATTGCACTTTTACTTTCTTCTCAAACACTTTGTTTTTGCATTATTTAAACCAAATTGAACATGTTTCATTATTTATTTGAGGCTAAATAGATTTTATTGATGTATTATATTAAGTTAAAATAAGTGTTCATTCAGTATTGTTGTATTTGTCATTATTACAAATACATTTTAGAAATCGGCCGATTAATCGGTATCGGATTTTTTTGGTGCTCCAATAATCGGTATCTAGAGCGGTATCTATAATCGACCTCTAGAGTGAATTAGTCTGGAATCTGGTCAACATATACAGTTGAAGTCGGAAGTTTACATACACCTTAGCCAAATACATTTAAACTCAGTTTTTCACAATTCCTGACATTTAATCCTAGTCTTAGGTCAGTTAGGATCACCACTTTATTTTAAGAATGTGAAATTGTAACGATCTTCTTCGTCTGATGAACAGGAAGGATCGGACCAAAACGCAGCGTGGTATGTGTTCATGCTTTATTGAAAAAAACTGAACACTAAATACAAAATAACAAAGTGAATGAACGAAAACGAAACAGTCCTGTAAGGTGCTACAACACAAAACAGAAAACAACTACCCACAAAACACAGGTGGGAAAAGGGTACCTAAGTATGGTTCTCAATCAGAGACAACGATAGACAGCTGCCTCTGATTGAGAACCACACCCGGCCAAACACATAGAAATAGACAACATAGAACAAAAACATAGAATGCCCACCCCAACTCACGCCCTGACCAACCAAAATAGAGACATAAAAAGGATCTCTAAGGTCAGGGCGTGACAGAAATGTCAGAATAATAGTAGAGAGAATGATTTATTTCAGCTTTTATTTCTTTCATCACATTCCCAGTGGGTCACTAGTTTACATACACTCAATTAGTATTTGGTAACATTGCCTTTAAATTGTTTAACTTGGGTCTAACGTTTCGGGCAGCCTTCCACAAGCTTCCCACAATAAGTTGGGTGAATTTTGGCCCATTCCTCCTGACAGAGCTGGTGTAACTGAGTCAGGTTTGTAGGCCTCCTTGCTCACACACACTTTTTCAGTTCTGCCCACAAACTTTCTATAGGATTGAGGTCAGGGCTTTGTGATGGCCACTCCAATACCTTGACTTTGTTGTCCTTAAGCCATTTTGCCACAACTTTGGAAGTATGCTTGGGGTCAATGTCCACTTGGAAGACCCATTTGTGACCAAGCTTTAACTTCCTGACTGATGTTTTGAGATGTTGCTTCAATATATCCACATAATTTTCCTACCTCATGATGCCATCTATTTTGTGAAGTGCACTAGTCCCTCCTGCAGCAAAGCACCCCCACAACATGATGCTGCCACCCCCGTGCTTCACGGTTGGGATGGTGTTCTTCGGCTTGCAAGCCTCCCCCTTTTTCCTACAAACATAACGATGGTCATTATGGGCAAACAGTTCTATTTTTGTTTCATCAGACCAGAGGACATTTCTCCAAAAAGTACGATCTTTGTCCCCATGTGCAGTTGCAAACCGTAGTCTGGCTTTTTTATGGCGGTTTTGGAGCAGTGGCTTCTTCCTTGCTGAGCGGCCTTTCAGGTTATGTCGATATAGGACTCGTTTTAATCTTCTGGAATTGTCCAAGCTGTTTAAAGGCGCAGTAACTTAGTGCATGTAAACTTCTGACCCACTGGAATTGTGATACAGTGAATTATAAGTGAAATAATCTATCTGTAAACAATTGTTGGAAAAATTACTTGTGTCATGCACAAAATAGATGTCCTAAACGACTTGCCAAAACTATAGTTTGTTAACAAGAAATTTGTGGAGTGGTTGAAAAACAAGTTTTAATAACTCCAACCTAAGTGTATGTAAACTTCCGACTTCAACTGTATGTATGTTTGTCACGCTGTTTGAGGTTGACTGGCCCATGGGGCTGAGAGAGAGCGAGAGAGAGAGAGAGAGAGAGAGAGAGAGAGAGAGAGAGAGAGAGAGAGAGAGAGAGAGAGAGAGAGAGAGAGAGAGAGAGAGAGTCACATGAGTTATTAGTTAGATTGTGTAATAGCTAACATTGCTCCAGGGGGAGACAGCTGGATGTCCTGGACCCATAGAAACCCCCTTTTGAGCTACAGTGCCCCCAGAGTCCCCCTCATCACGCCCCTGAACCCGTCCCGTGACCTCTGTACCCTGGGGCATGGAACACACTGTTCCCTGAACATGGACTCAGTCATATGAGAGTTTTTTATCCTTCTAAAATAAGACAACTACAAGTTGATTGTGTTTTTACGTATGTTTGTCCCAAAAGAGTACAGTTTGTAATGACTTGACTGCTATGTGGGTGTCGATTAACTTAAACTTGAGAGAGCAGACTTAGAAGTGCTGTAGATAAGTTAATTCAGTATGACTGCTTCATGACAGGAAGCTCAACACCAAGCCGCTCCCAGGCCAGGATGGATAGAGATATGGCAAGGGAGATACGATATAACTAACTAGATTTATATTAGCTTCATCAGGCACTTTACTCAATCATCCTACTGTAATAGACTGAGAGATAGCAGGCAAAAGATACATGATTGTTATTGGGATCAGATAAGGCTAGAGAGGCCAGACATGTGTCCTCTGTGCAGTGAGGAGACTGTACCACACCAAATTAAATAATGCACAGCTCGTATTTCAAAGCTCTGCAGTTTTTACATTAGGGTAAAGAGAGCAGAACGGAAGGGTACCTCATCAATATCATTCATATAGGCATATCACAGTCTCTTTTCAGTTGGACAGAGAGTAAAAGGTGTGATATCCTGTTCCTTTTTAGCTGCTCCCTTTGTGCCAGAGTATGTGTGAGAAACTGTGGGATGTTGTGTTTAAAAGCACATAGCGTTGTCCTGATCCACTAGAGAAAGTGTGATATTATATAAAGTGTGTCTGTGCAGACTGTCTATTTTCTGCCTCTAGTAAAGGTGTGATATTTTGTGTATTGCCGAGCTTGTTAGAATCTGTTTTGCTGTGTTTCTGTACCCAATACACTGTGTGTGATTGTACTTGTCTTTGTGAGTTGTGTAAAGACATGTTCCTGTGTGATGTGAATAAAGGGGTGAGGTTGCGTGTGCATTGCATGGTGCTATTGTTAAAGGTGTGATTGTGTGTGTGTGTGTAATGAGCCGGGTCCTCGTGGGGTTTGGTCCTCTGACGAGCTGCAGCCTCATCTCTCATCTCCCCACCAAGCCCAGATGGCCTGTGATTACACATGGCTCAGCAGAGATTAACAGAGGGAGAGAGAGAGGAGAAGAAGCGAGAGAGAGAGTGGGAGGAAGTGACAGGGAGGGGGAGGAAGTGAGAGGGAGTGAGAGAGAGGGAGAGAGGTTGTTGCAGTAGGATGCTGCAGGATAGGACACCTGGGATTGAGCAGGTATCAGAACTGACCAACTGTGTTTCAACGGAAGCTGACACACACAGGCTCCTTCATTCCCTCAACCTTTCCCTAACTAACTACCACAACCTTATTCTAACACAAGATCCCTAAATCATCCCTCAACATTCAACCAACATTCTCTAACTGAAATGTCACCTCATTCTTTCTCTCACACACAGATGTGAAGGATGTCATCGTGATGATGGAATAGAGCTCCTTCCACATTCTGTGAGGTAACACACACACACACACACACACACACACACACACACACACACACACACACACACACACACACACACACACACACACACACACACACACACACACACACACACACACACACACACACACACACACGCAGCAAAAAAACACAGCAGCAGGTGATGGATGGGGCCTGTTCCAGTGTGATTCAGATGGGACTGTGTCTGCTCAGAGTTCCACACAGGGACATTGGTCACTAAACAGCAGGGTGACATGATGGATCACACCATAGCTCCTAAAGCACACCAATATAGCACACTGACAAATGATCAGTGCCTCACTTTTACAAATACCTTTTAACTTATACAGTTTACATTAGGAGCTGGGGGCTGAAGGCTGATTCTGAAGGGGCTTTGAAAGGTTTATGTTAAAGGTCCAATGCAGCCATTTTTATCTCAATATCAAAT